>NC_061113.1:223011927-223089869 GCF_002878395.1 Capsicum annuum
AAACAACTAAAAATATTATAATAAAGTATTTAACCAATTTTAAATGACAGATAATCTTAAAATATTAATCTTATATATACTTAGAAATATAGAAATTATAGATATTAAGAGAATAATATTAGAAAAAATATTAGACTATGAAATTGAAATTATAAATTAGATAGAATAACTATACCTAGATAATTACCCAGATGGATATTATTCAGACTAAAATGTTAGAATATATTTAAAAAATTAGAGAAAACCAAAGTGACCTATATGAAGAAATTAATTATAGAAACTAACTCAAAGAAATAATGAAAAATCTAAAAGAAAAATTAATATGGATAAAAGAAACCTTAGAAAATTTAGAAAAAAATACAGATAATAGTTTATATAAAAAACTCATTAAGAGAAGACGAAAGAGAGATAATTAATAGGATTAATAACCTTAATTCAGATATAAATTATAATACAATTAGAATAGAATATTACACGAAAATTAGTAAATAAGCAACTACTTTAGAATAAAATGATAAACTATGAGTACTTAAAATATTGGAGACAAGATATGGAAGAAATAAGATTAGAAGAAATTCTTATGAAAGAGAATTTAATCGAATATTTTAGAACAAAATATATAGAATATTTAGAATACCTCAAAAATAATATAGAAGAATTACAAAGACTAAGAGTAAAAACTAAAGAATACTACAGTAAAACATTTAATCAAATACCATTTAATCATCTCCCAAGATATGAACCTAAATAAAATAAAAATATTTAGAGAAGTTAAGAAATATCCACGCACAAATAAAAATAGATCCATAGCTACAATATATCTATTAAAGTTATCCGCACCAGGCGAATGTAATCATATTTTTTGATAATGCTAACTTGATTGGAGGTCTTGAAAAAAAATCACAAATTTGCTTAAGGAAACAAAACCTATTATAAACAATGTTATATTCTTTCCTAAGTCCCAAAGGAGCTTATTGGGTTTTAAAGATTCCAATCAAAATAGATATATACCATATTAAGGATAGAGAATGAAATTTATTTTTAATATATTGATAACACCAAGAATGTCTCTAGCCAAAAATTTGTTATAGGAAAGTTTAAAGATATCTTCTGGCTTATATCGGATAATGATTAGTACAATTAAGGAACATTCTACTGTAAATGAGCTGATTTCAGAATACTTTGTACTTTGACATGATTGATTGAGCCATCCCATTCTAGAGTTCGTTTTATTCTTAATAATTGTAGTTCAATTTTATTTGTTCAACCGAAGTATAATATTTATCTGAGTCACACAAAATTCAATCTAAAACATGCTACATGTTTACATGTGGGATAATATCATAAGTTGGTGATCTACAAAATAGTCTATCAGGATACTTTATCAAATTATGGCGAGACATTATCTATTCATAATATAAGCTGAGAAAGTATGTGATTGAGGTCTTTAATACATCACATTTAAAATGTTATAATTCATACCCATGATATATTACTGAAACTAATTTAATATGCATAACCCAATTAAAAAGATGATTCACAAAGAATGTATACATTCAATAGCGTGCATAGATGGTATGTTCATGAATTAAAAGTCATTTTCAAATGCATACACGATGCATATACAAAAAATACAGTGTTGTTGCATGCATTTGAAATATGTATTATATGTATTTCAGCTGTATGTGTGATATTTTGGGTGTATTGAGTGTCTTATTTATTCGAATACAACTCATACAAAGTGCAGATATAGTGCATTTCACTTGCACACAGATATAATATACCTAACAAAATTCTATGTGCTTATACAATTAGATTGAACAAACATACACAATGTATCCAACAAAATTGCATGTGTTAATACAACAAAATCAAACAAATAGACAAAATGTATCCAACCAAATTGATGTTTTGATGCAACAAAGTGAACATATATAGTGTATTCAACGACACATTCTCAAATACAACTTTAAAATAATAGGGCACTGCATTGCTATTCCTCAATAAAGATAATAATCTTTATTTTTTTCGGCCTCTTTCTATGTAACAACCTGAATTTTTGATGTTATATGTAAAAAATGTGTTTTTATGTGATTTGACTATTTTATCCATTCTCGTAGTTGCATTGTGGTATTTTTGGGATATGAGATTGATTGACATGATTCCTAATGCATTATGGTGCCATTTATGCGATATTGTGGTTTTTGGTGGCTTCAAGAGCCTTATTATGGATTTTTGTGGTTATCTTTTGATTCGTGTGATGGATAGCTGAACAAACAATGCCAGAAGATGCAAAACATTGATTTTAGGTTGGTAACATATTTGGTGTGGTTTTATGGCTTTTAATCTCATTTTCACCCTTAGTTTGAAAAATTATAATTTTGGGGGTAAACTTTGTGAAAACGATATTTTTTAAAAATTTTATATCACCATTGAGTCTGGAGCATGAAATTTAATATGGTTACATAGTTTGTTTGCATGTATTGTATTTCAAATAAATCCCGAGGCCTTGGCAGAAACTTGGAAGAATTTCCAAGTTTCAGTTGGTTTCTGGTGCATCTGCGATCACACCACTTGAGTGGCGATCACACCAGTGTGTGCAGAGAGGGTAGTGTGACCGCACAAGGGTGTTGGTGATTTCCACACTGCCTCCTACTGCTTGGGTGTAAGATTGTACACCTGGGTGTGCGATTGAAGCACCTAATTACCTGAAAGGGGTATAATTAGACAACTTATGTCATGAATTAGCTTATTATTCATCTTGCCTCTTGAGAACTAAACCCTACAATAGTATGAGAGCTTAAAACTGAATCTTATGTGTGATTGGGAAGCTATATTAACATTCATTTCTTGATTCTCTTACGGATTTAAGGTAAGAATCCCTCCTTTTCTTAGTTAAATTTCTCAATTAATTTCTCACAACCCCCAAAACCTTAGGGATTGATTTTAAACCCCAATTTCACTCCTTTTAACTTTACTAATATTCCTAATCCTATAATTCCTTGTTTTTTCTCGATTTCACCTTCAAAACAACTTTGATTCTTGATTTTAAAATGAATTTCAAAGGTTTTGCCCGGTAAGGTTTAGATATGGTTTCTCTTCAATTTATACCTTGGTTTTAACTAGATTTGACTTGGATTTTCATCTGTAGATTTCTAAATGTATGTACAATTCATTTGTGAAATAAATTTATGATTTTGCTCTTCTTTTTAAAAATTCATTTTAAGAGTTCGTTTGGATCCCGAACAAAAAATAGGTAATATGGGTATCATTGAACTTATTTTTACACGTAGATTTTATATTTCTTGATTTTAGTTGATTTTGGTATCGTCCGTGAGAAGTAAAGTCGTGGTTTGAAGTGTTGCGAACTGATTTTCGATCTTGAGTTAGGTTATGGCTTGAATCTTTCAGAATGGTCTGAGTAGTTAATTTGTATACAAAATACATGTTAAGAGGGTGAAAACTAATCATGAATGAGGGGGCCTATATGTAATGTAATTATTACTTTTGAGATATTATGTGATATGTGTGATTGTATGTGGTCATGTGTGATGCTAATAGCCTTAAGTACATATGAATAATTATATTATGTTTTTGAAATGTCTATTGTGGTACTATTGGTGTATCGTGTTATATTCAAACTTTATTGGCATATGAACCATGTGGAATTTCATGGATGGTGGAAATAATGAGTGGATATTGGCTTACGTGGTTATGGAGATATATCATTGTGGGAATACATTATGTGGTTGATTATGGAAATACTCATTGTGATTGTTTGTGAGCATTACATCCTCATACCATACCTATTACTGAAACATTGGTACCACCGTGTCAACATCTGAGAAACACTGGAAACACCCTTTTAAAACTCTTTTCGAGGAATGTGCCGGGAAGAAGATATTGTGACATCTAATAAAACCCTCTCCGACGGATATGTCAGGGAGGATATATTATATATAGATTGTATATGAGTTGATGAACCCCCCATGGGTGCTACGTCGGGAGATTTACCTCTGCAGGTGTATACGGAGGTTGTGCTACAACCTTATGCATCATCATCATTATCTTATATATTGTACTTACCTTATTGTGTTTATGTTGTGTTTGAATTGCCTTATTGACTTATATTCATGCTATCTTCTATTAATTGTACTTGACAATCTTGTATGTACATATTCTTTCTTATCCTTACTTGTATGTGATATAATGTATACTTATGTTCTACTTGGTTGTGTTTTTACAATATATGAGATATGTATATTAGAACTGTTAATGCAAGCGTTGTGGGCTACTGTAGTGATGTGCCCTTAGTGTGTATTTTATATTCTTATTTTCTACTTTGCTCGGTTGTCCTATGATACCTACTAAGTACAAGTGGACCGTACTCACTCCTACTGTACCTTTCAAATTCAGGTTCCATTGCACCCCACATTGCTTGACTTAGGTAATTGTTGGATTTTTAAGGTAGTGGGTGATTTTCAAGTATCTAGATGTCTTCTACTATCTTCTCTATCATTAGACTATGTGTTTACTAGTTTTTAGAGACAAAGTTATATCTATTAGATTTTTAAATGTATTATATTTAGATTTGAGTTGTACTAGATACATTCTCATACTTTTGACATCAGGTTTTGGGAGATAGGGTTATATTATTATTTCAATTCTTTCTGCATTTGTTATACTTATATGGTTCAACTTTGTTCTAGAAGCCTTACCTTGGGGTTTTTATTGTCTTTTTTCCTTTGTGTATTAATTGTTTGATAGGCTTACTTGTCAAGATATGTCGTGACAAGTTCCATCATGACCCTTGAATTTTGGGCTGTGATAAATTAAAGCTAGGTTCATTAGTCTCAGCGGTGTAAGAATGAGATGTCTGATAGAGTCTCGCAGATCAGTATGTAGATTTCCATATCTATGTTTGAGAGGCTATAGGATGTCTTTAGGAAAATTTCCTTATTTTATTCCTTATCATGTGAATTTCTTATATACCTTTGTGTTTTGAGTTAAGTTTCACTCTTTTTGTGCAGATGGTGTTGACTAGGTCCCGCGAGGTTAGAGATGTAGAGCCTTCTTCTAGAGGGAAAACCTCGAGTCATGGACAGACTCGAGGGAGTGGATTGGCCTTTGGATTAGCCTCATCTAGAAAGGGTGCTAGGGGACTTTCCCCTGCACCTCAGGTTGAGCATGTTGGGGAGTAGGTATAGTTTTTGTTCCACATAGTTCATCTGACCTAGTCTTGGAGGGAATGTTGGTGCAGTTATTGACCCGCTTAGAGGTTTCTCCTTTGGTTATGTTGGGTGTTATTCCTGTTCCGAGTATGGATACTACAGTTGTACCTATTTTTATTTTGGGTACTCCTCAAACCTCGAGCCCTATTCCTATTTCAGTACCAAAATCTTAGTATGGTTTTATGGGATTGGGAGCCTAACCTTCATCTATGTTACCTCCATAGATGGGATCTCTGTCTGCAGATTTACGATGCCTTCTTTTGCTGCAAGTCCTGTTATGTCTTCTGAGGATCAGAAGAGGTTTGAGTGATTTACTTGTTTGGGTCCTCCTAGATTTAGTGGTGTTGTGGATGAGGATGATTATGAGTTCTTGATTGATTGTCAAGAAAAGTTGCATAATTTGGGTTTGCTCGAGTTGTAAGGGGTTGCTTATACTACCTATTTGTTGAGAGATGCTGCAAGAGATTGGTGGAGGTCGCTTGTTGGTTATATACCTCTTAATTCTCCTGATATGATATGGGATCAGTTTTCCAATGCTTTTTAGAGAGATTTATGCCTTACAGTCTGAGGGATCGTATGTGAGATGAGTTTGATCACCTAGAGTAGGGCTCTATGACTGTAGTTGAGTATGAGGCCTGCTTCTATGCCTTATCCAGGTATGCTTATGCTTGTATTTCTATTGAGTTTGAGAAGATTCAAAAGCTTATAAAGGGGTTGGATGTCTCCCTTCAGCTGGCCACATCTTAGATGGTTGTATTTCGAGTATCCTTTCAAAGTATAGTGGATCATGCTAAGATGACCGAGGGCATTCTATAAGCATCTCAAGGGAGGCATCAAGAAGGTGCACTATTTTGGTGAGTTTAGAGGTCAGGCTCTTAGTGATAGATATGTTAAAGGTCCTCATGGATATTAGGTGCATGCGCCCTTATAGAGTTCAGGTGGTAGATCTTTTGATTTAGTAGATCAGGATGGCCATCGGGGCCCAGTGGTATCTTCTCCTATTGAGGAGAGACGTAGAGCTTATTATGTGTCCCATGAGGTTAGCCATTTGGCCAAGAACTTCCCTCGGCGTATGATTAGAGCTACTTCTATTTCAATTATAAAAGGTAAAGGTACTAATAAAGGTGCGAAATATAGTGGTGGTGGAGCCTGCGGTGGTGGTCGTGGGGCTATCCATCTAGTTGGTAGTCGTGGTTAGTATTATCCTATATCGCCCAGACCAGAGATGGAGACTTCTAACATTATGATTACAGGTATCATCCTCATTTGTTTCAGATTTGCATCTGTGTTATTTGATCCTGGATCAACTTCCTCCTATGTGTCTGTATATTTTGCTTTGGCTTTTGATCCTGTTAGTGAGACTCTTGCCATGTCTATTCGTGTATCTACCCCTATAGGAGTTTTTTAGTGGTGGATCAGGTGTACTGATATTGTGTTGTGACTTTTGCTGGGCATGAGACTTGGGTAGATTTGCTTGTATTAGATATGATGGATTTCGATGTTATTTTGGGTATAGATTGGTTGGCACCTTATCATGCTATCCTAGATTGCTTTGCTAAGACCGTGACTATAGCTCATCGGGTGTGCCAAGGATAACTTAAAAGAGTGCGCTTCATTTAGGTCCTAAAAGGGTTATATCTTTTATTCAGGCTCATAGATTGGTTGAGAGGGGATGTTTATATTATTTGGATCATGTTCGTGATACTAGTATTGTTTCACCCCTTCTTTGGATTTTGTATGTGTTGTTTATGAGTTCATGGATATGTTCCCTATGGATTTGCCTAGTATGCCTCTAATCGTGATATTAATTTTGCTATTGATATTGAGCCGAACACCAAGCCTATTTATATTCTTCCTTATAGGATGGCCTAGTCGAGCTGAAGTAACTGAAGGATCACTTGCAGAAGTTATTGGATAAGGAATTTATCCGACCTGGTGTATCGACTTGGGGTGCGCCTGTCTTGTTTGTAAGGAAGAAGGATGGATCTATGTGTATGTGTATTAATTATTAGCAGTTGAATAAGGTAACAGTTAAAAATAAGTATCTCCCTCGTATTTATGATCTATTTGATCAGTTTAGGATGCTATGGTGTTTTCAAAGATTGATTTGAGATTCGGTTATCACCAGTTGACGATTAGAGCTTCAGATATTTTGAAGATAGCTTTTCAAACTCGATATAGTCATTATGAGTTCTTGGTTTAGGTTGATCAATGCCGTAGCCGCATTCATGGAGTTAATGAATTATATGTTTCAACCGTAATTTGACTCCTTTATCATTGTATTTATAGATGATATCTTGGTTTATTTCAAGAGTGAGGCTGGGCATGAGAAGCATTTTCAAATTGTGCTTCAGAGATTAAAGGACGAGAAATTGTATGCCAAGTTCTCCAAGTGTGAGTTTTGGTTAGAGTCTGTTTCTTTCTTGGGTTAAGTGGTGACTAAGAAAGGTATTATGGTTGATCTAGCCAAAGTTACAACAGTTTATAATTGGGCTAGACCTACTTCGCCCACCACGATTTGGAGTTTTATCATCTTGGCAGGTTACTACCGGTATTTTGTCAAGGGTTTCTCATACATTACAGCTCCGTTGACCAAGTTCACTCAGAAGAAAATTTCTTTATAGTGGTCCGATGCTTGTGAGAAGAGCTTTTAAAAGCTCAAAGATTTGTTGATTTCAACTCTTATCTTGACTTTGCCCAATGAGGGTGTAGGTTTCACTATTTTTATGATGCTTGAGGTATTGGGTTAGGTGCAATATTGATGCAGAAGGGTAAGCTGATTGCCTATGCTTTTCGTCAGTTGAAGCTCCACGAGAGAAATTACCTTACCCATAATTTAGAGTTGTGCATAGTTGTTTTTGTTTTGAATTTATAGAGGCTCTACTTTTATAGAGTCTGTTGTGAGATTTTATCAGATCATCATAGCCTTCAGTACTTTTTCACCCAGCGAGATCTGAATATGAGGTAGTGTTGTTGGTTTGAGTTGCTTAAGAATTATGACTTGATTATTCTCTATCATTCGAGCAAGGCTAATATCATTGTAGATGCTTGAGCCGGAAGTCGACTAGCATGGGTAGTTTGGTGCATCTTTTGACCCAGGAGAGGCCTTTGGCCTTAGAGGTTCAGTCTTTAGCTAACCAGAAGGTTAGGATTAATATTTTGACACTTGGGTGTGTTTTGACATTTGTAGAGGCTAGGACTTCGTTGATAGAGCAAAGTCGAGCTTATCAGTTTGATGATGTTGTATTGAGATCTATTCGAGATAAGGTGTTAAGTGGTGAGGCTAAGAAAGACTCACTTGATTCTGATGGAGTTTTGAGGATTGGAGGTCAAGTTTATCTGCCGAGAGTGGGTGATTGGATTAGATTGATTTTACAGGAGGCCAATTATTCTAGGTATTCCATCCACCTAAGAGTGACTAAGATGTATCATAATTTGAGGCTGCATTACTGGTGGGGTGGTATGAGAAAGGATGTAGTGGATTTTTTAGCTCGTTGTCTTTGTTGCCAGCAAGTGAAGTTCGAACATTTAAGGCCTGGTGGATTGCTTCAGCGACTACCCATTTTTGAGTGAAAGTGAGAACAAATCACTATGGATTTCATGATCGGGTTGCCTCGCACTTTCTATGGATCTAATAGTGTTTTGGTCATCATAGATCGATTGATTAAGCCTGCACATTTTTTTGGTGCAGGTCTCCTTTTGTGCTAAGAAGCTAGCTAGTATCTATATTTGTGAGATTATGCAACTTCATAGTGTGTGGTGTCTATCATATCAGATTGAGGCTCAATATTCACGTCTCACTTCTGGAAGACTTTTCAGGATGAGCTGGGTACTCAGGTTGACCTTAGCACAACATTTCACCCCTAGATAGATGGTCAGTCCGAGCGGACTATCCAAGTTTTAGAGAATATGCTCCACGCGTGTATGATGGATTTTGGTGGCCAATGGGAGCAACACTTGGCTTTAGCGGAGTTTGCTTATAATAACAGATATCACTCCAGATCAACTTGGCTCCTTTTGAGGCATTGTATGGTAGGTGTTGTCGTTCGTTAGTTGGTTGGTTTGATGTTTTCTAAGGTTAGACCTCGAGGTACGGACTTGCTTCGTGAGTCCTTAGATAGAGTTCGAATCATTTAGGATAGGCTTTGTGCAACTCAGAGTAGGAAGAAGTGCTATGCGGATCGTAGACTTCGTGCCTTGGGATTTGGTGTTGGTGATCGAGTTTTTCTTCAAGTCTCGCCCATGAAGAGTGTGATGAGGTTTGGGAGGAGGGGCAATCTTAGCCCCAAGTATATAGGTCTATTTGTGATTCTTCGAACTATTGGTGATGTGGCTTATGAGTTAGCTTTTCCCCAGTTTTACCAGTCGTCATCCAATTTTTCATGTTTATATGCTTTGCCATTACATTCTAGGTGAGTCTCATGTCATTCATTGGGAGTTGGTTCAGTTAGATGAGAGGTTGTCTTTTATTGAGGAGCCGCTTTCCATTTTGGCTAAGGATGTTAGGCGGCTGTGCTCTAGAGTTATCCCTATGGTAAAGGTTCAGAGGCAACATCGACCTGTAGATTAGGCTACTTGGGAGGTTGAGTATGATATGCATAGTTCTTATCCCTAACTCTTCATTGATCCTAGTATTTCTTTGCCTTAGTTTGAGGACCAACTAGAATTTTAATGGCAGATGATGTAACAACCTGAATTTTTGATGTTATATGTAATAAATGTGTTTTTGTATGATTTAACTATTTTACCCCTCCCTATAGTTTCATTGTGGTATTTTTGGGGTGTGGGGTTGATTAGAACGGTTCCCAATGTGTTTTGGTGCCATTTATGCAATACCGTGGTTTTTGGTGGCCTTGAGAGCCTTATTATGGTCTTCTGTGGTTATCTTTTGATTCGCGCGAAAGATGGTTGAATAGACTCCGCCAGCCGATCCAGAACATCAATTTTAGGGTGGTAACATGTTCGGTGTAGTTTTATGGATTTTAAATCTCATTTTGACCCTCGATTTGAAAAATTGTGATTTTGAATTTCGGAATTCAACTTTGTGAAAATGATGTCTTATCAAAAATCTGTTATTTGTATTGACTCCGGAGCATCAAATTTAGTGTGGTTACATAGTTCATTTGCGTGTATCGGATTCTGAACAAATCTCGAGGCTTTGGCGGAAACTTGGAAGAGTATTAAAGGTTCAGCTGGTTTCTGGTGCATCTGCGACCTCACCACTTGAGTGGAGATCACACCAGTGTATGCAGAGAGGGTAGTGCGATCGCACTAAGGGTGTTGGCGATTGCCACACCTCCTCCTACTGCCAGGGTGTACGTTTACAGCACCTGATTACCTGAAAGGGGTATAAGTAGACCCCTTTGGTCGTGAATTAGCTCATTATTCATCTCACCTCTTAAGAGCTAAACTTTAAAATAGCGTGAGAGCTTAAAAGTGAAGCTTGTGGGTGCTAGGAAGCTAGATTAACATCCATTTCTTGATTCTCTTACGGATTTAAGGTAAGAATCCACCCTTTTCTTAGATGAATTTTTTGATTAATTTCTCAAAACCTCAAAAACCTTAGAGCTTGATTTTAAACCTCAATTTCACTCCTTTTACTTGAATAATATTCTTAATTCTATAATTACTTGTTTTTCCTCGATTTCACCTTCAAAACAACTTCGATTCTTGATTTTAAAATGAATTTCAAAGGTTTTGCGTGATAAGGTTTAGAAATATTTTTTCTTCAATTTGGATCTTGTTTTTCACTTGATTTGTTTTGGATTTTCAGCTGTAGGCTCCTAAAGTTATGGAGAACACATTTTTGAAATAAAGTTATGATTTTGCCTTTCTTTTTTGAAAAGTTATTTTGGAGGTTTGTTTTGACCTCGATTCAAAAGTAGGCAATATGGATATCGTTGGCTTTATTTTGACGCGTAGATTCTATATTTCTTAATTTTAGTTGATTTAGGGATCGTTTGTGAGAATTAAGGTTGTGGGTTGAAGTATTGCGAATCGATTTTTGACCTTGAGGTAAGTTATGACTTAACTCTTTTAGACTAGGCTGGGTAGTTAATTTGTATACAAAATGTATGTTAAGGGTATGATAACTAATCACGAATTTGTCTATCTCAATGTGTTGTGCCCATGTGGGGGCCTATATGGGATGTAATTGTTGGTTTTGAGATATTATGTGATATGTGTGATCGTGTGGGGTCCTGTGTGATGCCGATAACCTGAAATACATGTGAATAATTGTATTGTGTTGTTGAAATGTCTATTGTAGTACCATTGGTGTATTGTGTTATATTCAAACTTTATTGGCATATAAGCCATGTGAAATTTCATGGATGGTGGAAATAATGAGTAAATATTGGCTCATGTAGTTGTGGAAATATATCATTGTGGATGGTTATGGAAATACATCATGTGGATGATTGTGGGAATACTCATTGTTATTGTTTGTGAGCATTACATCCTCATACTATACTCATTCATGAAACATTGGTACCACTGTGGCAACCTCTGAGAAACACTGGCAACATTCTTTTAAAATCCTTCCCAATGGATGTTTTAGGAAAGAGATTTTGTGGCATCTTATAAACTCTCTACGAGAGATGTTCTGGGGAGGAAATATGATATACTGATTGTATATTAGTTGACGACCCCCCCATGGGTCCTACGTCGAGAGGCTTGCCTTCGTAGGTGTATACGGAGGTTGTGTGACAACCTCGTGCATCTTCATTATCATCATTATCATCATCATCATTATCAGCATCTTATATATTGAACTTACCTTATTGTGTTTAAGTTGTGTTTGAATTTCCATATTGACTTATCATACCTTATTCGTGCTATCTTTCGTTAATTATAGTTGACAATCTTGTATGTGCATGTTCTTCCTTGTCTCTACTTGTATGTAATATAATGTATACTATGTTCTACTTGGTTTTGTTGTTGCAATATATTATATATGTATATTAGAACTTTTATTGGAAGCGGTGTGGGCTATCATTCTTGGATATTTTCTGATTGCAGGTGACGTGCACTTAGTGTGTATTTTGTATGTCTTATTTTCTACTTTGTTCGGTTGGCCTATGATACCTACTGAGTACAAGTGGACTGTATTCACTCCTACTGTACCTTTCTGGTGCAAATTTAGGTTCGAGTGCACCCCACATTGCTTGGCTTGGGCGATTGTTGGAGTTTTCAAGGTAGTGGATGACTTTCAGGTGTTCGGATGTCTTCTACTATCTTCTCTATCATCAGACTATGTCTTTATTAGTTTTTAGAGACAAAGTTGTAGCTGTTGAATTTTCTTATGTATTTTATTTGAATTCGAGTTGTACTAGATACGTTTTTATACTGTTGACATAAGATTTTGAGAGATATGGATGCATTGTTGTTTATATTCTTTTTGCATCTGTTATGCTTATATGGTTCGACTTCGTTCTAGAGGCCTTACCTTGGGGGTGCTTATATCTTTTTTTCTTTGTGTATTAGTTGGGTGATAGGCTTACTTGTCAAGGTACACGGCGAAAGTGCCAACATGACCGTTGAATTTTGAATCATGACATTCTACAATAGTCTTCTTCTTGCCTTTTTATTTCTAACTCTTTATGAGTACAAAATCCACCCAAACCTTACCTTGATATGATCATGAATTGCGATTGTAGCACTTGTTCATTTTGACCAGTGTTGCTCTTTTCTCACCCACCAAACATCTTGATCCCCGAAGCGAGCAAGAGAAGAACCACATTATCTAAGTGACTTGATTTAGTCCCAAGCATGCCTTTAACATAGACATAATGATGCTTCATCTTAAGTAAGTTTGGACTAAAATTCAATTATATAGACATTTGTGTTGATTGATTATGCTACAACACACACGATATTTAAAGATAAAAAAAGTATTTTGTTGATTTACTTATGATTAAGGTGAATGTAATCAGAGTTTCAAATAATGCTAATTTGATTGGAGGTTTTGAAAAAAAAATCAATTTTACCTAAGGAAATAAAACCTATTATAAACAATGTCATATTCTTTTCTAAGTCTCGAAGGAGCTTATTGAGTTTTAAAGATGCTAATCAAAATAAATGTATATCATATTAAGGATAGAGAATGAAATTAATCTTGAATATATTAATAATACAAAGAATGTCTCTAGCCATAAATTTGATATATAAAAGTTTAATAATGTCTTCTGACTTATATCAAATAAAGATTAGTACAATTGAGGAATATTTTGTCGTAAATGAACTGATTCAAAAATACTTCGTACTTTGACATGATCGATTGAGATATCCCACTTTGGAGCTTGTTTTATTCTTAATAATTGTAGTCTAATGTATGATATTTATCTGATTCATACGAAACTCGATCTTAAATTAAACATGCTACATGTTTATATATGGGATACTATTATAAGTTGGTGATCTACAAAATCTATCATGATACTTGATCAAATTATGTTGAGACAATATCTATTCATAAAGTAAGCCGAGAATGTGCATGACAGAGGTCAGTAATACATCACATTTAGTAAAATCACATTTGAAATGTGATAATTGATACCCATGATCTTACATGAAACCAATTTAATATGCACAACCCAATTAAAAAGATGATTCATAAAAAATGTATACATCCAATAGCGTATATAAATGGTATGTATATGAATCAAAAGTCCTTTTCTAATGCATACACAATGCATCTACTAGAAAATACAATGTATGTTGCGTACATGTAAAGTATATATTATATGTACGACAGCTATATGTGTGATGTTTTGAACGTATTGAAGAGTCTTATTTATTCGAATACAACTCATATAAAGTGCAGATATGGTATATTTCACTTGCACATAGATATAATATACCTAATGAAATTTTATGTGTTTATACAACTTGATTGAACAAACATACGCGATGTATCCAACGAAGTTGCATCAACAAGATCGAACAAATAGACACAATGTATCTAACGAATTATATGTCTTGATACAACTAAGTTAAAGTGAAAATATAAAGTGTATCCAACAAACACATCTTCAATCAAACAGACATAAAAGCGATCGAATACAACTTCAAAATAGTAGCTATCAATCATAATAAATACTAGTGGTCATAATGTTGATTCGATGGTGCAACACGCTGAATGAATTTTAAATAGCAGGAATGAAACTTAAATCTAACTAAAGACAAATAGAACTTGTTTTTTTTTTTTTAGAAAGAAACACGCCGTGCAAATTCTTATTACCTATCAGAGATTCTATCAGACACATTATGGACATCAACAAACTCCTCTCTCAATTGAATGTAAAAGAGGAATGTAAAGAACCCGTAAAAAATATTAAAGATCAAACAAAAACATGTAACTGAAATCATTGCATATACAATATTCTACAAAGAAATCAGAAAAAATATGCATCAAAGAAATATGAATGACACCAAAATTAAATCAAGACATAAAAAATTAAGAAAATAATAATTCATAACTCCAAAACATGAACAAAATCAAAACATCAAACAGAGAAGAAACAAATGGGATAAAAATATACCAGCCAGAATATGATCAGAATAATCTAAAAAGAACAGAATAATCTAAAAAGAAAATAATAAGCAAAGAATTTTCAACTATAAAGAAAAGAGTAGAACTTATATAGTGAGAATTGAGGCTGAACAAAAAATATAAAAGAATTAAAATGCAAACGAACAATGATATATTCTAATATATTTCTAATATATAGAAGAGCCTTGGAAGCTTTTGTGGTCGTCCTGCCAGCTTCCAAGGGCAGTTACGTCTTTTCATTAAAACTTTTATACGAGTTGTTCTCCAACATCATCTGGTACACGGCGTAACTATGAAAAACAAAGGCGGTTTCTTAATTTCAATCTTACCATTCCTAATAACTGATAATAATGTAATGGTTTAGTTCATAGGTAGTTTCTCACACTTTGGCATAGAATAGCTTCCTGCTTCTATGTGAGTTCTGTTAAACATTTTAGTTTTCGACTTCATCGCTTGAGTGTTTCTGTATTAAACAAACATTTCTGTTGTATTAGGCAACTGTTTAGGAGACTGATTCTGTATTTTTATTTAACATTTGTACTCTACCTTAAAGCTTTTGGTAAAGAAATTCCCAACCTTGAAGCTTCCGATTCAACAGTCTCTGTGAGTTCTCTTTGGTGATAACTTTTGCTGTTTCGTTGATCTGCATATTGTTGTTTTGGATTCCTTACTTATGCAAGTTGGTTACTTTATTATCCGTTGTTTCGACTCTTCTACTGAGCTGCTATGGTATGTGCTTTCACATATGATAATTTTAGCTAAAAGTCGCAAAAGTTGGGACGTCTTGGTTAAGCATTCTCGCTGACAAATTGAATTGTCCTTTATAAGCTTACAATGTTTTGGACTATTTTAGAATTTCCTTTCCCCGTCTTTGCACATCAACAATCAGTAAAATGGATCGTATTAGCCAGACGAATAGTTATGAGGATGACATGTTACGTTCTTCAGTAAGTGTCCCGTGGTAAGGTTTACATGTGTTTCTTGTTGACTATTTAGAGCTCCATTACAAAATTCTTACGTTGCGTTTGAAATGGTTAATCATATAGAAATGTCAGCGCCTTCAGGGAGAACATCGGGTTGAACAATCACATTTACCCTTCCATCATTATATAATGCTTCCTACAGATTTCAACAAGATTACCGATAACCAACACCTTCTTCCAAATGAGAGCTCAGCAGAGAACACGTAAAGAGAACACACTTAAGTAACTACGCTGAGAAACCACTGAGCTGAACACGGTTATATAAACTTCCGACAGAATTTGCCTTTTAACTACCACAGGAAGATTAGAAGTACTTAACACTGACTAAAGACAATTTACTTAACAATATATTGTTTTCATTCTCATAACTTACAGAGGATCATAATGAAACAGGGACCAACAAAATGGACCAGAGACTTCTTGTGAACGCCATCACAAAAGAAACTATAGGCTGGAATTGTAAGGCCCAAGTAGTAGACAGGTTTTGGCCTCGCCAGAGCAAAGACTCCTTCGTCCACTTCCAAACAATACTCGTGCAAGATGAAAGCGTAAGTTTTCCTGTCACAGGTTATTCCAACTCTTTAATGGTTATTCAGGGTACATTATAATATTTCTGCTTCCTTATTGTTGGTGTTGTCTTGGTAGCGATACAGTTGCTTCCGTTATATCCCTTGCCTGCTATACCTTCATCTCGTGAACTCTTCTCTTCCCTTATCAAGTATATCCGCATTTGGTCAAATATTTCTTCCCATTCTCAGGTTTGTTCCTTCTCTTGATGTGTTCAGTTATCACTGCCTGAAAGCATTTGTTCCTTTGTGGGAACTACATGTAAAAAAAAAGATGTGTCAATCTTTATTCCCGTTGTTTCCGTTTGAAATCATGGGCTTTAAATATATTAATATAAATAAAGAAGATGTCTGATGATCTTCATTGTGCTTAATCTGCCTTAGTACATCCGCATTTACGTACTTCTCTTCTTCATACTCTTGTGTCTTTCCAAAATATTTATCATGTGGAATGAAGATTGTTACGGAATTGATACACAAGCAAATGTAACAAAACAATTTTCTCAGAATTGGACAGACAGAAAACTTACCTTCATTCCTCTATAAATTGTTCTTGCATATGTAAAACTTTTCCTCCTTTACTTGACTACAGGAACAGTAGGTTTCCATAGTACCATACGGTGATGACATTCCCAAATACGAGAAACTGTTTGTTCTTTTTCAAACATATTTGGTTTCTTCGATGAAAGTTAGGGATCCCCGTGGTTATTCAATACGAGCCGCTACGTACGAATGGGTGGATACACAATTATTCAATACGAGCCCATTACCAGCATTGGAAGAACCTCTGCCTGCTCCAACAAAACTGGATGCACTTCCATTCTTGCATATTGAACACCAACATCCAGGTGTTGAATTTGGTAAGCTCTCACTTCGCACCTTTATCTGTAAATACGCCTTATTAACTGACTTACTGCCTAACATTTTACTTGTCATTACATTAGATTTACTGGCGGTGGTGGTTAATTGCAGTGACATACAATATACAGCTAACCAAAAAAAATATCTCAGGAAAGCGAATGTGATGGGCCAGAGGAAAGTTACTCGTGATGGGCCAGAGGAAAGTTACTCGACTCCTTACATAGAGTTCACCAAATCTCCTGGTTACTTGATGAAACATACTTGCATTGCAGTAATAAATGCATCTGCTATATCGAACAACAATAAACCTTTTCTATTTACTATATGGGACGATCTAGCAGACAATGAAGGAGCGGCATTATTACACCACCTGCATGAATACCCTGTCATTCATGCCAAACATATAGGTGTTACTGAATTTCGCTGTAGTATGTCATTTGCCGTACTCTCGGTAACTCTTCTTTGTTAATTCTTCCTTCTGTCTATTCAACTAAAGGGGCTTCCCCTCTTTTACGCACACAGCTCTAAGATTGACAACAAGATATCAAACAACAATTTTAATAAATCCTCAGTACGTGCAAGCTACTACATTGATGAACTGGTATTCGTTAGCTTACTCCCCTTTAATAGCACTATATAAAAATATTTTTGTTTACTTAACATTTTCAGGGTGAGGCACAATGAACAAATGTTACTATCTTACACTCCAAAAAGTTTATCATTATCACCTTCCTCGCTGAATCTGGCGCCTTTTGAAGATCAAGTGTTATCTATATCAGCCATTACAGAGTTGTTATCTACGGTTAGTTTACTCCACAATGTACATGTAAGTGTTAATTATTTCCATGAGCGAAAAAAAATGACTAGCCTTACTCGCATCACACCAACAGAGGCAAAAGTCTACTTTTGTGGTACTGTACACCTAATATCTAATAGAAAAAGCATCAGCCAACCAACTAAATTTACAGGTGGTTGTCGCTTCCGACAAAAACCACAATGCAATCATACACGCATAGGTACTTCAAAAGTGTAGTCCATGGTCTAACCACATATATCTTCAACTTGATAATGTTAGTGTATCCTAATATTGCAGGTTCAAACTTTCCCCGTGGAAGGCAGAATATCACTTCCGAACCACCCTCAATCATTTTACTTGCTCGCTTTCTCAACCTGCAGTCACTATGTATGTCCCAAGACTATAAAAACAGTTCAGTGCTTCAACTGTAACCTACGTCGGGTATTGGTCCCCAGGTAAGTGCTACTTTAACCGCATTATCTAATCTCTCCAACGTGCACTTTGTTGTTCCTTCGTCTATCAATTGAAGGGATGTTATCTGCAATTCCCTCACACTAACATCATATGTTGGTGTGAATTCTACTGCAATCTGTTCAGCTGAAAACAGAAGGCGAAAAAAGCCAGTAGGTGTAAACGAAAAAAATAACAAAACCAAAAGTGTAACAACCTTACATTCATCCATCTATTTCGTGTACATCCACCGAGATGTTTCAGGTCTCTTGTTTAGGCAGGTTGTAGAAAGTTAAATTGGGGAAGTTGAACAAACTTATCATTATGTTTTTGTAGAAAATGTCTTATGTCGAAAATGTTTTATAGTACGGAGTCATTTTTCTTTAATTTAGATTAGGAAGTCGTTTCCTGCATCAATTTACAGTGTTTGTAGGGAATAAGCATGTGGCATGTGAGAATTACCTCAAGCGGCTTCTGAGGTATGGCAATCCTGGTTTAGTCTAAGTAAGAACCAATCCTGAGAAAATAATATTAGTATGCAAATATATTCACTGCTTAATATTTTCCCCCATGTCAGACAATAATCCTTTTCAGTGAAATTAAGATGATTTGATTACAAAGAGTGCTCAAGTATCACTGTCGCATGGCAGAGTCATGAATTATAATAGTTCGTTGGTCTTTACCAATCATTATTTGGCCGATCCATGAAACTGGTGCCCCGAAACCAATCGTGCCGTGCATGGATTCATATAAGCAACTAAATAAAGCTTACACAACAAAAACATTATGATCTATGAGGAAAACTTAGGCTTCACTAGCAATTATTTTTAATCAAGAGACGTCACTGGAAATTATTCTTAGGCTTCACTAGCAATTATTTTTAATCAAGAGACGTCACTGGAAATTATTTCCGGTTTAACTTGGAGGAAATACCATTTCACACAGAAGAAACGTCGACATAGTTTTTGTTTTGACAGTGTTTTCTATTTAACTATTTTCACATTAATGTGCATCTATCCCACATAGTTTTTGTTTTGATAGAGTTTTTGTTTTAACTATTTCTCCGTTAATGTGCATCCATCGCACACATCATGTGCTCCACTCTTACTTATAGATCATATCCACGGGTGTCAATGTGTAATGCCATTAAAGTTTACGAAAATGTCAAGGATGTTTTTGTCTTCTCTTCCGGCTTTATCTCACCAAATTGCATGAATACACTGAACAAAAAATATTTTAAATACTCTAGCTTGCTATAACCTTCCCTTTGAATTTATCAGTGCCCACAGAACAAGATACTACCTTAGTTGGCTGCTTTGCTATCTAAACAGATAATTTTATTCGCTTTGTCGTAAATTGGTCACATAAAACGGTTCTAGCAGACACAAAAAATCCAAACAGATACACTTAGACATGTCTACATGTTACGACTCCATTCTGGCTGAAACTTTTGTACTGCTACTTCTTATCTTTATAAAAAAAATATTTGCCCATGTATTTTAACATGGTTTTATTTTATTCACAGGTGCCACTTCGACCTTGACATCAAGGATGCAACTGGCACAATTACAGCAACCATCTCTGAAGCGTTGGGAGAAAGATTATTGTCCCTAACTGCTGAACAAATATATGAATCTGCTGCAGTTCAGGTACAGAATTTCATACCACTACCAACGACGAAAACTCCTTCTTTTACAATTATCTTCTATGGATACATAAAAATACCATGTTACACATGCTCCTACTTAATGTGATATGTTTTACTATTTGCATTTAGCAAAAACCATTCTCTGTTGCCCATCTAAATCACCAGCTCACTCATAACTGTTTAAACTTTAGTTAGGAAAGCCAGTTTTCAAATTTCCAGACCAAAAACCTAGTATGCTGGGTCTTGCGTCCTTCAATGAAGTAGAAAGCTCAGTCCACGCAACATCACCGTTACCCACGACTTCAACAGAGACAGGTAAGAAGCAGAGAATTAAACCACCCACACCAGCAAAAAAGAATTAGAGGTAACTGCACTTTTAATATTTTAGTTGCTACATTATAGAGCTTAGTAATTCTGAACCAAACGGTAAAAGAAAGCGTGCGTCTGCTGTTTTCAATATTCGTGGAAGTTTTCTCTTTGATAAAAAAACTGTAATATTTTTATATATAAAATTTGGCATAGCGAGAGTGATAGAGATTAGAAAGAGAGGATTTGAAGCTGCAACAGAAAACGTGCGTCCGCTAATCTTAATATTCATGGAAGTCTTCTCCTTGATTAAAAAAACTTTAGTATTTTTATATATAAAATTTGGCATAGCAAGAGTGATAGAGATTAGAAAGAGACGATTTGAAGCTGCTAATAGTCCAGCATATCTATGTTTGAGAATGTTGGAGTCAAGGACTCTAAAATCAGAGAGGTAAGTTGAATGGCATTACATCATGAGCAATCTGTGGTATAAACTACTTGATCTCCGCACTCTACCAGTTTCCCTGCTTACCTTATGCAAGTCCAATAATGAAATAGTCAGTTCTGTGTAATACATAACTTGAAAGTGCTTGAAAGAAATTGTCTAAACCAAAATTTTCCGTCTCAATTAGTTTAAACAATCTTTTATGGGAATACAAGGGCAACTTTCCCAAAAGAGGTCGGCGCTATTAGGACATGCCTCTTATCTTGTTACTACTGCTAATTCCTTTTCCTGAATAACTTCCGTTAATGGATTTTATCGAGCACAACACTAGCCCTTAGTTTGTCTTTTTTCCTTTTGTCAATGTATATGTTCGCATAACTTTCAGTGGCATGGAATTGTTCATATTTTCAACTATTTGTCCACGACTTATTTGTTGAGGCTTATCGGAAAAACACAAACCTGATTTAATGTAATTGAACTAATCTGGATAATGGTCAGTAAAAAAATCCTCCTCTTAAGTTATTACAATTTCATTCATAATGTTACCGTTTCATATTTGGATGCAATATGGGCCTCAAATTTACTGCTTACTGTACCAAATAACCATGTCTAAACCTCTTACATTTCCCTCGTAGGTGGTTAAACCCAAAACTAAATGCGGTAGGGTCAAGTGGTGTGTCATGTACAGCTAAATTTTTGTTGCCTCCACCAACTTCATCGCACGGTATAGCATGTACAGGTGCTTGCCTATACCAACATCAGATCACAGGCTGCATGAACAAACTTTCTGCGTTTTGCTGTCTGCAACCACAGTCTACCATGGTAGACGTACATGTTCATAGTTTTTGGTATGTAAATAGGTCATAAGAAGGAATGAACTATTATGGTGATAGTTTTTGTACGAAATATTTGCGTATACTTTAAATCTTACTTCTCTTGCTTAAGAAAATGTGACATTTGTATGCTTGCCTATACCAACATCAGATCACAGACTGCATGAACAAACTTTCTCTGTACCATGGCAGACGTACATATTCATAGTTTTTGGTATGTAAATAGGTCATAAGAAGAATGAACTTTTATAGTGATGGTTTTTGTCACGACCTGAACTAGGGCCTGGCCGTGACGGACATCCTGATCCATGAAGGCCCGGTCGTCCTACTCTATCTAGTAATTATGCACAACATTCACATAATAAAAGGAGATGCAAAAATATCATACTATGGATTTAGTTTAACAATAAGGAATGAAATCCGAACTCAACTAAACAACATCTGGAACAGTCTGCGAAGTCGCTACTGCATGAAAATCTGACAACTATCTGAAAGCTGGAACAAGACCCCCAGTAGACCAAAACAACGAAATAACATAATCTGAAATAACAGGCCTTCTGGAACAAAGAAGGCTCACCACTGCATAGATCACTTCTCTCTGGGATACTCTACTGATTAGCCGGACCCTTAGACTGAGCCTCCGAACCTGGGAGGTAGGGGGTCAATACAGATGTACTGGTACGCAGAGCAAATCTAAAATAATAATTTATCTTTAACATATATGAGAGCAATTTAAAAATAGTTCATAAACATATCATATAGTAAGAAATCTCATGGGCATTTCTGAAAGACACTGAAAGAAAATCATCTGAACTCTAAGACATTCTTTGTTTTACTTCTGCGCTAGGTGGTATACCCTACAACTCTGAAATTCCATGGGCCATATGGAATCCGTCATTGACTCGGTGTGGAAGCCTCCAACCCAAGTGTGCCGCAAGGGTTGGAGTCTCTGACTCTGCTATGCCACACGGCCGTCACCAGCGTAAAAATAATATATCCAGATCGACAAATCACGATTTTAGGCTAAGAGTTACTTGAACTCTAGCCCTCTTCAGGCAACCACCTAACTCTCTTTATGCCCATTTTTAACTCTTTAAGACAAGCATTCTCTGAAAATATACTCTGAAAACTCTAACTCTGATATGACATACATTTATATGGTATCGTCATACCATTGACTTGCAAGTCACATCTCTGAGTCATTATTAGCATCTAATAATCTCTGTTTCAAAACATAAATCTAGGACCACCATATCAATAAGTCATTTCAAGAAACTCTTTCTTAAAGCTCATGTAAACATATGCAAGAAACTCTCTTTTTCACCATTTCAAATACACAAGGTGGTCATGTCACAGATATCAATCATATGCAATTCTTTCTTTTTTAAGACAAGGACGAAATCATAACAAGAAACTCCCTCTCGTCATCATAAAAATCATGTTAAATACTTAAATATTGAAAAGATCCTCTTCAAAACATTAAACAAGCATCTCAAATCATTCCCAACAAGTTCATCAACTCTAAATCATCAAAGAGAGGGGTTTCAATAATAATGCTCTCAATCAAATCTTCAACATCATACATATTCATATAAGTTTAAATCAATTTAAGGGAGAAAGTCCTAAAGACCAAAACAATAATATCATCAACACACTCAAGATGCGAAATTTAAATCATAAGTTCCAAAGCCCCTTTAAAATTCATGCTTGATAATCTTTAAATCATGTTCTAGTGTTGATAAGTCCATGTAGTTTTTAGGATAAACCCCACGTACCTCTATTTAGGAAATTAAAGGATGATTCTTGATGCCCACGGTTTGGGGATTCCAAATCTTCAATCAATTTCTAAAACCCACGGTTGAATCTTGAGTTGTTTGGGTTTTCTTGTTTGAAACCCTAAGGGGTGTTCTTGATGGTTTCTAATGAAAATATTAATAATGAGGTCATTTGGGATTAAAATTCTGTGTTTAAGCTGATAAGGGGAGTGAAAAATACCCAATATACCCTTAATGAGATGAAATAAAAATATAATTGGGAGCCCGATTTTATGGGCTACCGCGACACGCCACGATCGCGGTAGTTCACTGGAAATTGACGAATGGGATTTTTATGGTCACCACGAAGCGGAGCCATCGCGTTGTCCCGCTGGTTGAGACCTGGAACTTCAGCGCGATGCACCGCAATTGCGCTATGCTACTGGAATTTGACAATTGATAAATAGGCCCACTCCGCGATGCGCCAAGCACCAAAATGACGGTGTTTTACGATTATGACTTAAATTAGCCATAACTTCTTGCCCAGGTATTGGATTTGGGCGAATCTTATATCAACGGAAAGCTTATTCAATTTTCCACATGATAAAAAGTCAAAATTAGGAAAATTATATATGGTTTAAACTTTACTCATTTTGGAAGCCAAAAATAAGACTAAGTCTCTTTGACACTATTCTAGTCATTTAACTCTAAGAGCATATTACAATGAGCTAACGCATGGACGATTTTGCGGGGTGTTACAGTTTTTGCACGAGATATCTACGTATACTTTAAATCTTACTTCTCTTGCTTAACGAAATATGACATTTCAAACAGTCCATCTGATGCAATTCTGGTAATGACATACAAACTTGACAATTACAAATCATAGCAACGTCACTATTGTTAGCCCCGTGCTAGCGCGGGCTTCTACATCTAATATAAATAAAAAATGAAGGAAAGAGAAAGGCATGAAAGAGACACCTTAGAGTTAAAGGATGTGGACACTTATCACAGCAACATACAGGGTTATAATTTAAGTGAAATTACAGGTTTAGCTTTCGTCGTCCTCAAAAGTCACTTATTATATAGAGGGTAAATCTATTACAAAAGATTTTTGTTCTGTTGCTATATTAGGTAATTATTTAAAATTATTAACTAACAAAAATAAGAAAAACAACATTATTGTTGGTGGGCTTGAAGTCTTTATTGGGCTGAGTGGGAGCAGGAAGTCCAGTTATAGAACACATCCAGTGAACTCACTGTTCGGATAGAAGGGCACAGAAGAAGAAAGAAATGGGACAAAACTAATACTAATCCAATACAAACCTTCTACGTGAACAAATTTGGTTCCTTTGATCCCCTTTCTTCTTTGTTTTTGTTCATCAAAAATAATCCAGCAAAAGTTCAAGTAAGTTCAGTTTAATGTGCTGCCTATATATGTATGTTCCAGTTTTCTGCTAGATTTGTTGATTGTTTAATACTACTAAGTTTCCATGTTATTGGAGCTTTAACAATATTATATTGAAATTGTATGAAATGTCTTGTCTGTAGCTCCAGTTTTCTTTTTCCATAGTAGAAATTGTTGGTTATACTATCTTTTTGTTCGGTTGATTTGCATCTTGGCCTGCTTTCTACATGTATTTAAGAGCTCCAGAGTTCCACAGTGTTTCATATTACTTGTCTCTGTCAAACTTTCACGCTCCTTTATAAAGCTTTAATTAGAGGTATATTTTATTAAACTAGCTCAAGTACTATTTTATGTAGTTATTTGAATAATACTAAGGGTAACAATGAAAAATATATAATAAAATTCTCTTGATTTCATAAATTACAACAACAACAACAACAACAAACCTAGTATATTCCCACATAATGGGGTCTGGGGAGGGTAGAGTGTACGCAGTCCATACCACTACCTCTAAAGAAGTAAAGAGGCTATTTCCGATAGACCTTCGACTCAAGATAAAAGGCAATATACAAAAGCATCAAAAGCATAGAACACGATAAAATAACATAGTTACGACATTCACAAAAAAATTTGTACATTGCCAAACAAAGGACCCCAAAGTCCACCTAAATATTGCCTACGACTCATCCACACCCTTATTCCTCTATCCTAATGCTTTTCCTCCATATCTTCCTATCTAGGGTCATATCCTCAGTCTGTTGTAACTGCTCTGTCACGTTTAATCACTTCTCTTCAGTATTTTTTCGGCCTACCCCTACCCCATTTGAAACCTCCTAAGGCCAACCTCTCTCACCTACGAACTGGGGCATCCGTGCCTCTCCTTATCACATGACCAAACCATCTCAACCTCACTTCCCTCATTTTATCCTCCACTGGTACCACTCCCACTTTCTCCCGAATAATTTCATTCCTAACCCTGTCATTCCTTGTGAATCCACACATCCAACACAACATCCTCATTTCCGCCACCTTCAACTTTTGGATATGAGAATTCTTAACCGGCCAACACTCCGCTCCATACAACATAGCAGGCCGGACTGCAACTCTATAGAATTTGCCTTTCAACTTGGGGGCACCTTCTTATCGCATAGAATTCCCGAAGCGAGCCTCCATTTCATCCAACCTGCCTCAATACGGTGAGAGACATCCTCATTTATCTCTCCATTTCCCTGAATCGTAGACTCAAGATACTTAAAACTATCCCTCTTACAGATCGCCTGAGAATTCAACTTCACTACCACCTCCTCCTCTTGCCTCGAGTCACTAAACTTGCATTCCAAGTACTCCGTCTTGGTCCTATTCAACTTGAAACCGTTAGACTCCAGGGTTTGTCTCCAAACCTCCAGCTTATCATTAACCCCTTGCCGCGACTCATCAATCAGAACTATATCATCCGTGAAAAGCATACACTAAGGAACTTCGCCTTGTATATTTCGCGTCAACACATCCATCACCAAAGCGAATAAAAACGGACTAAGAGTTGATCCCTGGTGCAACCCTGTCAAGACCGGGAAATGAAACAACTATTTCTAGTATGGGGGCAAAGAAATATGAAACGGAGAGAGTATGTGTGTCTCATGTGAGTTCCAACTTGCTGGGGTTATATAGCTTATTTATTACTAGGATTCGAGATCTTGCTTTACTAATCAAGCATAATGATCTACTTGGAGTAGAATGCTGATTTGTATTGTTTTTTCCTCAAGTTTATGATACTGAGGAAAAAATAGAAAATTGTCAATATGGAAGATGAAGGTTACCTGACATAAATTGTGAAAATTTTGAAGACTGAGGAGGGATGGATTTGAAAGGGGAAGTTGTGTATTATTGTTGAGTGGTTAGCAGACAATTACAAGTCATTCATGACTATGAAACATGATCTGAATGATTGAGGGTTGTGGCATGTTACTGTTCTGGTATTTATACTTCGAAAATGATTTTATTGGCCAAAAGATGCAATTGCCCCGGGAGAAAAATATTTCTTAATAGATGGGTTTGGGGTCATCCTGTCATTCATTTTGAGAACTCAATTCTCTTTTTATTTTCCACAGATAAAGTAGATAAATTGTTCTGTTTACATTTGCGCTGGGGAGGAGATCATTCTTTTTTATGGATAGACGGCACAAGGTCTTAAGAATCTAATTTTCGCCTTTAAATTTCATATGCTAAGCTGTTTTAGTTCTTATCTATGGCCGAAAGGTGAAGTTGGTCTCCATCCCCTCCCTAGCTTTCTTAGTTTTGCTAGATGACATGGGATTACATCTTGGTATTGGTTTATGATAAATTAACAAGTATACGTCAATCTTAAGCTAGTTGAGGTTATGAATTGTGTTATCCAATGTTGCTCGGACTCTTCAAAAATACCGCGGGTACCTATCGTATCCTCCAAAATTAGTGCATTTTTGTAGAGTTCGAGCAAGATAGGTATTGTTGTGAATATAAGTAAATTATAAAGGTATGCTCTCTGAAACAGCTTAAGCTTTTAGATAAGATGGTTATACATTTCAACATGGTATCAGAGCCAGACCCATCCAAATTCTTTGTTCACTGATGTTGGGCCCCATATTATATTTTCCTCGCTCCAGGTAACAAATAACAAGGTCTGGGCGTGCGAAAGAGTGTTAAAGAGTACCACATCGGAAAAAGCATGAGTACTTGGTTTTCTTATATGGACTTTGACAATCCTCCCCTCATGAGCTAGCTTTTGGGGTTGAGTTAGGCCCAAGATCTATTTTTCACAGTATTATCCATTTCACTCCATTTGTACCTGGTCCATTCCAGTGTTCAATAACTTGGAATTCTATATTTTTTTCTACTAACTTTCGATTCATAAAAAGACTTTTAAAAATAAAGAAAAGACAAAAGAGACTCTTTCGTAGCACGGGATCATCTGCAATCATACCAACATGATTATGCCCTAATTCCAACTAGTTGGTATTGCCTTATAATTCATAGAGGAAATTGTTCATTTTACATCTATGGTCCAAAGGTGAAGTAGGAGACAAGCTCTCGTCTCCCCGTCCACCCCAGCCTAATGTGAGGTTCAGTGGAGGCGAGAGCAACCTAGATGTGCGAGGCCTTTGTAGAGAATGGAATAATTTTTTGAAACCAATAGGCAACTAAATATGAAACATGAAATCAGTGCTTTAAAGTGAACTTGGTTGCCATTAGCTCTTGTCCTCCCAAGGACAGGATGCATGGGGTAAATGCCTATGTTCTGGGAAAGATGCCTTTGCTTTTAGGAAGCCCACAAGACCTTCGGGATCAGTGAAAATTCGAGAATAAAAAGGTAAGGAGAATAAGAGTGGCTTTTCTTTTTGGGTTGGGATGAGAGAGGATGAAGAGAGGAGGGGGAGATGTTGGTAGTACCTCACTGTCTGATATGCCTAAACATAATGAGTTATGCTGAATTCTTAAGTTCACATGAAATTTATCTTCCTTTTCATGGTTACAATGCAGGGAAAGAGAGTGGGACTTCTGCTCAGCTATGTTGCAGCTGAACTTAGAAATATAGACTACTTAGTTGGAGTATTTTGAACTAAAACTCTCTTTGTAAATGCAGGTCTTACGCGGCGAGAGTATTTTAGACACCAACATTCTATTTTTCTTGTGGATTGATGCTGCATAGGTTACCGGGTCCATCTCTTCGGCATGGTACAGTCCACACTAAAGTCCATTAAACTCCATTTTTACTTCAGATTGAATATAGGGGTCTAGTCTGGCCCTTTCTTATTTAGGTTTTATGAGTGCGCAGCTTATGCTGATTAAAATAGCTTCTGCTTTGAGAAGTTTTACAGAATTGTTGTTCCCCAAGGGGTTTCCTGTAGTGGTAAGAATGCAACTGGTGAGGTTGGATTAGGTACACATCATGTGTTTGCAATCTGTTGCAGAGAAAGCCAAGTATTTAAGTGGAGAAGGGTAGAGGGAAGGGCCCATTATCCACTGAATTTTGACCTGCGCACCATTGGCTTTCAGGATTTTTCTCGGATACAGAAAAAAAGTTTTACAGAAATATCACTTCCTAAAAGATTTCTCAGTGAAAAAGTATAATTGCATACATTTAAGCTGTATTTGCCTATTTGGTATAATGGTAGGCATTTTCATGGAAACTGATCCTTCTTAAAACCATCTTGGAAAATGTTTTCTGGGTTTTTTTGTTAAAAAATATGTACCAAAGATTAATAATCATATTAGTAAATTGGAGACTCTTTTGATGAAACTATTAGTACTAGAGATTTTATAAGAATGTGAGTCTTAGTTGAAACAAGTAATATGAAGTTAAAAGTTAATATAGTTGTAAGGAAAATGACTTCCACTAGTAAGTGAAGTCATTTTCCTCCTTTTGATGGAAGACATTTCCATGTAAAAAAACTTTAATCATACCAAACACCAGAAAATAACTGTTTCTTGGAAAACATTTTCCGTCTTATTACCAATCACACACTTTTTAATATAAGTTACTCCAGAATGATCATAGCCAAATAAGGAAAGAAAAGAAAGAACTCTAGAACGTTTCATTTGTAATAGTGATTCTGGCAACTGATTATTAACTGTTTTTAATGTTATTGCAGGATCCTCATAACTCTTTGGATGATAAGTCCGAAAGCAGACTTTATGTTGGAAACCTTGATCTTAGAATATCAGAGTAAGCATAGATAGAACTCTGCAATCGAATCCCCTGGTGATCTTGTAGCATTGGAATACTATATTGCCCAGGACTTCTCCTGATTATAAATTTGTTTTCTTACAACAGGGCTGCTTTGATTAAGATGTTTTCTTCCTTTGGAAAGATTGTCGCGGAAGACTTCCTGTGGCACACTCGTGGCCCTAAGCGTGGGGAGCCACGTGGCTATGCTTTTGTCCAGTTTAGCACTAAAGGGGTAAGTTGCAGAACTCTCAGTTGCTCATCAGTGAGAGTAGTTACTGATTTCTATGTTTAAAGTGAGCATGCAGGAAGCTGTATTGGCCAAGGAGAAGATGCATGGAAGATTGGTCTGTGGGCGACCTTTGATCGTTAGGCTTGCCAGCGAGAAATATTTGATGGAAGGGGCTGGAAATTCTTCTTTCGGAGCTGGTGGTGAGACAAGCAAATCAAACTTTGTTGCTGGCTCCTCGGCGCAAATGAGCAAGAGTACCAAAATAGCTGCAATTAAGAACAAATTGAAGGCTATGGAAGAAGAGAGCCAGAACTCAAAGAGACAAAAAAATGGCTGACAAACTCAGTTGGTCCAGAGTTGCGATAGAGATGTCTTTGGATCTTTGTTTTATGAGAATGACGGGATAATATTATTATGGTTCATAAACCCCTTTGCAGAATGATATCGACTTTGTTTTGATTACCCCCCAAAAAAAGGTATCAACTTTGCAGATCTGCCTAGTGGTTTCCATGGTATGGTTACCATGGGAACATGTTTGTTTCCATGATTTCCTAAAAAGGGTGGTATGATATGGTACTATTTCATGGTTTGATAACCATGGAATCCATCAATTTATTAAACCACCAAATTGGTCTTTTTTTTTTTTTTCCAACTATGTCCTTATATAATTTTCTGTAATTCAATTTTACCCTTCACTACTTCTTAAACAAATAGTAGCTATTTCTATTTGGAAGCTTGAACTCAGGTGGATACCTTGAAAAGAACTACGGACAATAATACTAAATGGTCGAAGAGGAAGATATTCTACCTTGGTCAAGTGATATATTATGAAAGAGAAACAATAATACTAAATTGGGGAGATTAGACACAACCCTAAGACGGAGGTGATGAAGAGCAAGATTCTAGTTTATTGCATTACTGGAATTGCTTCAAAGAAACAGTTTATTGCTCTGCTTGTTTGTTTTCTGTACACAGGCAAGGCTTTAGAAGAAATAGCCTACATAAATTGAATTTAAAATTTATAATAATCGGGGGTATTTTAGTAAAATTACCCTTTACGATACAATACCATACCATCAAATCAAACAAAAAAACTATTATTAAACCACAGTGAACGATACAATCAATTCAAACATGGTACTATACCATATCATATTGTACCATACATTATGAAACCATGACAAACCATCATCCAAACAAGCTGTAAGGGGTCATTTGGTGTAAGGGATAAGAGTACATAATTCTGGGATAAAGTTTTAATACCTCATAATTGCTTGTTTGGTTGTGCAACTTGGATAACTTATATGGGATTATTAATTAGTATCAGGATAAGTTATCCCTTCCTCTTGGTGGTATAGTAATACTAGGATAAGTTGTCCTTGGGATAAGTAATTAAAATGACAAAAATACCTCCCACAAATTTTTTTAGTCACTTTTCACATTCAAGCATATTCATAATGTTTTTAATATCATTTAATAATAACGTTCACAACCTTCCCTACTCGTTATTTTATGATAAATCTTCATATTTTTTGTTTAAAAAATTACAAATTACACTATATAAATATATTTTTTATTTATGAATATATTATACGTTAAATTTATTTGACTGGTTATTATGTTTATTTATATATTTTGATTTCTCTTAATAATAACACAAATGTTAACTCCATTGTTGAATTACATATTTTAAATTGAATAATTTTTTAATCACTTAAAAATTGATATTGTATATACGAATTAAAATAAATTTTGATATTTTATAGTATATGAGTGATAATGTGTTCACGTGAAGGGACATAAACAATAAATTCTTTTTAATTTTAACAAACTTGAGCTGAAAATTTTATTTCAAACTAAATAAGATGTAAGATTTATTTTTAAACACATACAACATAATCATGGGAAGGCGCACACCAAAAAATTTAAGCTAAATAAGATGAAAGTTTTATTTTTAAATACACAGAACATAATCATGAAAATGCACACAGAAAATTAAGGTAAATAAGTGGGAAATTTTATTTTTAAGAATGAATAGTTAAAGCTTGAAAAGAAATTATATATATAAAAAAGCTAAATAAGGTGGAGGGTATTTTTATAATCAATTAACTTATTTCTTAGGAATTATACCATGCATATTATTTTGAATACAACAAACCAAACACTCAATAAGAAATAATTCCAACATAATTAATCCCAGTATAACTAATCCAGCATAGCTTATCCCAACATAACTTCTATTCAAACCAAATGACCCGTAAAATGATTTTAAACATAGGTAAATTACATCACATCACTAACACATTATCTCACATCTTAAAAGTTGGGCTTAAGTCATCGATAGGATCAGTGGCAGACCCAAAATTTTATACAAGTGGGCTCAATTAGTAAATAGGGAATTATCTTGATAAAGTACCTTCAAGCACAAACAAAGATTTGCTCCTTGTTCTTTTATTTGTTCTTTTTGTTAATAATATAATAGCAAAATAATTCATTCATTTTTAAAAAAAAACTCAACCAAATTTTAATTTACAAGGTTGAGAAAAATTCTAAAAAAATTATAAAGAACCTATTAGCATTTTCTTAAACTAAATATTATAGTAAATTAAGAAATTATATATAATTTCAACTAAAATAGTAGCATGTTTTAGCAAAACATAATGAAAGGGAGTGCTAAAATTCAATTATAAGAAGTTAAATGGTTTTTTTGGAAGTAAAATAGATTTTAGATTTTTATATAATTTGAATAAGCAAAAAAATAAAATAAAGGTGAAATAGACCTTTATATATATATATAGGCCACCTTTTCTTTTTTATTTTTGGTAACACAACCAATGGAAATAATTTTTTGGCAAACTGTTAGCCAACGAGCGCTACATAGAACACTGAACTCAAAAAAATAAAAGCCAAAAATTGTATCATCCAAAACTTAGCTGTGGGGATTCGAACTTGGGTAGCAAGGATGATTTGAACCCACTTGGCCACTGCTCCGCGATAATTTCTGTGTTATGTGGGTTCAAATTAAATCCTTATAGCATATTTCACAATATTCTCCCTTATATAAATAATAAATTTTTCGACGAAGTGGGTTCAATTGAACCCACTTATAATCACCTGGGTCCGCCCCTGGATAGGACCCTAAATTTGTCTCAAAATTTCACTTAAACCACTCAAATCAAACTTGTACCTATCAGGCCCTTAACCCACCCAAAATTTGATCCACCCAGGTCTTTTTTGCCCACATGACACGTTGCATGTTTTTTTACTTATTGTGGGCTCGTAAACCCTGAAAATCAATCGACGTGGCAAAAAGTTAACGTTTTTTAACGTTAACTTTCTCTCCCCTCACCCCCAAATTAAAAAATCTAATTTCTCTCATTCTCTCACATTTCTCTCATTCTCTAACTTTTCTCTAATCTCTCATAGCTCCATTCTCTCATAATTTCTCTCATCTCACTCTCACATTTATCTCATAATTTCTCTCATCTTTCTCTTAAACCAATTTTTTTCTCATTTTATTCACGAATGTCGCAAAATTCAGTTAATCTTGAGTTATACAATTTGTGTTACTGTTCCGAATTTTGTCCTTTGAGAACTTCAAGGAATCCATCAAATTCAGGTCGTAGATTTTTTGGATGTAAAGTTTCAAAGATTTGTAACATTTTCAAAGATTTAAATTTTTTTTGATTGATTTTTTGGTAATGTTACTGCTTTCGCATTCTAGGAAAATGGTAGATGTGACTATTTTAGATGAATTGATCCAAAACCTTTAATTTTTGAGCATCAATCTCCTGGGGTGGAATCGAGCTTAATGAATAGGTGCAAAGATGGTGAAAATTCGTGTGATCGACTGAAGGAAAAGCTCAAATAGGTTGGATAAAAGAGGGACACTTTGTATGAGAAATTAAAAGATAGTGAAGAGAAGTTGATTGCATTGAGGCAAAAACTCAAAAAAAACTAAACTTGAAAGGGAATGTGCAAAACTCAAATTTAATAGACTTGTTCTGCTTCTTCTCTTTGTTCTTACAGTAAAGTGGTTCTTTACTATGGTGTAAGCTAGTAGTTAAGCTTTGGTATTGAATAGAAAATTGGGTATTGAGTAGTTTATCCTAGTTAGTATGTAATGGAGTTATTTGGGCAGTCTATTTTGTATCATTTTGACATTGTTAATGTGAATGAGTTGATATGTTTTGCATCATAATCATATTATCAATTACTTTGTGTCCAGTTGTGCAACAAAGTATTGCCACCCAACTAAGCATAACCACATATTTGTAACTACTAAAAGTATTGCTAAAAAATAAACTAAAATACAAATATTTGTAACTACTAAAACACTTTAGAAGCACATCATATTAACGCTGCTTTAAGTTGAGATAAAAAATATATCACATCACTAAATAAGGTGTTCAACCTAAATGTTCATAAAAAAAGATAATAGTACTACTGCAGCATACCACAAAGTCATTAACAGCTGCCTAAGAAAAAGTTGTTCAAAAAATAATAACATAATTGTTTCAAAATGAGAGTATAACCCTCATTACAGTATCATACATATAGATCATTTCTAAATGAACTACTTCTTGGAAGATCCAACTGATGAATAAAACATGGTTGCATCCACTTTATTTCTCTTATTTGCTTTCATTTGTTGTAATTATGTGCTGGTGACTGTATCTTTTCCATTTCACTTTAGGCCACGAGGTTTAAAATCAATATCTATATTGGTTAGTGAAGCACTCTTTAAATTTGTACCTCCATAAAGAACTCTGTCACTTGATGTACCAGGCGCAAAATTAGACCAAATTGTAAGACAATGAATATTGAAAAGTTGAATGAAAACATAGTTATCGATAAAGAATGAGACAGAGAGAAATACATTGTACACTTGGGTTTCAGTTGTTGGATCAGAGTAAACACCAAAATCAGTTGTAGGCCTTTTGTATCTAGTAGAAACAACAAATGAGGTAGAACTGTATGGCCTCTTATTGGTTGACAAAGTTGAAACTTGACAAGAAGAAGTATTTCTTGCTCTTTCAAATGGGGTTACTCTTGCATTAGCTATTTTTCTCGCCAATCCTCTACCAGTGCCTACTTGACCTCTATCGGTTCCACCTTCACCTCCCTTATCAACACCACATTGACATCTACTAGTTTCTCATTCACCTCTACCAAAATCACATTAACCTCTACTAGCCCTACCTTTACCTCTACTAGCATCACCTTGACCTCTACCAGCCCCACTTGACATATTTCTTTGAGTACTTTTGGCACAAAAGTTGTGTGAGCATAAATAGATTTTGATTGGCTGAATTGTGTAGTTGCATATCTATGAAGGGTTGAGCTTAGCTGTGAATGATGCCCCATCCTAGACTATAATTCTATGATATTGGAAAACACTGTATTTTCAGCAGTTTTTACTAATACTAATACTACTAATATAAAGGCAAAACATATATCACTTACTCTTACTTCCTGACTTTCACCGTAGGTATTTCTTGGCATTGCACTAGTGTCACCACAAATAGAACTTGATTGTGGTGGTTGTGGTGGATTCCATGAGGATGCAGGCTGAGTGTTATGTTGAGTGATGTTACTGCTCCGCACCCCATTCTAGCAGACAAATAAAAACATGAAACGTTCAGAAATATAATAACCTTACAACAATTGTTAACTGTTATGAAATTAATTTAAGGCTTACCCTTTTCGCACAGACAGTTTTGTTATGGCCAACTTGATTGTATTTTGAATAGGTTATCTTGATATCTTTTTTGGATAGTTTTTCCCACTTTTTTGGCTCATCCTTATTCTTCCTTCTATTCTTGCTAGGTCTGTCTGGCATCTTTCTTGGTTTTGGAGGCTTAATTGATGGGTTTGTGGTTTCAGGCCACATTCTCATATTGGGAATCGGTTGAATAAAATGGTTGTAAGATTTAAGAAAGGTTTCTTTCCTATACCAGTACTCTACATATTGATCAAGATCTTTATTCAAGTAATAATCATCAATAGCACGAAGATAAGGAATACCTCTCAACATCGATAACCTAATCACAATACTTCTTGTCCAAGTGAACAACAAATGTGTACCCCCCATCCCCAATTTCAAAACCAATAACTACATTCCATAGTACTCTACACCTATTTGAATATTCCTTTTTATCTTCTAAAATAGTTATTGCCATAGATGCAACGTCTAGAATCCATGTTTCAGATGATTTGATCATATCTACATGTCTATTCATCATTTTATACTTGATATCCTTTAACATCGTGATTATTTTCTTATGTCTAGCAACTAAGATCTAAGAATTGAAAGTCTTACATATGTTATTTTCTACAATATCACATTTAGAATGTGTTTTGAAATATGCCCTACACCAAGAAAAAGGAGGATTAACCAACATGTCCTTAGTTATTTCCTTCTTACCTAGTCTTGACATTGCTTGCATCTCGTCTCTAACTTGACTTCAAATATTTCTTTTGCATACCTCCAAAACTGCTTTTTTTTTCTGATTTCCAGTGCACATGTCAATTATTCTAAATATGTCTAGCACACATTCTTCTCTCAGCATTTGATAACAGATTCATCAAAATAGGAAAAAAAACCCTGTAATAAGTATAAGTATGATTAGAACAGGAATTTTAATGGAAATTAAAGTCAAATAATAAGAAAAATAATTAAATAGTGGTATCTTTTGTTGGTCTGACATTATAGTCAAGCTTTCACCAGTTCTCAAATTTACATCAGCAATCAGATACCTTATGAACCAATCCCAACTATGCTTTGTTTTTGTATCCACAACTGCCCATGCAATAGGATATATTGGGTTGTTTCTATTTTTCTCCACAACAACCAACAACTCATCTTTACATACTTCTTTGAGAAAAAAATCCATCAAAATCAATAATTTTTCTACACCCATCTATTCATCTGTCACGACCCGAGCTGAGACCTTAGCCATGACGAACATCCCAAACCATGAAGGCCCGGATGCCCTTTACTATCTGGTAAACATGCACAATATTCATACAATAATAGAAGATGTGGAAAACATAAATCGATACGGAACCATGGTCAAACTTTGAGTTCAAAATAATAATAAAGACTGTAATTCAACAACATCTAGATAATACCTGACTCAGTTCGTGAAATTTCTACTATATACGAAACAAAGTTGTCTAAAAATAGGGACAAGGCCCCCAGTGGACCAAAATCAACATAAATAACGAAAGTCTGAAAGACATAGGCCTTCCGGAATAAATAAGGCTCACCAACTGCACACTTTACTTCAATCTGGAAACTCTACGGCTTAGCAGGACCTCTAGACTGAGCCTCAGACCTTAAAAGGTAGGGAGCCAATACAATTTTACTGGTACGTAGAGCAAATCTAAAATAATAATTTTTATTTAACATAAGTGAGAGTGATTTGAAAATAGTTTATAAACATAACATATGATGAGAAAATTGTAACGCCCCAATTTTTCTGAACCGGAATGCTACACGGTGCTTATGACCTCGAAGGATCACAAGCTAACCCATGACTGATATCTGTACCTGTACAGTACAATATATAATGTAATAATGCAGAAAATATGAACATGTAGGTCATAAGGTTCAACTGAATAAAGAATCTATCAAAACATAACCTCCATATGGGTGAAAGATACCCAAAACAACTGAAAACTGAATCAAATCTGAACGTAAGTCTGAATACTGAATCTGAAGAACTATCTGAGTTCTTTTGCTGAGACTGATTCTGAAACTGTGGGAGGTAGTTATTTAACCTACATGCCCCAATAACGCATATAGCTAAGTTGGGGTCCAATCTCTGCCCCGACTGGAGGGGTGTCAATATCACGCCACTGGTAAGGACAGTTGTGGGTGACCCTTAGCTGGCAGGTATTCAAAAAGAGAATGGTGGGAACCCTAAACTGATAGGTTAAGCCACCTCATCAACCCTAATCTAATAGGCAAAGATGTCTCAACCTACGCTGGCTATGTAGTTTTGGACTACAAGGATGACTGTTAAAAATCACACCCTAAACTGATAGGTGCATCCCCATCCTTGGGTTTACTCGGTGCTAACTTCTACTCCCATCTGAAGAGACTAAACATGATTAAACTGACTGTACATGGACAGATTAATTGACTTCCATTGACTGACGAAGTAGTACTTTTATCTGAGAGTTAACTGAGATCATGAGATTTCTGAGGTTTCTTGAGTCACATGACTGACTAAGTTCTATAGATTATAGCTTGACGGAGATTATCGTGACAACATGACATGGCTATAGGCACACAATTATGTTTTTTGGGTACGAATACCCTCAGGACTCGATCGAAGGAAACTGACACACATGACATGACTTGATCACAAGATTTGAGTCCACAATTCATAATATCATAAGTAGGGGATATCATATTTCATATAGTTATTCAACATCTAAAAAATTATAGGGAATGTATGGATATTTTTCGTATTCATATTGTATATCTCCATTATCTTACATGCTTCAACCACCATAATAGCAACACATGAAAAGCATGGGATTCATATTGAAGTATATAGCTAACATGGACTTGTCATTTAGACATCATAGAATCATACAAATATGAATTTCTAGCATCCTAAGCATTTTATCAAACACCTTGCATGCATTCTTTAAGGCATAGGTGAGTTTCATACTTGCACCATATTAAACCACCTAAAGTTCATGGTTTTTAATTAATAAACATATATATTCCATGAAAACACCTTTAGACATCACATTGAAACTTAAACAACAATTGTACACATGTACATATTCATATCACCACAAAAAGTTTACAAAATAATATTTAAAACATGGTTCTTAAGCTCTATGAACGGATTGGATCCATAGATGAACACTACGCATACCTTAGAAATAAAACCTTGATGATTTGCTAGAGAGTTCTTGGATTGGGAAACTTAATTCTCAATTATCTTGGAAAAAGGCTTGAATCTTGCTTTTGAGAGATGAGTTTGATGGAAACCCTAATCTTGTGGTTGAGAGCATAAGAGAGGGTGTCACAAATGTGATAAGTTGTCACGAATATCGTCACTTAGGAGTGGTTTCTACCTAAGGCTGACGACCTTCATGATAAGGCATCCCAAATATGTTTCTACCTAAGGCTGACGACCTTCGTGATAAGGCAGCCCAAATATGGTAAGCTATCATAATTGTCGTCACTTAGGAGATGGTTTCTGCCTAAGGATAACGACCTTCGTGATAGGGCATCATAAATGTGGTAAGTTGTCATGAATGTCGTCACTTAGGAGCTGGTTTCTGCCTAAGGCTGACGATCTTCATGATAGGGCGTCACAAATGTGGTAAGCTATCACCAATGTCGTCACACTGTTTCCAGCCTGACATGTTGGAGTAAAATAGGAATAACTCTTTGCGCTGATATCGGATTTAGGCAAAATTGGTATTTTTGGAAAACTAATTCAATTATCTATCTGTTAATGGGATATGAGATCAAAAGTTCCAAGTATAATGAGAGATATGCTCGTTTGAAGTTGACAATACCAATATCCTTCTCAAGAATTCAATCGGTAAGGAATGTTTTGATTCGTCTGATAGCTAGGATTTATTTGAAGCCTTAATATACACCTAACCTACTCATAAAACTATAAAAGAACCATGATGTACTATGCATGAGCTTGGTACATAGCTCTAATAGTGGTTTTGATTTTTCGGAGTATTACAATATCTCCTCGTTGGAAACATTCGTCCTCGAATGATGACAGCTTGAGAGGGGAGAAAAGATAAAATGATCCATACACTAATCATGCTCAACTGGCACATGATTTTAGGACTGAATTGAATTCTAAACTGAATATAGCCCAACTGAACATGCATATCTGATGGATGACTGATAAGCTAAACTCATGAATGCATGATAAGCTATGCATTGATACTTGATACCAATTTTATACTGGAATTTTGAACATATAACTGAATAAGCTTAAGAAAAATGGTTACCTCGAGCTAAGTCTGAATTAGCAAAGAAAAAATAAGGGTACTTGGTTCGCATGTCTGCTTCTGCTTCCCAAGTAGCTCCCTCCATAGACTGATTCCGCCAAAGAACCTTGACTAGAGGGACTTCTTTGTTTCTTAGCCTACGAGTCTGATAGTAGAAGATTTCGACTGGAATCTCTTCATAAGAGAGGCTATTCTAAATGTTAACACTCTGAATAGGGACTACAACTGCTGGGTCACCTATGCACTTCTTGAGCAAAGAGACATGGAAGACTGGATGAACTGAGGCTAGATCTGAAGGGAATTTGATAGGCTACCTTGCCGAAGCGACTGAGAATCCTAAAGGGACCGACATATCGGGAACTGAGCTTTCCCTTCTTGCCAAATCTCTTCCCTCCCTTCATGGGAGAGATCTTGAGATAGACATAGTCATCAACCTCGAATTCGAGATCCTTTCTACGAACATCCGCATAAGACTTCTGTCGGCTCTGAGCAGCCCGGAGTCTTTATCTGATCAACTGAACTTTCTCTAAGGCATCAAATACTAAGTCAGGCCCTATGACTGTGGTCTCACTAACTTCAAACCAATCGATCAGAGACCTACATCTCCTACCATAGAGAGCTTCGAATGGAGCCATCTGAATACTGGAATGATAACTGTTGTTGTATGCAAATTCAATCAAAGGCAAGTGGTCATCCCATCTTTCCTTGAAATCAATCGCACACGGCCTTAGAATATCTCTAGAATCTGAATGGTCCTTTATGCTTGACCATCTGTTTGAGGATGAAATGTTGTACTGAGATGAACTTGGGTACCAAGACCCTTTTGGAACGCTTTCCAGAAGTGAGAGGTGAACTGGGTACCTCTGTCTGAGATGATAGATAGTGGAACATCGTGTAATCTAACCAACTCCCTGATATAGAGTTTGGTATAATCCTCAATTGAGTAAGAGGTACGAACTGGAAGGAAATGAGTTGACTTGGTCATTCTATCTACAATGACCCAAATTGAATCATGCTGATGATGTGTTCTAGGCAAACCCGTCATGAAGTCCATGTTCACTTCTTCCCACTTCCAAGTAGGAATAGTGAACTCCTGCATAGAACCACTAGATTTCTGATGCTCTATCTTAACCTACTGACATATAGAGCACTTAGCCACAAACTCTGCAATGTCCCTCTTCATCTCACTCCACCAATAGATCTCCTGCAAGTCATGGTACATCTTAGTGGCCCCTGGATAAATAAAGTATCACACACCATACGCTTCTATAAGAATTCGCTACCTCAAGTCATCTACACCGGGAACACACAAACGACCCTGACAACGAAGAACACCATCTTCCCCTTGGAAGAAAACCTCTACTTCCTAACTCTGAACTAACTATTTTAGCTTGACAAGGCTAGGATCCCTGTCTTGCTTCTCTTTTACCTCAGAAAGTAGAGATGACTCTGAACTACTCTGAACACATACACCACCCTCTAAAGAGTCAACTAAGCGAACGCCTAGTCTGGCAAGCTGATAAATCTCCTGAGCTAGTCTCTTCTTACTATCCTCAACATGGGAAACACTACCCATGGATAGTCTACTGAGTACGTCGGCCACTACATTGGCTTTGCCAGGATGATAAAGGACACTCATGTCATAATTCTTCAAGAGCTCTAACCACCTTACACTCATGTCATAATCCTTCAAGAGCTCTAACCACTTTCTCTGAAGAAGATTGAGATCTTTCTGGGAAAAGACATACTGAAGGCTCTTATGATCTGTGAAGATGTCTACATGAACACCGTATAGATAATGCCTCCAAATCTTTAAGGCAAAGACAGCTGCTGCTAACTCTTCTCGTGGGGCTTTAACTGTCTGGAGGAGTAGGCTATGACTCTACCATGATGCATAAGGACACAACCTAAACCTACTCTAGATGCATCACAGTATACTACAAATCCATCGGAACTGTCGACAAGTGCTAAAACTGGAGCTGAGGTGAGTCGAGTCTTCAACTCCTGAAAAATCTTCTCACAAGGTTCTGGCCACTGAAACTTGACCTTATTCTGAGTAAATCTAGACATAGGAGATGCAATAGAATAAAATCCCTCGACAAAACGTCAGTAATATCTAGCCAAACCTAAGAAACTCCTAATATCTGATGTAGAGATAGGGGTGAGGCCAGTTTCTTATCGCTTTGGTTTTCTGAGGATCTACTCTAATGCCATCACCAAAAATAATGTGGCCAAGGAATGCTACTGATCTTAGCCAAAATTTGCACTTACTGAACTTGGTGAACAACTGGTGATCCCTGAGAGTCTAAAGAACAATTATGAGATGGTCTGAATGATCACGCTCTGTGCGAGAATAGACCAGAATATCATCTATGAAGACTATGACGAATGTGTCCGAGTACTACTTGAACACCCGGTTCATCAAGTCCATGAAAGCTGCATGGGCATTAGTAAGACCAAAGGACATGACTAGAAATTTAAAGTGACCATACCGAGTACGAAAAGCTCTCTTCAGAATGTCACATTCTCTAACTCTGAGCTGATGATAGCTTGATCTGAGGTCTATCTTGGAGAAATAATTGGCACCCTAAAGTTGGTCAAACAAGTCGTCTATCCTAGGAAGCGGATACCTGTTCTTGACCGTGACTTTGTTGAGCTGACGATAATCAATGCACATTCTGAGAGAACCGTCTTTCTTCCACACGAATAAGACTGGCGCACCCCATGGGGATATACTGGGCCTGATGAATCCCTTATCTAAGAGATTCTTCAACTGATCTTTCAGTTCCTTGAGTTCTGCTAGTGCCATTTTGTATGGCAGAATAAAAATAGGCCGAGTATCTGGGAGAAGGTCTATGCCGAAGTCTATTTTCCTTTTGGGAGGAATGCCTAGAAGATCTTCGGGAAAGACGTCTGAATATTCATTAACCACTGGGAATAATTTGAGACTGGGAGATTTGGAACTGGAATCCTTAACATGCACAAGATGATACACACACCCCTTAGAAATCATTTTCCTTGCCCGAAGGTAGGAAACAAGCTGACCCCTGAAAGATGAAGTGCTATCCTTCCACTCTAGGACGAGCTCATTCGGGAACTGAAATTGAACTATCCAATTTCTGCAGTCGACTATGGCATAGCAGGAATGAAGACAATCTATGCCGAGAATGATATCAAAATCAGTCATCTCTAACTCGACCAAATCTGCTGACGTGGATTTCTGAAATATCATAATCGGGCAGTTCCTATATACCCGTTGAGCTATGATGGTTTTACTGACTATGGTAGATACTAAAAAGGGCTCTGCTAAAATTTTTAGACTGATTCCGAAATTGCCTACTATGTATGGAGTGACAAAAGACAAGGATGCACCTGGGTCTAGCAAAGAATAAACATGAACATAGAAAAACTGTAACGTACCAGTAACAATATCAGGAGAATTTTCCTAATCCTGTCGTGTTTGAAGAACATAGAGTCAATTTGGGCGTTGCTCACTAGTAGCACTGGAAGTGGCACCCTGCGGGTTCGGGAGACCAGACTGAGCTATGGAATGATTTTGCTGATCCTGAGAGCCTGGATGAGGACACTCCTTAATCCTGTGGCCTGGCTTACCACAATTAAAATAGACATCACTACCAGTTCTGCAAATACCCTTGTGGTTCTTACCACAAGTCTAACAAAGGGGGTTTGTTCTGGTACTGCTAATACTGCCTTGAGATTTAGAGCCTGGTGCTCTGTCTCTGTTGCCGTCCCTGAACTTCGGAACTGGGGCACTAGCGAAGGAAGGGGCTGAAACTGCTGACTTAGGACGAAACTATGAACGATTTTCTCCCTCTGATTTGGGCTGAGCAAATCTAAAACTGCCTGCTCTTGCTCTCTTGTTCTGCCTCTCCCTAGTCTTAACCTTCTACTCCTCTATTTGTTGAGCGTGGGTCATGGACCTAGCTAAAGTCATATCACTGTTCAGCATCACAGACCTACACTCATTTACCATGCTATCATTCACCCCTGACACGAACTTGCTCATCTTAGCCCTGTTGTCTGCAACCACATGAGGGGCATATCTGGTTAGCTGAGTAAATCTAAGAGAATACTCTCTAACTTTCATATTTTCCTGCCTGAGATTGATGAAATCAATAACTTTGGCCTCTCTCAGCTCTTGGGAAAAGAATCTGTCTAAGAAAGCCGTGACAAATTCTTCCCACTCAACAGGAGCTGCATCCTCTAATATTTTTGCTAACCACTGCTTGTACCAAGTGTGAGCGACATCCTACAATTGGTATGCGGCTAACTCGGCACTCTGATAAGAAGTGACTTCCATAATATCAATGACCTTTTAGACTTGGTCAACGAATTCCTGAGGATCCTCGTCTGGCTTAGACCCAAAGAAGGATGGAGGGTTCATTCGGGTGAAGCCCTAAATCCTAGCTGCTGCTGAATTGGCCACTGGATTGGCCGGAACAACTGCTGGTCATTCATTCTGGGCAGCTACAGACTGAGCAAGACCAGTAAATGCGGTCCTAAACTCCACATGAGAAACATGTTCGCCCAAAGTATCTTCGGGCTGAGGAGCTGGCTGATTTCTTCTCTTTGAAGGCATATTTCTGAAATAGAAGAAAAATGGATTAGACTGAGAGACTGACTTGAAATTATGTTTACTAGAACGACATGAATACTGAAGAAAGTGAACTATTCCTAAAATATCTCATAACCTCCTGTACATAAATGTGGCATGCAATACACCCATGTACAAGACTCTACTAGATGCAGCTTTCAGACTTTCTAGGACTCTATTGAACCTTATGCTTTGATACCAAGTTTGTAACGCCCCAATTTTTCTGAACCGGAATGCTACACGATGCTTATGACCCCGAAGGATCACAAGCTAACCCATGACTGATATCTGTACCTATACACTACAATATATAACGTAATAATGTAGAAAAAATAAATATGTAGGCCATAAGGTTCAACTGAATAAAGAATCTATCAAAACATAACCTCCATATGGGTGAAAGATACCCAAAGCAACTGAAAACTAAATCAAATCTGAACATAAGTCTGAATACTGAATCTGAAGACCATCTGAGTTTTTTTACTGAGACTGATTCTGAAACTGTGGGAGGTAGTTGTTTAACCGACATTCCCCAATAACGCATATAGCTAAGTTGGGGTCCAATATCTGCCCTGACTGAAGGGGTGTCAATACCGCACCACTGATAAGGAAAGTTGTGGGTGACCCTAGCTGGCAGGTATTCGAAAGAAGAATGGTGAGAACCCTAAACTGACAGGTTAAGCCACCTCATTAAACCTAATCTGACAAGCTAAGATATCTCAACCTACGCTGGCTACGTAGTTCTAAAACACAAGGATGACTGCTAAGAATCACACCCTAAACTGATAGGTGAGTCCCCATCCTTGGGTTCACTCGGTGCTAACTTCTACTCCCATCTGAAGAGACTAAACATAATTAAACTGACTGTACATGGACAGATTAACTGACTTCTATTGAATGATGGAGTAGTACTATTATCTGAGAGTTAACTGAGATCATGAGATTTCTGAGGTTTCCTGAGTCACATGATTGACTGAGTTCTATAGATTATAACTTGACTGAGATTATCATGACAACATGACATAGATTTAGGCACACAGCTATGTTTTTCGGGTACGAATACCCCCAGGACTCAATAGAAGGAAACTAATATACATGACATGACTTGATCACAAGATTTGAGTCCACAATTCATAATATCATAAGTAGGGGATATCATATTTCATATAGTTATTCAACACCTTAAACATTGTAGGGAATGCATAGATATATTTCATGTACATATTATATATCTCCATTACCTTACATGTTTCATACTACCACAATAGCAACATATGAAAAGCATGGGATTCATATTGAAGTATATAGCTAACATGGACTTGTCATTTAGACATCATAGAACCATACAAACATGAATTTCTAGCATCCTAAGCATTTTATCAAACACCTTGCATGCATTCTTTATGGCATAGGTGAGTTTCATACTTGCACCATATTAAACCACCTAAAGTTCATGGTTTTGAATTAACAAACATATATATTCCATGAAAACACCTTTAAACATCACATTGAAACTTAAACAACAATCGTCAACATGTACATACTCATATCACCATAAAAAGTTTATAAACTAATATTTAAAACATGGTTGTTAAGCTCTATGAATGGATTGGATCCATAGATGAGCAATACGCATACCTTAGAACGGAAACCTTGATGATTTGCTGGAGAGTTATTGGATTGGGAAACTTAATTCTCAATTATCTTGTAAAAAGGCTTGAATCTTGCTTATGAGAGATGAGTTTGATGGAAATCCTAATCTTGTGGTTGAGAGGGTTTTTGAGATGCTTAACTGAAGAAAAAAATGGGAAAAATTACACCTATTTAGGTTTATAAGTCGTGGAAGGTGAAGAAAATGACCAAAATACCCTTATGAAATAAATTCCCAGTTGCTGAAAAATCATAGCTGACGACCTTCATGATAGAGCGTCACAAATGTGATAAGCTGTCACGAATGTCATCACTTAGGAGATAGTTTCTGCCTAAGGCTGACGACCTTCATGATAGGGCGTTATAAATGTGGTAAGCTGTCATGAATGTCATCACTTAGGAGCTGGTTTCTGACTAAGGCTGACGACCTTCGTGATAGGGCGTCACAAACGTGGTAAGCTATCACGAATGTCGTTACTTAGGAGCTGGTTTTTGCCTAAGGCTGACGACCTTCGTGATAGGGCATCACAAATGTGGTAAGCTATCACGAATTTCGTCATTAGGAGCTGGTTTCTGCCTAAGGCTGACGACCTTCGTGATAAGGTGTCACAAATGTGGTAAGCTATCACGAATGTCGTTACACCATTTTCAGCCTGACATGCTAGAGTAAAATAGGAATAGCTCTTTGATCCGATATTAGATTTAGGCGAAATTGGTATCGTTGGAAAATAATTCAATTATCTATCTGTTGATAGGTCATGAGCTCAAAAATTCCAAGTATAGTGAGAGATATGCTTGTTTGAAGTTGACTATACCAATATCCTTCTCAAGAATTCAATCGGTAAGGAATGTTTTGATTCGTCTGATAGCTGGGAGATATTTGAAGCCTTAATATACATCCAACCTACTCATAAAACTATAAAAGAACCATAATGTACTATGCATGAGCTTGGTACATGGCTCTAATATTGGTTTTTATTTTTCGGGGTATTACAATAATACATGGGCATATTTAAAAGACTTTGAACAATCATCTGAAAACTTTGTGGCTAACACTTTATTTTACTTCTGTGCTAGGTGGTATACCCTATAACTCTGAAATTCCACGGGCAATATGGAATCTTCCCTTAACTCAGCAGCCAAGCCTCCAACCCAAGTTTGCCGCAAGATTTGGAGTCTCTGTCTCTGTACACCACAGGGAACTAGGCCAGCGTATAATCTCTCTTGAGGAAATAATGAACCCGTATCGGCAAAACATGATTTTGGGCTAAGAGTTACTTGAACTCAAGCCTTTTTCTGGCAACCACCTAACCCCCTTTAAGCCTATTTTTAACTCTTTAAAACATACATTCTCTAAAATCAAACACTAAAAACTCTTACTCTGTTATGGCATACACTCATATGGTATCGTCATACCATTGACTTGCAAGTCACATCTCTGAGCCATTATTAGCATATTAAAATCTTTGTTTTCAAAACATAAGTTTGGGACCACTATATCAATAAATCAGTTCAAAGAACTTTTTCTTTAAATTCATGTAAACACATGCAAGGAACTTTCTCTTTGTCAACATTTCAATTACATAAGGTGGTCATGTCAACTTGCTCAATAGCATGCAATTCTCTCTTTTAAACAAGCATATAGGTATAACAAGAAACTCCCTCTCATCATTTTTAAATTATGTCAAATACTTGGATATTGAAAAGACCACTTTTAAATCATAAAATATGTATTTCAAATCATTCCCAATAAGTTCATAAACTCTAATTCATCAAAAGAGAGGGATTTCAATAATAATGCTCTCAATCAAATCTTCAATTTCACACATATACCTATAGATATAAATCAATTTAAGGGAAAAGACCACAAGGCCAAAACAATTCTACCATTAAAAGGTTCTAATGCATAACTTAAAACATAGGATCCAAAACCCCTTTATAAATTCATGCTTAACCAGATTCCCACACTACATAACTGATTAGCATACTACATTTTCATAGGATTTATGGATTTTGAAATATTTATCCGTGGGAAAGAAGGTTTACATTCTAGCCCGAAATGCGGGTTGTTACATTATCACCCCCTTAGGATTATTCGTCCCCGAATGATGACTCGGGACACAACAAACACGATTTCAAAAACTAAATGCAAGAAAGAAGTAGTATAGGATTTGTACCTTCTAACTCATCACCCATGTTTCAAAAAGAGTCGGGTACCTCGCCCACATATCATCTTCTAATTTCCAAGTATCCTTCTCGGCTTTTTGATTCCTCTACATCACCTTAACAAAAGCTATTTTCTTACTCCTCAACTTACAAACTTGGCAATCCAAGATTGCAATGGGTTCTTCCTCATATGACAAGGAATCTTTCACAGTGATATCCTCTACATGCAACACTACAGAATGATCTCCAATACACTTCTTCAACATAGACACATGAAATACCGGATGAACAGAAGCCAGACTTACGGGCAACTCTAAATCATAGGTGACTCCACCTACTCTTCTCACAATCTAGTATGTCCTATATAACGAGGACTCATCTTCTATTTCTTCCTAAATCCCTTGACTCCTTTCATAGGGAAGACTTTTAGAAACACCTAATCAGCAACCTCAAATTCCAGCTCCCTTCTTCTGACATCGGCATAGGATTTCTGGCGACTCTGGGCTATCTTGAGTCATTCTCTAATGACTTTTACCTTCTCCATTGCCTGATGAACAATATTGGGCCCAAACAGTCATGTCTCACCCACTTCATACCACCCAATTAGTGATCTAAATCTTCTCCCATAAAATGCCTCAAAAGGTGCCATCTTAATGCTGGTATGATAGCTATTATTTTAGGTGAACTCTATCAGTGGCAAGTAATCTAAACAACTACCTTTGAGGTCAATAACACAGACCCTTAACATAACCTCAAGGGTCTGAATGGTGATTTCAGCTTCTCCATCTGTCTGAGGGTGGAATATAGTACTTAGGTTCACTTGGGTTCCTAAACCCCTCTAAAAAGATTTCCAAAACTGCAAAGAGAATTGTGTACCTCAATTGGATAAAATGGATATGGATGCCCCATGCAAACGGACTATCTCCTCAATGTATAGCTTAGTATAATCATCTCCTAAATAGTTTGTTCTCACAGGCAAAAAGTGAGCTGACTTGGTCAACCAGTCCACAATTACCCAAATAGAATCATATTGATTTTGGGACCTCGGAAGTCCTATGATGAAATCCATATTGATCATCTCCCACTTCTATAAAGGCAAGGATATCTCTTGGGAAGTACCACCTGGTCTTAAATTCTCCACTTTAACTTGTTGGCAATTCAGACACTTGGAAACAAACTCAGCCATATCATATTTCATATTATTCCACCAATATATAGCTTTAAGATCATGCTACATTTTAGTAGAACCTAGGTGAAAAACATACCTCGAAGTGTGAGCTTCGTCAAGGATCCTCTCTCGTAGACCATCAACATTCGGAACACACAACCTACCTTGGTATCTCAAAATTCCATCACCACCAATTTCAAAATACATCACCTTCTGTTGACCCACGTCTTTCTTAATTTGCATCAAAATGGGATCTTTGGCCTGGTTTTCCTTCACTTCAGCACATAGCGAAGATTTAGCTATCTCATGCACAACTAACCCTCCATCTTCGAAACCCAGAAGTCGCACTCCTAGATTTACAAGATAATGAATATCCTTCACCATCTCCCTCTTCCCTTCCTCAACATAAGAAAGACTGCCCATAGATAATCTACTGAGGGCATCGACTACCATATTTGCCTTGCCCGAATGATAGTGCAGGCTCATGTTATAATCTTTCAACAGTTCCAACCAATGCCTCTGCCTGAGATTCAATTCCTTCTGTGAGAAAACATACTGTAAACTTTTATGGTCAGTAAATATATCAATATGTACCCCGTACAGATAATGCTGCCAAATTTTAAGTGCAAACACCAGAACCGCTAACTCCAAGTCATGTGGGATAATTTCGCTCGTGCACCTTCAACTGCCTAGATGCATAAGCTACCACCTTACTTGCTTCATAAGTACACACCTAAATCCCACCCGAGATGCGTCACAGTACATAATAAAACCCTTTGTACCATCCGAAAGAGTCAAAACAGGTGCAGTAGTCAAGTTGTCTTTCAACTTCTCAAAACTATTCTCACAGGAGTCATACCACATGAACTTTACCTTTTTCTGTGTCAACTTAGTAAGTGGAGCAGCTATGGAGCAAAAACTCTCTACAAATCTTCAGTAGTACCCTGCCAAACCTAAGAAGCTCTGAATATCGATTGGAGTCGTGGGGCTGGGCCATTTTCTCACTGCCTCAACTTTTTGAGGATCAACTTTAATTCCCTCACTAGATACAATATGCCTCGAGAAAGCAATAGCATTAAGAAAAAATTCACATTTCGAAAACTTTGCATACAACTTATGATCTTTGAGAGTCTGAAGGATAATTCGGAGGTGATTGGCATAGTCCTCCTTACTCTTATAATAAAAATCAAAATGTCATCAATAAAAAATATGACAAACAGATTTAGAAACTGACGGAATACCCTATTCATTAGGTGTATGAAAGCTGCAGGGCGTTAGTCAACCCGAAGGACACGACTAAGAATTCATAATGACTATATCAGGTTTGAAAAGCTGTTTTGGGAATATCTGACTCTCTAACCTTCAACTGATGGTATCCCAAACGAAGGTCTATCTTTGAAAAATATTTAGCACCATGAAGTTGGTCAAAGAGATCATCAATCCTAGGAAGAGGATATTTATTTTTAACAGTGACCTTATTCAGCTGACGGTAATTTATACACATATGGAGGAAACCATCTTTCTTACGTACAAAGACCCCAGGTACACCCCAGGGGGAAATACTAGGATATATAAAACCTCTGTCAAGAAGATCTGTCAGCTATTCTTTCAACTCTTTCAGTTCTGCAGGAGCCATTCTATATGGTGGAATAGAGATGGGATGAGTGTTTGGCAATAAATCAATAGCAAACTTTATCTCCCTATCGGGTGGTATCCTGGGAGATCATTGGGAAAAACTTCTAGAAACTCATTAACCATAGGGACTGATTGAAGAGAAGAACTTTCGATATTTGAATCTTTAACCCGAATAAGATGATACAAGAAACCCTTGGAAATAAGTTTACGGGCTTTGAGGTAAGATATGAATTTCCTTCTCTAAGCTACAGAATGCCCCTCCCACTCTATCACTGGTTCATTCGAAAAAGAGAAGGTAATCTTTTGGGTCCTACAATTTAACATGGCATAACACGAATGGAGCCAGTCCATTCCTAGTATAGCGTCAAAATCAACCATATCAAGCTCTATGAGGTTTACCACAGTATCACGGCTATAAATGGACACAACATAATTTTTATATACCCTCTTAGCTATAACAAAATCACTTACAGGAGCGGAAATAGAGAAAGTTTCTATAATAACATTGGGCTCAAACCCAAAATCGACTGCCACATATGGGGTCACATAAGATAAGGTAGATCTGGGATAAATCAACACATACATATTATAAGAGAAAATTTGTAACATACCCGTGACCACATCTGGTGAGGCCTTTGCCTCCTGGCAATTTGACAAAGCATACAACCGGTTGCGATCGCTCTCGACAGCTAAAGTGGTGCCATTTTGAGGCGGCGGTAGCGCGAAAGAATTTGCCTATAACTTAGCTCCCCCAACATTACCTCTTGCTCTCGGGCATTTCCTCTAGATATGACCTAGTTGGCCACACAAATAATATACCATGGTGCCAAACTGATATCTCCCTGGGTGGTGCCTTCCACGCGTGTTATATCAAGGATATGATCTAGCAGGTTGTGCCATACTCCCTTGCGACTGTGTACCCTGTACTATCGGTCCCTGACTAGACTAAAATTTTTGAAATTGCCGATCAGCTGGAGGTCTGGGAACTGGAGCACTGATTGCAGACTGAGCATTATTTCAATTCTTCTTCTTTGGCCACCTGTTACCCCAATTGCTATCCTGGTATTGACTATAGTTTTGATCTGCTGGCCTGGACTTCGTGGACTATCTGTCCTTCTCCCTTGCTTCAGTAACTTTCTTTTTCTGCTCCTCCACCTATTGTATGTGAATAAACAGCCTGGAGAAGTCCATATCCCTGTTCAACATTGCCCTTTGCATTCCAAAACTAAATTATCCGAAAGACCGGATGCAAACTTTCTTATACGTGCCCTCATGTTGTCCGCTATCTCCGGAGTATAAAAGAATAGTTGGTTAAATTTCAAAGTGTACTCCTTAACGCTCATCTTTCCTTATTTCAAGCTCATGATTTCTTCAGCCTTAGACTCTCTCAACTGCAGAGAAAAGAATCGATCCAGGAAGGCTTCTACAAATTCACCCCACACATAGGGATCAATATTCTTACCCATCAAATTTTCCCACTTATTGTACCACTGATTCACTACCTTCTTCCGTTGATAAGTCGCCAATTCAACCCCTTCTACCTCATCTATATGCATCACTTGAAAGATTTTCTCCATCTCGTATACAAAGTCTAATGGATCCTCCTCTACTTTTGTTCTAGTAAACTTAGGCGGGTTCAACCTCATAGACTGACTCACCCGTGAAGTCTCAGATGCACCAGACGCAGACCCAACATCCTCTGACCGCTGGGTCTGTGTAGCTACCAAATATGCAAGCATGTGCATCGACTGTCTGAACTTAGCATTTGATATCTCCCTCTTGGGAGGTTGGGTACGATTAGTTCCAGACCGGGGAGCTCTAGGTGGGATGGTCTGGATAGGAGGGACTCCCGGAGTAGCAGTAAATTTGGGAGTATGAACCTTGTTACATGTCCTCATCCCACGAGTGGAACGGATATCATCAGTCTGGGCTTTCTGATCATTGGAGTGACGAGGAGGAATGGCTGCCTTTCTGAAATACAAGAGATCATTAATTAGGGGACAGTTTAGACTCTAAAGCATGAACTAAACCACAATGAGGGAAAACATTCCTAAATATCTAGTATCCTCCTATTTATAGGTTTGGCATGCTACACACACATAAACAAGACTCTACCCGATGCAATTTTGTAGAAACCCTGGGAATATGAACCGTGCTCTGATACCAAGTTTGTCACGACCCAAGTTAGGACCCTAGCCATGACAAACATCCTGAACCATAAAGGACCGGATGCCCTTTTCGATCTGGTAATCATGCAAAATATTCATACAATAATAGAAGATGCGGAAAACATACAAAATAATAATGAAGACTACAATTCAACAACATCTAGATAACATTTGGCTCAATCTGCAAAATCTCTAATACGTATGAAACAAAGCTATTAGAAAACTGGGGCAAGGCCCCTAATGGACCAAAATTAACATAAATAACAAAAGTCTGAAAGACATAGGCCTTCCGGAATAAAGAAGGCTCACCAACTGCACACTTCACTGCAATCTGGAAACTCTACGGCTTAGCAGAACCTCTAGACTGAGCCTGAGATCCTGAAAGGTAGGGGGTCAATACAATTATACTGGTGCGCAAAGCAAATCCAAAATAATAATTTTTATTTAACATAAGTGAGAGCGATTTGAAAACATTTCATAAACATAACATATGATGAGAAAATACATGGGCATATTTAAAAGACTCTGAACAATCATCTGAAAAATCTGTGACTAACTCTTTATTTTACTTCTGTGCTAGGTGGTATACCCTACAACTCTGAAATTCCATAGGCTATATGGAATCTAACCTTAACTTGGTAGCTAAGCCCCTAACCCAAGTTTGCTGCAAGAGTTGGAGTCTCTGTCTTTTTACGCCACAGGGTACTAGGCCAGCGTATAATCCCTCTTGGAGAAATAATAAACCCGTATTGGCCAAACAAGGTTTTGGGCTAAGAGTTACTTGAAATCAAGACTTCTTTGGGCAACCACCTAACCCTCTTTGAGCCCATTTTTAACTTTTTAAAATATGCATTCTCTGAAATCAAACTCTAAAAACTCTTACTCTTTTATGGAATACACTCATATGGTATCGTAATACCATTGACTTACAAGTCACATCTCTGAGCCATTATTAGCATATTAAAATCTTTGTTTTCAAAAAATAAGTTTGGGACCACTATATCAATAAATCAGTTCAAAGAACTCTTTCTTTAAATTCATGTAAACACATGCAAGGAACTTTCTCTTTGTCAACATTTCAATAACATAAGGTGATCATGTCAACTTACTCAATAGCATGCAATTCTTTCTTTTAAACAAGCATATAGGTATAACAAAAAACTCCCTCTCATCATCTCTAAATTATGTCAAATACTTGGATATTGAAAAGACCACTTTCAAATCATAAAACATGTATTTCAAATCATTCCCAATAATTTCATAAACTCTAATTCATCAAAAGAGAGGGATTTCAATAATAATGCTCAATCAAATCTTTAATTTCACACATATACATATAGGTATAAATCAATTTAAGGGAAAAGACCACAAGGCCAAAACAATTCTACCATTATAAGGTTCTAATGCATAACTTAAACATAAGATCCAAAACACCTTTATAAATCCATACTTAACCAGATTCCCACACTAACTGATTAACAAACTAAATTTTTATAGGATTTACAGATTTTGAAATATTTATGCGTGGGAAAGATGATTTACATTCTAGCTCGAAATACGGGTCGTTACACCATCCTTGCTTGAAAACATGAAAGCACACATAAAAATAAATAAAGAGGTTCTTTCCTGGTTTATTTTCTTTGTCAATTTTTATCCAGCAAAAGCTTCCACGATTTATTTTCTTGATCATATCTGTATAGTCACATAATCTGGCAAATCCCATCTTCCAATCACCCATATAGTCCCTCATAACAATCTATTTAGCCCTATAACAAGTAGTTTTATCTACATAAAGACCTAACACCTCTCTTACCAAATCCTAAATTTCTCAATTCCTTATGTATGGTTGAGAAATAATTCTGTCCTTGAACTTTCTTGCAATCAACATTGAATCACACATCTTGTTCTTGTTTAGAGGAATACACTTATGAATAGGGTTATAGTTCTTAACAATAAAATCACCTGAATCCCTATCAGTAGAAGCAAATAGTAATAAGTTGCAATTAGGTACAATGCACTTTGCCCTTATTCTATGTTTTTCATTAGGTTTTAACTTTAAATGCCTTCTATAATCTACAACATAATCTGCAAAAGATTTTTGAAATTATTTTACACCCTCAAAAATGATTCCAAGCTCATACACAATAAATTCACAATTTTCATTATACCTAACTTTCTTGCTTCTCCTTATTCTAGGTAGATCTACTCCTCTAACAACCTCTAGATCTAGCTTTTCTTTACTATCTTCACTCCAACAGTCAGAACTATCAACATATTCCTCATCTTCACCCAACTGTCCAACATATTTTTTAGCCTTATTTTTTCCAATATCCCCAAAGCCTTTATCTACACAACTAGCATATAACGTCCTACTTTTTGATAAAATATATGAATTATGTGTTTCTGCGTGATTTAACTATTTTACCTTTCTCCGTAGTTGCATTTTAGTATTTTTGGGGTATGGAGGTGATTTTCATGGTTCTCGATATATTTTGGTATCATTTATATGATATCGTAGTTTTTGATGGCTTCAAAAGCCTTACTATGGACTTATGTGGATATCTTTTGATCTGTGCGACGGATGGCTGAACGGACTGCATCAGCAACTTTGAAGTATCGATTTTAGGCTAGGTAGATCTTTAATTAGGGTCTTGGTGCACTCGATCTCATTTCTACTTGTTGGTCGGAAAGTTGGAAAATTCAAAATATGAGCGTGGGACCCACATTTGGTCAAAACGACCTCGGATAGAAAATTTGACTTCTCCAGCAGATCTAGAATATTGATTTTAGGAAGGTATCATGTTTGGTGTGATTTTACGACTTTTAAATCTTATTTTGACCCTCAGTTTAGAAAATTATAATTTTGAGTTTTGGGGGTCAACTTTGTGAAAATGATATTTTTTTTAAAAATCTGATACCGCCATTGAGTCTGGAGCGTCGAATATAGTGTGGTTATATAGTTCGTTTGTATCTATCAAACTTTTAAAGAATCCCAGACACCCTATCGGAGTTCGGATTGGACTTTAAAAAAATAGCTCTTTTGCTGTAGCTGGTGCAGAAAATCTGCACTATTTATAGCAGCTAGTTACCCCCCTTTTTTGGGTCCATTTTGCTCATTTTTCATCTTGTCTCGTGGGAGTTAAACCCTAAAATAGTATGAGATCATAAAAGTGAATCTCGTGGGAGCTTGAAAGCTATATGAACATCTATTTCTTGATTCTGTTATGGATTTAAGATAAGAATTCACAATTTTCTTAGTAATTTCTTATAATTTCTCAAAACCCAAAAAATCTTAGGGCGTGATTTTAAACTCAAATTTCACTCTATTTCCCTTGAATAATATTTTAATCTTGTAATTACTAGTTTTTCTTCAATTTAACCTTTAAAACAAATACGTTTCTTGATTTTAACTCAAATTTCAAAGATTTAACCCAGTAAAGCTTAAAAATAGTTTTTCTTTAATTTGAACCTTGTTTTTGACTTTATTTGACTTGGATTTTTAGCTGTAGGTTCCTAAAAATATGAAAAACACACTTTTGATGTAAAGTTATGATTTTACCCTTCTTTTTTGAAAATCCATTTCGGGGGTCCGTTATGATCCTAAACTAAAATCAGTCAATATGGGTGTACTTTTGGTTTTGTTTAATGTATGGATTTTATATTTTATATTTTTAGAGGAGTTCGAAATCATTTGTGAAAAGTAAGATCGTGTTTCGAAGTGTACCAGATCGGTTTTGACTTTGAGGTAGGTTATGCTTGAACTCTTTCAGACTGGGTTGAGTAGTGAATGATGATACAAAATACATGTTAAGGGTGGGAACTAATCAAGAAAAATGTCTATCTATGTGTTCTGCCCGTGTGAGGACCTATATGAAATGTAATTATTGAAATTGAGATATTATGTGATATGTATGACTGTGTGGGGTCCTATGTGAGTTGGTAGCCTTGAATATATATGAATAATTATATTGTGTTGTTGAAATGCCTAATTTGCTACCACTGATGTATTATGATATATTCATACTTGTTGTTTATGAGAAGTGGAAATTCATAGATGAAATTAAAATAATGAGTGAATTGGCTCACGTGGTTGTGAAAATATATAATTATGGTTGGTTATGGAAATATATCATTGTGATTGGTTGTGGAAATGCTCATTGTGATTGGTTGTGAGAATTACATCCTCATATCATACTCATTCATGAAGCATTGGTACCACCATGGCAATAACTGAGAAACACTGACAATACTTTTTATAAAACCCTCATCGAGGGAAGTGTCGAGGAGGGAGATATTGTAACACCTTATAAAACCTTTTCTAGGGATGTGCCAGAAAGCAAATATGAGGTATGTGGATTGTATATGGGTTGATGAAACCCCCATGGGTCCTACATCAAAAAGCTTTAGCTCCGTAGGTGTATACGGGGATTATGCAACGATTCCAAAGGTTGTATGATGACCTTGTGCATCATCATCATCATCATCATATACATTTCACTTACTTTTTTTGTGTTATGTTTTGTTGTATTTCCATATTGACTTGTCATCTATGTATTTGTCGTGTCTTTCTTTACTTGTATTTGATGATCTTGTATGTACATGTTCTCCCTTAAACTACTTATATGTGATATAACGTGTACTTGTGTTCTATCTTGGTATAATATTGCAATGTATGTGATATATTAAAACTGCTAGTGTAAGCGGTGTGGGCTACCATTATGGAACATTTTTTGATTGCAGGTGACATGCCCTTAGTGTGTATTTTGTATGCTTTATTTTTTACTTTGCTCAGTCGGCCTATGATACCTACTGAGTACAAGTGGATTGTACTCACTCCTACTTCACCCTTTCAGTCCAGCTTCAGGTTCAGGTGCGCCTCAGACTAGTTGATTTTTAGGCGCCTTTAGATTACTTAAGATAGCTGTTGGATATTCATACATCCAGAGTTTGCCTCTATCTTTCTGTATTAGTTATGTCTTTATTAGTATTCAGAGATAAATATTATTCCTTTGTGATTATTTTTCAGATGTATTTGACTCCTGGATAGTATTAGTAGTTCTTACACCTTTAACACTAGGTTTTGAGAGTTATAGATGCATTTATTGATTTTATTCTTTACGCTTTTATTATATCTATATGGTTCAAATTCATTCTGGAAGCCTTACCTTAGGGGTATTTCTGTCTTTTTTTGTGTGTATCAGTTTAGGTGAGAGGCAAACTTGTCAAGGTTTACTACAACATGTGCCATCATGACCTTATTTTTGGGTCATGACAAATTTGTTTCAGAGCAGCTAGGTTTCGTTGGTCTCAATGGTGTAAGAACTGGATCTCTAATAGAGTCTCACGGATCGGTATGTAGACATCCATGTCTATCTTCGAGAGGCTATAGGATGACTTTAGGAAACCTCTCTCATTTTATTTCTTATCGTGCAAAATTTTTTCATATCTTGTGTTCTGAGTTGTGTTTTACTCTTTCTGCATGGATAGTGTGGCTTATACTACATAGCAATTGAGAGATGCTGCGAGAGATTGGTGGAGATCATTTGTCGATTGTAGGCCTGTTAATGCTCATAAGTTGTCATGGGATCAATTTATTGATATCTTTCAAGAGAATTCGTGCCTTACATTTTGAGGGATAGGATACGCGACGAGTTTGATCATTTAGAACAGGGATCCATGACAGTTGTTGAGTATGAGGAACGTTTTCATGCCCTACCTAGATATTCCTGTGATATCATTTCTACTGATTCTGAGAAGATTTGAAAGTTTGTGAAGGGTTTGGATATGTCCCTTCAGTTGGCTACGTCTCAGATGGTTGTGTTTGGGGATTCTTTTCAGAGTATTATGGATCATGCTAAGATGACAAAGGGTATTCTTAGTACATCTCAGGGAGGTGCTAAGAAGGTGTAACGTTTTAGTGAGTTCAGGAGTCAGATCTCTCGAGGTAGAGATTTTAGAGGCTCTCGTAGATACCATAGTAGGCCAGTGCAGGCAGCGTTACAGAGTTCAGGTGGTGAATTTTCTAGTTCAATAGTTCAAGGTGGTCGTTCGGCCCCAGTTGTACCTTTTCCTATTGAGACTAGTCGCAGCTGTTGCTATGTGTGTAATGAGATTGGCCATGTAGCCAGGAACTATCCCCGGCAGGTGTCGCGCCTCATTTTTCTCGCGAAAAGCGAGATTCGACGTGATAACTCTTTTTGGGATTGTTTAAAGAGTAAAGAGTCATCACCTAACGTATTAAGGTGCATTAGGGAACCATTCTAGGCTAACTAAGAACCTATCTTTGTTTAGTCTAGTTCACCAAATATTCAGGTAAGGGTTCAAATTACCTCAAAAGGAAGGTGTTAGGCACCTTTCGAGATCCACAAATGTGATTTCCGACCGAATTCATGCTTTACGTGGGGATTCTACGTGATAATTAAAGATCACTTATTTAATTTAATTTAATGTTACTATGTGACAAAGTAATAGATAAACAAGACATATTATTAATCATTTTTAATTGTTAATTATCTAAGTGGAGATTAAAAAAAAAAAAAAGGAACAAATAATGTAAAGTAGATAAGTGAGGAGATAGAGGAAACACAATTTATAACAAAATATTTATATAATTTTAGAGAACCTAAACTACCTAGCAAATAAACATATAAAATAAATAAAAGAGAAAAATAAGTTCGAAAGATCGGACAAAGGAGTTGTTTTAATTCGGATCAGTACCCAATTTGTTAATCATTATCCGACCCATTAACTAACAACCGAATTATAAGCGGATGACAGTTCCGTATGTTGCATTGTCCAATTATACTTGGGTTATCATAACCTCTGAATGTCTACCCACCCCCCACCTAGGTTGATTGCTAAACCTAAAAGCGTTCTAAAAAGAAAGGATAAAACTAACGCCTCTAAAATTCCTATCGTCCCAACCTATCGTCCAAGAAACATTGGACCTTTCTACTTTGGAGTTGGGGTCTAAAGAAATAAAACTAGATTTTCTAGTTAGGCTCAAAGCGTGGCAAATAATACACGTTGGATAACAAGTAGCATGTAATAATCTCAAATAGGCCTCTTGGTAAATTAAGAGTTGGTTAAGGTGATTAGCATGCTAAGAAAAATAATTACTTATTATGGTTAGACCTATAGGCATGCTACAAAGTGATAATATTTATTCGCATCGCATTAAATAAACATGTCGGGGACCAAACAAACATGGCGTCAGCCGTATCTAATATGCGCGGAAATATTTGGAAGTTGAAAGTTAAAACATCTAGTGTTGAAAAAATATCGCTTTAACTTTGCTGAAAATTGAGAAGACTGTTAAAAAATAAAAATTTAATTGCTAGAAAAGTGATTTTTATGTTGCTGTAACTTGTTTTAAAAAATGTTGGAAAATGAAATTTAATTGTTGTAAATTATTTTTAAAAAGAGTTGAAAACAGAAAGTTAATTGCTGAAAATCCTTTTTAATAATGTTAAATTACTGGGAGTTGTTTCGAAAGACTGAAAACGTACGTAAAGTTAACTGCTGAAAATCATTTTTTAAATAATGAAAGATAATGTTGAATTATTGGAATTAATAAAAGAACATATAGTAAAATAAAATACATTAGTCATTTTGTTGTCGGCTAAATTAACATGCTAGAACTTAATTTATGTCGGAAGGTTAATTAAACACCTAAAGCAAGATTTCTAGGTGACAAGAATAAGTTTGTTATCAATCCTAATTTAAAGTTTGCCTAAGTGATTCATGTAGCATAAAGAACACATAAATCCCACCCCTAAGTAGTCCCCTAATTTTATTACATCAATGGCTTTTATACAGGGCATTATTACAGACCGATAAGTGATAAAAAGAAAAAGAAAAGACTAAGTTACGAAGAAATAAACCGCCCTCCTCAAACTCCCCGACAACTCTTCACCTCCCAAACCTCTGGAACCTGATAACTAAAATCAAAACCTGTCCAACGCATACATAGAAAATATACAGGAACCCAAATGCATTCTCAAATCCTAAAGTCGCTGATAAATATTATATGGACAATATAACATCTAACAACCAACATGTTAGAACATAATTTAAAGCGATAACATTCAGCAATTGAGCCATGAAGAAGACATACCGGTAGGCAGCAATAGGTAATAACAAAGACTTTAAGCATACCACGAAACAAGTAGAGCAAAATCAAGTTGTTCCTTCCAAAGAAGTAACAAAATAATAAACAAGTAATGCAACCCAGTAGCAAAAACCAGAAAAGTGAACTTAATATCTCAAAGAACCGAGAGCAAAACTTGCTTTTCTTTTGTATGATAGTATATGGGAGAAACGTTTTGTATATAAGAGAGTAGAAGGTGATTGATTAAAAAGTGAAAGTGAAGATAAGAAAAAGGGTGTTTATATAGTGAGTAGTCAAGAAAATAAAAAGGAAGGAAGAATATTTCAAAAATCTTTAAATCAATAAAGTGAATCAAATAATATCATAAATTATGTCAAGACTACCAATAATAAAATAAGGATAAAGTTGTCCTAATTAAAAACAACGTAAGAAAATCAATTAAAGGATATTTAGAAAAATCAATTAAGTCAGTACCTATCATAATAATAAAATTGTCTAACAAAATACCACAATAATAAAGCTGTCCAACATAAGGTCATAGGAAAATATAATACCCCCTACTTTTTCCTAGTTCAGTTCAGCTCAGCTTATAGTGCATGTATAAGAGGCTTAGAACCTGAAAATTTAGCTAAGTGTTTGGGACTTAGTCTTATTTTTTGCCTCTTAACTTCGAGAATTTTTAAAGTGACCTTTCCGACCCCGAGACGTAAGTGTTTGAGTTAATTCATGTTCAGGGGTGTAACGAGCATGTCTCGGAGAAGTTTCTGATTTTTTGGACGAGGATTAGGTCATGTTTGGACTTCAAAAACAACAAGTCATTGTGATAGCATCGCGACGTGGTCATTATAACGATGGATGACTCATCGTGTCGTGGTACCTCCTTAATCCACATTTCAGTTGCGAATTTAAATGTTTGAGGGGCAGTAGCATTTTTTCCTCTCAATCCAAGTCATCATAACACAACTTATATCAACAAGTGGGGCGTAATTTTCCCATTTTCCTTCAATTTTCTCTCAAAGAAACCCTAACTACCTCCCAAGAATGTTAAAATTAATTATCTTCTTTTCAAGAAAATCAAGAACTCAAGCTTCTCAATTCAAGAACTTTCAAGAAAACTTTCAAGATTGTGTTTCCCTTTCAAGTGTAAAGGTTAAAGGTATGTGTGATCTTCATCCATGGTTTCTTTTCACCGTGGAGTCCTAGAATCCCCTTTTAAATGTTAAATTATGGGTTTTCTCATGTTTTAAATGAATTATCTCCATGAATTACTTGTTATTTTGATTTCAAGTTAAGATTACAATTGTTTTCAAGTGGTATGGGTTATAATATGTTGAAGTTCCCATGTCAAGTTCATGCAATTCAGGATAAATTTATAAATTATGGTTTTTCTTCATGTAATCATTCTATCTCATCATGTTTAAAAGCATCCCCATGTTAAAGTCTTAATCCGCATGTGTTTGATGAAATACCAAAGAGAATGATTTTGTAGAATGATTCCCCATTATGTTTTTTCAAAGTTTCTACATTCCTTTATTGTTATTTATATTCAGTGCTAGAGGTTATGAATACCCGATACTTAGCTGTTTCCATAGTTTCAGTATTTTCAGAATCGTTTCAGATAAACCATGAGCATTGTCATCCAGTTAGTTATCATGATCAGTTATTTTGCTCAAAACTTAGCTCAGTCCAGTAATCAGTGTCAGTTCAGTTGGGAGTAGGATTTAGCACCGAGAAAACCTAGGGATAAGGGCTCACCTGCCAGTAGAGGGTGTGACCTTTAGTAGCAGTCCTTTAGTTCCAGAACTACATAGCCATCGTAGATTAGAGATGTCAACCTGCCAGTTGAGGGTTGATAAAATATTTACCTACCAGTTGAGAGTAACACATATCTCATTAGAGCACCTGCTAGATAAGGATGACTCAATGGATCCACACAGCCAGTGTTAGTACCCGTGGCACGGTACTGACACCCTTTCAACTAGGGTTACAGGTTGGATCCTACTTAGCTCAGATTGGGGTATATCAATTAGATTATACCTCCCATAGTCTCAATTCAGTATTCAGTACAGAATTCAGTCCAGTTTTACTCGACCATAGCATATAGACTACTAGTTATTCAGTTTTTAGATTTCAGTATTTCAGTTTATAGGCTATTTTAGTGTCATGTTATATGCTTGGTCATGCATTCTCAAGTTTTATAGCTTTCATACATATTATGCATCAATTATCTCATGTTATTTAGTCAATCATTATCTCATACTACTCAGTCAGTCAGTATTTCATGCACATAAACCTATGCATTTTAGCCTGACCTCATCTCATATACCAGTACATTCAAAGTACTGATCATATACTTTATTCGCGCTATGATGTCTTATATCTTAAGTTTGGATGCTTAGTTTTCTGACCGCGCTTAGATAGTTAAGCATTACAACAACAGCAGCAGTGGTGAGTCCTCATCTTTTGAGGACAAGTTTATCTTCATTCAGTTATTTCAGTATTCCTCTATTTCAATCAGTTGGAGTTAGTTTTCGGTTTTGCCCATCAATTTCATAGTCAGTCAGTTAGAGGATTTACAGACATTTAGATAGTTAGTATATCAGTTGTTTATCAGTTTTTAAGCATGTTTTTAGATATCCAGATTTATGATTCAGTTGTATTTCAGTTTTTAAAACCTTATGGCATTATTAGTTGTTTTCCGCATGTGTCTCTTATTATCAGTTTTACTCAGTGCTCATAGTAAGTACCAGCTTATGGGTTAGCTTATTATCACTTGTGACCGTAAGCATCGCTGTCACGACTAGGGGATAGCCTCGAGTCGTGACAAAAAACTTGCCATACATAGAAGAAGATTGCAAAAAAAGAAAAACATAATTCATCACGTAAACATTCTATTAATTGTACCATACTTAATTGGCTAAACAGATAATCAATCAAGACTTGTCAAAACTAAACATATACTAAAAAATCTCCAAAGATGCTGCTATAATCAATCTTAAGCAAAGATGAAGGCAAATTGAAAAACTTACCATATAAACATATATTTTTAAGTCTATTTTATAATTCTGAATGAAAAATAGAGATCAAGAAAACAAGTATCACAGCATTCTACAATCACTATTTTCAACATGAATTATTCTAAATGAGATTAGCAATAACCACTTCAAAACCGGTTCACAACACAGACAAAGATTAGTTCAAAGTTAAAATTGAGATTTTTTTCACATATGTTAATTCCATGGTGTAAATAAATATGAAATTGAAGAAATAGAACCAATATTAACAGTCAAACATCACAAATTTTGATGTATGAATATGACAATGCAAACAAAACATGAAATTTAAGGTGTTGAGAAACCAAACTAAACAATAATCGCAGTGAAGTTCATTGAAAACCTCATCGGTCATCAATTTCAATCAGGAAGTAATGAATGAGAGGAGAAAGAGGCAAATAATGGCATCGTCAGAGTTGCCATAGATGGGGAGATGACGGGATGGTGAATGAATGCATGGCTAGGCGGTTTCATCGGCGGAGCTGGCTGGAGCAACCGATGGCTCCACTGGGGGGTTCCACAATGGGCGGCGACTGGTCATTTTTCTCTGACTAGAGAAGAGATAAAAGAGGATGGAGAGAGTGGAAGACTGGTGGCGGAGATGGAGAAATGGATTGGGATGGCTTCATCGGCAAGGGTGGTTGGCGACGGTGGAGGGAGGAGATCGCTGGTGGCAACAACAACGAGTATAATATCAGTATAATATAAGCTTTCACTGTTATGGTGAAAAAAATGTAGGGGTGGGGATTCGGTTTGTTTGCTTTGATTGTTTAATATCAGTTTGATTTTTTAGTTTTCAGATTGATGAAAATTACAATCGTTACCAAACCTAAATAAATTTGGTTTGGTTTAATTTCTATAAATTCAATTCAGTTATTTTAAATTTTTATTTCGGTTTTGAAGATTAAAGTAGTGAGTATTTCTTTGTCATGACTGACCATTTAAAATTGATGATATTTTTAGAAAAATGATATGTTTCAAACTTGTTTTTCATTTTCAAATACAAATAACTCAACATGTATGAAATGAAATGAAATAACCACAAGTTTAACATAATGCATAAATACATTATTCAAAAGTTTGAATTACTTATTATATATTTATACAAAGTATAATATATATATATATATATTATAATTTTAGTTTTTTGATTTGGTCGAAGTTTTTTTCAAACTCCAAAAAACCAAACCGTTTAACTGAATTTCTAAATTTTGAAATCAAAATTGACCGAAAAATTGAAAAATCGGAACCAAAATTAAATTTTGATTTGTTTTTTTAGTCTTTTTGGTTTGAACCAAAATATGCCCAACCCTAAAAAATGTGTTAGGGTTTGGGTGTTAGGTTAAAAAGGAAAAGAATGAGAGATTTGATCACAACCATTGGATCAATTTTGATCCACGACTGAGATTAAAAGGATTTAAAAGTGGGTCAAAAATTAATGCTTAATTCTAGGTCAAAAGTGATGTCAATTTTGGAAAAAATTAACATTAATTGAGTAAAATAAAAATGACTAAACATTAAACACAGAGAAAAAATTGAATAAAAGTGGCTGCTATTTTACTACAACTACTACTAATAATAATAATAATAATAATGAGGCCAAATATTTGTATATTACAAGTGTGAACAAATTACATGAAACTTTATATTTAAATTAAAAATTATAATGTAAAAGTAATAAAATAAATTGTATATTTCCAAATTGTGAATGTGACACGTCAAAATTTATTCAATACTAGAATAATGGATAAAAAGAATATTAATATTTAAAATTAATACTTTGACAAAATTACAGCCTAAGAGGAGAATTAGGAGGTCAAAGTTGGGTGTCAACAGTGGGTGATTCAAGCTACTTTTATTTCAGCGGTAAGTGGTAGAGACACTATCAGAGAAGTGAAGGGCAGAGGTAATAGAGCTCGTGGGACCACTCAAGCGGTTGGTAGCCGTAGGGCCACTTAGGCAGTTGGTGGTCATAGGCAGTGCTATGCTATACCAGCCAGACCTGAGGTAGAGGCTTCTTATACTATGAGTATAGGTATCATCCCCGTTTGTTTCAAACCTTTATCTGTATTATTTGTTCTCGGGTCAACTTTCTCCTATGTGTTTGTCTATTTTGCTTCAGGGTTTGATTTTGTTAGTGAGCCTCTTGCCATGCCTATTCGTGTATCTATCCCAGTAGGTGATTCTTTAGTAGTGGATTGGGTGTACCGATCTTGTATTGTGACTTTTATCAGCATGAGACTTTAGTTGATTTACTTTTGTTAGATATGGTTGACTTTAATATTTTTTAGGTGTGGATTAGTTGGCTCCTTATTATGCTGTCTTAGATTATTTTGCTAAGACTATAACTTTAGCTTCACGGGTGTGCCAAGGATAACTTGGAAGGGTGAACTTCATTTGGGTCCTAAGATGATTATATCTTATGTTCAAGCTCAGAAATTAGTTGAGAGAGGATGTTTATCTTACTTGGCCCATATTCGTGACACCAGTATTATTTTGCCTTCTTTCTTAGATTCTACTCATGTTGTTCGTGAGTTTATGGATATGTTCCCTACAGAATTCTCTGGTATGCCTCCGAATCGAGATATTAATTTTGCTATTGACGTTAATCCGGGTACCAAGCCCATTTTTATTCCTCCTTATTGGATGAACCCAACAGAGTTGAAGAAACTGAAGGATTAGTTGCAGAATTTATTGGATAAGAGATTTATCCGACCTAGTATTTCACCTTGGGGTACACCTGTCTTATTTGTGAAGCGAAAAGACAGGTCTAGGTGGATGTGTATTGATTATCGACAGTTAAAGAAGATGACGATTAAGAATAATAATCCTCTTCCCCATATTGATGATTTATTTGATCAACTTCAAGGTGCTGCGGTATTTGTGAAGATTGATTTGAGGTTTGGTTATCACCAGTGAGGATTAGAGCTTCGGATATTTCAAAGACAGCTTTTTGAACTCGATATGGTCATTATGAGTTCTTGGTCATGTCCTTTGGGTTGACCAATGCCCTACCGCGTTCATGGAGTTGATGAACTGGTTGTTTTGATTGTATCTCAAGTCATTTGTTATTGTATTTATAGATTATCTCTTGGTGTATTCCAAGAGTGAGGTTAAGCCTAAGGAGCATTTATGGATTGTGCTTCAAAGATTGAGGGATGAAAAGTTTTATGCCAAGTTCTCTAAGTGTAAGTTTTGGTTGGAGTCTATTTTTTGGGGTCATGTGGTGACTAAGGAAGGTATTATAGTTGATTTTTCCAAGGTTGCAGTGGTTTGTGATTGGTCTAGATCTACTTCTGCCACCGATATTTGGAGTTTTGTTGGCTTAGCAGGTTATTATTAGTGTTTTGTCGAGGGTTTTTATTTTATTGCAACTCTTTTGACTAAGTTGACTCAGAAAAAGATTTTCTTTCAGTGGACTGATGCTTGTGAGACGAGCTTCTAAAAGCTTAAGAATTTGTTGACTTTATCTCCTATATTGTCTTTTCCTAAGGAGGACGTGGCCTTTATCATATTTTGTGATGCTTCAGTTGTTGGACTGGGTGCGGTATTGATGTAGGAGGCAAGGTGATTGCTTATGCATCTAGTCAGTTAAAGCCTCATGAGAGGAATTATCCAACCCATGATTTGGAGTTGTGAGTAGTGGTGTTTGCCTTGAAGTTGTGGAGGCACTACTTGTATGAAGTTTGTTGTGAGATCATCTCAAATTATCGTAGCTTTCAATACTTCTTCTTCGAGTGAGATCTTAATATGAGGCAACATCATTAGCTTGAGTTGCTTAAGGATTATGACTTGACTATTCTCTATCATCCGAGAGAGGCTAATATAGTTGCAGATGCCTTAAGCCGAAAGTCGACTGCATGGGTCGCTTGGCGCATCTTTTGAAACGGGAGAGGCCTTTGGCCTTAAAGTTTCATTCTTTAGCTATCTAGATGGTTAGGCTTGATATTTCGACACCTGAGCGTGTTTTGGCATTTGTGAAGGATAGATCTTCTTTGATGGAGCAGATTCATGCTCATCTGTTTGATGATATTATTAAGGTTGATTTAAGATAAGGTGTCGAGTGGAGAGGCTAAGGAGGCCTTACTTAATTCAGATGAAGTTTTGAGGATTAGGGGCCGAGTTTGTGTACCGAGAGTAGGTGATTAGATTAGGTTGACCTTGGGAGAGGTCTATTGTTTCAGATATTTCATCCATCTAAGTGTGACTAAGATATATCGTGATCTAATACAGCACTACTGGTATGGTGGTATGAGGTGAGATAAAACAAATTTTATGGCTTGTTGCCTGTGTTGTTAGCTGGTGAAGGCTGAGCATATGAGACCCGATGGATTGATTTAGAGGTTGCACATTCTCGAGTGGAAGTGGGAATGGATCACCATGTACTTTATAAGTAGTTTTCCTAGTACATATCATGGTTCTGATAGTGTTTGGGTCATCGTGGATCCATTGACCAAGTCAACTTATTTTATTCTGGTCTAGGTCTTATTTAGTGTTGAAAGGTTGGCCCGTATCTACATTCGTGAGATTGTGTGTCTTCATGGTGTGCCAATGTCTATTATTTTAGATTGAGGTTCTGTGTTCACATCTTACTTTTGGGAGACTTTTTAGTATGAGTTGGGTACTCAGGTTGATCTTAGCATGACGTTTAACCCCCATACTGACGTTAGAGTGGACTATTAAGGTTTTGGAGAATATGCTCCGCACTTGTGTGATAGATTTTGGTGGCCAGTGGTAACAACATTTGGCTTTAGCAGAGTTTGTATAGAATAATAACTACCATTCCAATAGTGATATGGTTCCGTTTGAGGTGCTGTACGGTAGATGTTGTCTCTCTCTAGTTAGTTGATTTGATGTTTTTGAGGTTAAACCTCGAGGTACGAACTTTCTTCATGAGTCTTTGGATAGAGTCCGAGTCATTCAGGATAGACTTAAAGCGGCTTAGGGTAGGCAAAAGTGTTATGCTGATCCTACACTTTGTGCCTTGACATTTGGTGTTGGTGATCGTCTCTTCCTTCGATTTTCACCCATGGAGGATGTGATTAGGTTTGGGAAGAGGGGAAAGCTTAGCCCTAGATATATCGGCCCATTTGAGATTCTTTAAACTGTTGGTAATATGGCTTATGAGTTGGTTTTGCCCCTGATCTATCAGTTTTTCATCTAGTTTTTCATATTTTTATGCTTTGCCGCTATATTAATAATGAGTCTCATGTCATTCGTTGGGAGTCAGTTTAGTTAGATGAGCGGTTATCCTTTATTCAGAAGTCGATCTCCATTTTGGCTAGGGATATTAGGTGGTTACGCTCTACAGTTATCCCTGTGGTTAAGGTTCAGTGGCGACATTGACCTATAGATGAGGCTACTTGGGAGGTCGAGTCTGATAGTTATCATCCCCAACTCTTTGTTGATTTAGGCATTTCTTTTGTCTTTAGTTCAAGGACGAACTAGATTTTAGTGGTGGATGATGTAACAACCAGCTTTTTGATGTAATATATGAATTATGTATTTATGTGTGAGTTAATTGTTTTACCCCTTCCCGTAGTTGCATTATGGTATTTATGGGGTGTGGGGGTGATTGGCATGGTTCTCAATGCACTTTATTACTATTTATGCGAAATTGTGGTTTTTGATAGCTTCAAGAGCCTTATTTTGGACTTATGTAGATATCTTTTTATCCGTGCGACATATGATTGAACAGACTACACCAACAGCTTTGGAATATCTATTTTAGGCTAGGTATATCTTTGGTTCGGGTCCCGGTACATCCGAGCTCATTTTAACCTGTTGATTGAAAAGTTAAAAAATTAGAAATATAAGTGTGGGACCCACATATAGTCGAAATGACCTCGTATGGAAAATTCAACTTTGCCAGCAGATCCAGAATGTCGATTTTAGGGTGGTAGTATGTTTGGTATATTTTATAGCTTTTAAATCTCATTTCGATCTTCGATTTGAAAAATTGTGATTTCAAGTTTCGAGGGTCAACTTTGTGAAATTGATATTTTTTAAAAAATATGATTCGCCATTGAGTCTGGATCATCAGATTTAATGTGGTTATATAGTTTGTGTTTGTACATATCGGACTCCAAACAAATCTCGGACACTCCGTCGAAGTCCGGATTGGACTTAATAAAACAACATTTTTGCTATAGCTGGTCCAGAAAATCTGCACTATTTATAGCAGCTTTTTACCACCTTTTTGGCCTATTTTGCTTATTTTTATCTTGCCTCTTGGAAGTTAAATCCTAAATTAGTGTGGGAGCTTAAGAGTAAAGCTTGTGGGAGCTTGGGAAGCTAGATTAACATCTATTTCTTAATTCTGTTATGGATTTAAGGTAAGAATTTCCCCTTTTTAGTAATTTCTTGATTAATTTTTCAAAACCCCAAAAAGTTTAGAGTGTAGAGTTCGGAATCATTCGTGGAAAGTAAAATCGTGGGTTCAAAGTGTAGCGGACTAGTTTTGACTTTTGAGGTAGGTTATGGCCTAACTCTTTCAGACTGGGTTGGGTAGTAAATGATGATGCAAAATTCATTTTAAGGGTGGAAAGTAATCATGAAAATGACTATCTATGTGTTATGCCCGTGTGAGGGCTTATATGAAATATAATTGTTGAAATTGAGATATTATGTGATATGCGTGATCGTGTCGGGTCCTATGTGATGTTGATAGCCTTAAATATATATGAATAATTATATTGTGTTGTTGAAATACCTAATGTGGTACCATTGGTATATTGTGATATATTCATACTTTTTATATGAGACATGTGAAAATTCATGGATGAAACAAAAATAATAAGTGAATATTGGCTCAGTGGTTATGAAAATGTATAATTATGGTCGGTTGTGAAAATATATCATTGTGATTGGTTATACTCATTGTGATTAGTTGTAATCATTACATCCTCATATAATACTCATTCATAAAGCATTGGTACCATCGTGGCAACATCTGAGAAACACTGACAACACCTTTTATAAAACCCTCCTCGAGGGAAGTGTCGGGGAGGAGACATTCTAACACCTTATAAAACTTTTTGAGGGATGTGCTAGAAAAGAGATATGAGATATGTGGATTACATATGGGTTGATGAAACCCCCATGGGTCCTACGTCGGAAAGCTTTAGCTCTGTAGGTGTATACGGGGATTGTGTGACTATCACGGAGGTTATGTGACGACCTTGTGCATCATTATTATCATATACATTGCACTTAATTTCTTGTGTTATGTTGTGTTGTATTTCCATATTGACTTGTCATCTATGTATTTGTCGTGTCTTTCTTTACCTATATTTGATGATCTTGTATATACATGTTCTCCCTTTAACTACTTATATATGATATAATCCGTACTTGTGTTCTATTTTGGTGTAATGTTGCAAGATATGTGATATATTAGAACTGTTAGTGCAAGCGGTGTGGGCTACCATTGTGGGATATTTTTTTATTGCAGGTGGCGTGCCATTAGTATGTATTTTGTATGCTTTATTTTCTACTTTGCTCGATCGGCCTACGATACCTACTGAGTACAAATGGACCATACTCACTCATACTTCACCCTTTCGGTGCAGATTTAGGTTTAGGTGCGCCTTAAACTAGTTGATTTTTGGGTGCCTTTAGATTGCTCAAGTTAATGGTTGGACATTCATACGTCTAGAGTTCACCTCTATCTTTCTGTATTAGTTATGTTTTTATTAGTATTCGAAGAAAAATACTATTCCTTTATAGTTATTTTTCAGATGTATTTGACTCCTGGATAGTATTAGTAGTTCTTGCACCTTTGACACCAGATTTTGGGAGTTATGGTTGCATGTGTTGATTTTATTCTTTCAGCTTTTATTATATCTATGTGGTTCGACTTTGTTCTAGAAGCCTTACCCTGGGAGAATTTCTGTCTTTTTCTCGTGTGTATCAGTTTAGGTAGAGGAAAACTTGTCAAGGATTGTCGTGACAAGTGCCATAATGACCTTTGTTTTTGGGTCGTGGCATAACAACTCCTACAGGTACTTCAGTTTCAACAACCTTTTTTTTGTTTCTTTCTTTGTTGTTGGCTTTGTTGTTTCTTCTTTCTTGTCTCAAAGCCTCAACTCCTCATTAACATATAAGCCATCTTCTGAAGGAATATCTCTAAGATCTGAATCATTACTCAAGTAATATGATAACTCACCTTCTATGTTAATATCTTGTACATGGATATCTTCTAGATCTTCTACATCAGCCTCATCACTTTTTATATTAACATTTTGTAGGTTAACATCTTCTACATCAGCCTCATCTACTCTGTTAGAAGTCTCTCTGCCTCCACTTATGGTAAAATCCTCCCTCTCTTCACATAAGTTAACAGACTCTCTTTCTATGTTAACATTCTCATCAACACTAACAGATTCTCTCTCTAAGTTGACACCTTCACCAACCTCATTCACTGACACCCTCTCACTATCTATAACCTCAGGTCTAGGTAAAAGACCTGCAAGTCCATCAGGGTCAAGTATTGGTTCATCTAAAATATGACAGACATAAAAGTCAATAGAGTCCTCATGTTTTAAGTCTTTAACTAGTTCTAGGATACGTCAGTCATTTGTAATCAATTTGAACTCTTTTGTTACTACATCTTGGTAATAAAACCCCCCCAACAATTTCATACCCTAATTCTCTAGTATAATATAGAAATTCCAGTAATGAAAAGTGGTCCTTATCAATATACCTTAGTTCTGGCACACAGTTTCAAACATATGTTGGGACATGAATATTGGAAAAGGCCCCCCATGGTGAAATTTTATAAAAATAATCTCCATTTGTTAGGTCACCTGCAACAAATGGTAAAAAATCAAAGTTAGTAAATGGAATATTATAACCAAAGAACACACCAACAAGCTAAAAGCTACAACCTTTAATGCATATGAAGAAAATGACGGAATATTCCCAACAACACATCTCATACAGAGACATTTTAAATCCTAAAAACTAAATTATGCTAAAATTTAACAAATTTAACAAATACAAATCATTAAAATGCTTACACGAGAAAGATGTGAGCAAAACCCCTAAATTTCTTCTTTGATTTGACAAGAATTTTGGTTAAATTAGAGCTAAAAATCAAAGAAAGAGAGAGAGAGTGAAGGTCAAGGAGAGAGAAACTGATGTTAAAACTTTTGTCTAAATGGACTTTTGACCTTTTAACTCTCAAGAATTTTATGTGGATATATTTAATCCACGTGAAAAATTTGGGTGGACTGGTTTCCTCATAAGCAGAGTTTGGTGACACATGCAAGGGATCTAATGAGATGTTGGAAAAAAGGCCTGGGTGGATCAAATTTCAGCTAGGTTAAAGGCCTGATAGGTACAAGCCTGAGTTGAGAGGTTTAAGTGAAATTTTGAGATAATTTTAGGATCCTATCGATGACTTAAGTCTAAAAATTAATTACATCACATCCCACATTCTTTATTTTCTCTCTCCATTGTATTTGATACATCAACAAAATCCATATTAGCCACTTTTTTTCCTTTCTCAATCTTTCTCTCATCTCAGTAACACACTAGAACTTTGCTAAATTCAACAACCTTTGTGCCACACCAAACATCGGCCAGCAACACGCTAGAACTGAACTCAACAATATAAGACGTCCTCTCTCCGACGTTGCTGCCCCACCATCAAACTCGATCTCCGATTGGATCCACCAACAAAACCACCATATCCACTATTTTATCTGACCAGAAAACATCACAATCAAAGCTCTGACAATTCAGTAGTCAACCCAGTGACTTTCATCCCCTCTCCATTTTAATATTTCAACGACCCCCTCTGTCGTCCCCTCCATTCTGGTCAAAAATGTATCAAAACCACCACAATCGAAGCTTTGATGAATAAGTAGTCAACCCAATGGCCCCATATCCATTTCAATATTCTGCTGAGATTGACATTAAAATTAAGAGGCATTTAGATGCTAGTTGCAACATCTAAGATTATGTGGTATATTGAAGATAAGATCAACTCATTTCTTCAAGTTAACAAGGACATTTTCTTATATAATTTATAATATTACAGCATGTACACACATAGACGGAAGTGAAATGACATTTTGATGAGATGCATGGAGATATGTCGTGTGGCATGGCACTTTTAAACCTCTTCACTAGACATTTTAGGCTACTCAAATATAGCCAATGTATTTATCAATTGTAGTAAATGAAATATAGATAGAAAATAAAACTTATATTAAGTGAAGAGTTGTAATGAGTTTCCCTCCAACTTTGGGACATGGTTCCAAATAGATTTAAATAGTAGGAAACTTAATAGTAAAGTACTTGAAAGGAGTAAATGAGAGACACAACAACTTTACGTGAAAAGCCTTGCTCAAGGGAGAAAAACCATGATCTGCCTATAAGATTTCTAAAGCTTCACTAATATTCAAGAAAACTTAAATTCAAACTTCATGACATTAAGGATTAAACTCCCAATCCTTCTTCTCCTAGAAATAACTCTATTACAAAGAGAAATGTGCAATACCTCTACTGCACCAACATCTCAGCTAACTTTAACTGATATAACAAGCTAACTCTAGCTTCAAAATCACCTAAATTGATATAGATCTAAGCTGTAAAACTGAAAATGCACCTAAAGAAAGGATATGAAGATGAAAAAAACACACAAGAGGCAAAAATACACACGGATTCAAGAATAAAACACAAGCTACTAGCATAAAATGAAAGATAGATTGTGATACATAAACTATTACAAGCAATAGAAACTAAGGTGTGTATCAAACACCAAAACCCACTAAAACTCACGATAGAAACACCACAGTCTTACATTGACACAAAAGGGACTCAAGATTCCCCAAGTACCAACGTTTCTAAGCCAATTTGCAACCCAAGTGAATCCATACTCATGGCTACCCTAGTTTTGGATTTTAACTCATAAGAGAGAAGAAAGAAGTTTCAAAAGTATTCACTCAATATTCATCAATAACTAATGAAAATAGAAGCCTAAAAGTCTATTTATAACAATTACATAAAAGACCACAATGCCCTTAATGAAGCCAAGGAATAGGCACCCTTGGAGTGTAGGTCTTGGAGTGTGAAAGACCATAATGCCCTTAATGAAAGACAAGAAATAGGCGCCATTGGAGTGTAAGATTCCTTCTCCTCTCTTAAACTTGTGCAATTCTTTGGATTAGTTCAAAAGGCATTCGCATACTTTCTTCTTCTTGAGTATGTCTTGAACTTGACTCCTTGAGAAAGGTCTTGTACTCTTTGCACTCGTATCATCCTCTCCTTATTGAAAGGAATTTAACCTTAAATTCACACCTTTAAAAACCAAAGAGAAGGCAAACAAGCATGAAATCCTCAAGGCACGAGGGTTAGTGTTAGGGCAACAAATATTATCATCAAATCGAGGTGGTTCACACTTGAAATATATCCACGGGTCCTTTGTGTTGAACATGAAAAATTTAGTACAATGGAACAAAAGAAGTGGTCATGATGAACATAAAGAGATAAGAAAAAACTTTGACTCCGTACACTAGCTTCCACAATCAAACATTGCTTGTCGTTCTGACCAAGCATCAAGTTGGAAGTGTAGAGACTTCCACATCCCAAGAGGGCACCGGGATCAAATGGTAGAAGTAGCCAAGGACACAAGCCGAGGCCACTCTTTTCTACCACTAGAGTGTTATTCTCAAGATCACTCAAACATTTGTCTTTAAGATAGGTCTAATTTTCAAGAATGAGGAGTTGCGGCCTAGAAGTCCTCCCTCAACAAAATATATGACATTATTCATAATATTTCCATTCACGTGATTTCTATGAACAAAACAAATAGCAAAACTTTCATCACACACTAGGTTCAAGGAATCATGTTCATTATCATGATCAACACTATAGACACCATCACTACGTTTAGTCTCTTCAAGCACACCATGCACATTCTCAAGTAATAAATGACATTTAAGAGTGAATTGATCATTATACACATCAAGGGTTTCACTAAAGAAATTATCATACACTTCTACACTAGAAAAACTCGCAACCACATTCAATTGGCTACTACTAGCCACATCACAATATTTTAAACTTAAAAGTGTGTAGGAAGTAGCATTGTTACCTTGATTTGCTTCATGGAAGCCTTCATGATTCACATCACAATGGCTTGTGTCAAGATTTACCCTTGGAGTCATTTCCTCATCACCTTTCCTAATGTTTGAACTCTTGGACTAGGGCTCCATTAGATCATCAATCAAGTGTTTGTGAGGAACTCTCTTTGAATCCTCTTTTTAGAGTTTATGACCTTGAACTTGCACATAAGAAGAATGGATACGAGGCAAAATGCTAGTATCTAGGTTAGTGAGTAACAAGGGGCCTTTGTGGGCAAGTCCCATAATCATGTTTTTTTCCCTTTTGTTGCATTATTTCTTCCCTTCTTCACCTCATCTACTCTCGAATTTATCCTCTCTTGTCCTCTTCTATTTCTCCCTCAAATCCCTCACTTATTGATGGATTTTATTCAATTTAGATGGTAAAAGAGGATGAAAAGTGAACCTTCATCCATTGAGTTCAAGAGTGTACCTATTAGTCCTCCCATCATGCTTTGTGGACCTATCAAATTGCCATGGCCAACCCAATAATAAGTGACATTCTTGCATAAGGATTACATCATATAACACCTTTTCTTGATCGTTCCCTACCTTAAATTGAATCACACATTATCGATTGATCTTCAACTCACCACAAGCATTCAACCATTAAAGTTTGTAAGGATTTGGGTGAGGGGTAGTGGGTAGTTTCAAGTCGTCAACCATGGTGACCCTAGCAATGTTAAAACAACTCCCACTATCTATGATCATTGATCACACACCTCCTTTAATAAGGCACTTGGTATGAAAGAGATTCTCTCTTTGACTTGGATCATCCAAGGCCTTACTAATATGGATCTTCTCACTACATAGCTAGTTACTTCATATTCACCATCAAATGGCCAAACATTTTCTTTACCTTCTTTATTTTACATCTCATCATACACTTTCTCTCCATCTTGAGGTTCGGCCTTATTCCCCTCAATTTCCAATTCCACCTCCTTTCTAAGATAGTATATCTTCCCTTCTCTACGGATCACATTACTTTGGTTTGGAACCTCGTAGCCTTGTGTCCCCACTCTTGACATTTAAAGCATTGAAAACCCTTAGAATTGGAAGTAGAATATTTATTACCTTTATATTTTGGAGGGTACTTTGGGGCAGCCTTATTGTCGGGTTCCTTAGCATTAGATTGAGCCAATTCCTTATTTTTAGACCAACCCTAGGATGATAGATATTTTTTGATTTGTAGGCAGCCTTCTCTTTGATATCTTTCTAAACTTCTAGAGCCGTTTGGAAGATACCATCAATGGTTTCAAATTGGTGAAGAGTCATTTGAGAATAAATGTCTTTGTTCAACCCAACTTTGAAGTGTATGATATCATGATGTACTTGTTCTCCCTGGTGATCAATCTTCAAAATCAATTGTTGAAACTCATCATAGTAAGCCATGACACTCTTTCTTCCTTACCTTAAGTTGTATAGCTTGGTAAGGGGCTCATGTCTATACCCTTCCGGTATGTATCTCTC
>NC_061113.1:223092869-223130777 GCF_002878395.1 Capsicum annuum
ATTCTCGAAGATAGGATCTAATAAGTTTACGCACAAAATTTCGACGAAAAATTTTTTGGGGTATTACATTATCACATTGGATAAAGCCGGTGAAGAAGCAAAATGGCTCTAGAATTTCTTAGAAGATATTCCTTATTGGCCCAAACCAGTGGTACCAGTATGTGTACACTGTGATAGCCAAGCGTCAATAGGTAGGGCAGGGAGCATGATGTACAATGGTAAATCTCGTCAGATAAGATGGAGACATAATACCGTTAGAGAACTTCTCTCTAGTGGAATTATCATTGTTGACTATGTAAATTCAAAGGATAATATATTGGATCTACTTACAAAACGCCTATCTAGAGAGAGAGTGAAAAGGACATCTAAGGGAATGGATTTAAGGCCTAGGACAAGTCAGCATGGCGGTAACTCTACCTAGCAGACTGGAGATCCCAAGAGTTAGGTTTAAGGAGATCAAACAAAGTTGTGTCTAACAGGTTCAACATTGTCAAATACCCAACCAATTCTCATGATGTAGACAATGTTTAGTAAACAAGGATGAAACTTATGGTGTAAAGTCTTTTAATGATTATCTAAATTTAGCAGATTTGACCAATAGTTTAATCTATAGGATTGAACGTTTAGAGATCACCTATGTGAGGGCGAAGTGAAAGCCGCTTCAAGGAGAATGTTAGTAAAGGTCTATTCTCTAAGCTCCCATGAAACCGGGACGTGTTCATGGCTGAAAAGAACAAAATCGTGAGAACCATAAACGGTAAAAGTCTGGTTGTATGACGTATGTTTTCTAGGTGTACATTAAAGCTCGACGGTTCAAAGATATCAAATCTACTGATTGATCGAGTACATCCAATGCATGTTCACCACAGAAAGTTCAAAGGAAAACTCACTTATCCAGATGCAATTAGTCTTTGCTTGATGATCACATACTTGTTCGTAAAATTTTATGAAAAAGTAGTCATTCCCCATTCATATGGGGGATTATTGGGTTTAATATGTATGAAAAGTGTGAATGGAAAAAGAAAGAAAAATAGTGCAGAGAAAGAGAGACACTAAAATGGAAAATGTACTCTTTTAAGGGAAAGTTGGCTAATTATCCCACATTGGTGGGAGAAAGAAACTTTGAAGTGTTTCTAATAAGAAGCACTTACTCCATATGGATAGTGAGGCAAGAACAAGGTGGTGCCTCACGCCATCATTGTCATCACTTGCTCGGCTCGGCTTTGACTTCGGCTTCGGATTTGGATTTGTCAAATGATCGATCGATGAGATCTATCTTTTTGGACAAAGTTTATTTGACAGAAATTTAATTTGAAAATACTGAAGGGAAAACGTAACAAATTAATTCTGTGTTTTGATCCTCCATTTATATACATGGATGCAGTGGCGAAAACATTGTTTCAGAATGTAGTGCAGAAGCGAATTGATGCTTCGGAAGGGATTCAACCCTTAAACGAAATGATACACTGATTCATGAAATGGTATGCCTGTTCGAAAAAGACGCATTCTTTAGACGAACAAACATGATTTTCCAGAAAGGTTACACCTTTTAAGTGAACCATTGCCACCTTTTAGAAGAGGCATCTGATGGCTATATATATAAACCTGCTTTCATCTACAGGTTTAGGAACAAATTTTTTTTCTAAACATACAAACTCTTCTTGTCTTCAAAAACATTCTGTGTGATCAATCAAATCGTTGAGTGAGTTCGAAGAGATTCCAATTGTTTGAGGTACCGCTACAGTTAGTTTGTTTGACCACTTTATCCTGAAAGAAAGATTCCATAACCTCGGGTACAATGAGGAGACTTATTCTTTAAGGACACTTCTGAAGTCGGGGGACTTGGCCTTAAAAAAATTCTGTTTCATCTCATTTCTAAAACTTAATATACTTCCTGGATAGATTATTTGTAATCTTGTGTTAAAGGTGTTAAAAGAACTTCATAAGTGTTCTTGTCTTAGACTTGAACTTGTGTTAAAGTTATTGTTGCATATATATACAGATTTTTGTACCCAAAACTATTGAAAATAACAAATTCTTTGAAATCTTTGTGGCTCATTGGGGACCTTATTATATTATCGGTGAGCTGTATGTATATTGAGCTGCCTGAATTTGTTCTATTAATCTCTTTGCAATACTCACATATCATTTTGTATTGATCTTTAATATCACCATCAATTAATGCAGTCACTTTCATCTTAGCCTTTTTATCTTGAGATAAGGTCACATGAGATCTTAGTTTGACAATTTATCCCGAAATTCCACCACTCTCAAATTTCTATTTGATCCAACTTCTTTGAGGTACTTTCTTGCAATGAAAGATGAAGTGATCGTTCTATTTTCATGATGCCACTCCTTATAAGTATGTATGGAATCGTAAGTTCTAACATGAAAAGCCTTATCTCTTTGCATTTTAGAAGTCTTGATTTTCCGTTTACATTCTGGATGATGTATGCAAATTGCTTCCACTCTTAAATTATCATTCCTACACCATTGGATATACTTTCTTGAAACACTCTGGACTTTGTCCCTTGAAATTTTTTTGAGCTTTAGGCTCACTGTCTTTATTACAACTCACCCTACGAGTCATAGAGTGTCTTGACGGGTCATATGACCCTAGTCTTAAGGTGTCCAGAGAGAGGTGTTGAAGTTATTATTTGGGGTACGACTTGGGGGCACGAGTCGTAAAGTCACATGATGAGTCGTAGGGACGAGTCGTAACCAAATCATGTAAGTTTGTGGCATGGTTTTGCTATGAGTATGAGTGGCTCAGTACGAGTCATAAGGACTTGTTACGAGTCATGGGATGAAATCGTAGGATGTCTAGTGTGTTAGGGTTTTTACCATGATTTTCTTATCAAGTTTAAGTTTTTACTTTTTCTTGGAATAAAAATAAAAGTAATACCATAATTACTTTTATTTTTCCTAAAAGGAAAATATAAAACTTTTTCATATTTGGCAAACCTCTTTCTTGGAGGAAAGGTTTTGGACATCTATAAATAGAAGACCCCCCTTCTCATACCATAATACAATAACATCCACAATGTAATCGTTTATGAGTCTTGTTTAGAGGGAGATTTTCTCCTAATAGTTTTTTATGCATTTTGATATTAGTTTTCAATATGTAGGTCACTTGACTAAATCATATCAATAATATATTTTTTATTATGTTTTTCTTTGTCGTCTAAATTATCACCACGATGGTTTGCAACTAATATCTTCCACATGATGTCATCTCAATTTCGAACCCAACATTGTGTTCAACCTATTTGGTTTCTGTGTTAACTACGACTGGACCCTATGAGTTGTAGAGTCTCATTACAAGTGGGTTGGTCGAGTCGTAAGGTCGATAGTATATGGGTACCTAGTCACTGTCTTGGTTATGACTCGTGATGACGAGTCTTAAGGTGTGGTTACGAGTCGATGGTGGACTCATAACCAAGGATGACACTTTTACAACTTTTAAGTTGGGGTCACTTTAGACATTTTTCACTTAAAACCTTTTTGACCCCACCCCCATAAAATACTTTTAGGGCATTCATTCCACATTTTAATGGACTAAACACTCTCAAAGCTCTCTTAAAATTCTCTCAAGGAAGAAACTTAGGGTTTACAAAAAGTGGTCATCTAGGGGCACAAGGGGTTAAGTCCTCTCCATAATTTTTTGTGATTCAGGCATGTGACTCTTCCCTCATTGCTAATTTGTTAAAAGCATATGTTTTAAAGTATTGTTCATGAGACATTAATGTTGGTTTTGAAATAACGGTTGAGGGTTTTGAATGCATATTGTTGAACAATACTTTCTCATGATTTAATTATGATTATTCATGCTTTAAATATGGTTTCACACATGAGGGTGCATGAGGGAATGGTGATTTAACTGAGGGATCATGGTTAACTCCCAATTTGATGATTTTTGCATTAATTGTGGCTTGATGTTGGTATGCCCTCAACCTGCTTGTAAAATTGTTAATGAGAATGACCTTGTCACAAGTTTGAATTGTGTATTTTGAACTAATGCATTGACATAAGACGATTGATATTGATAAATGATTATATGAAGGCCTTAGTGGACATAAATTGATTTAAATTGCAACCTTGGGGTTTGATTGGCTAAATGAATTTAAGTCCCAAATATTGAATTAATTTGATGTCTTTGTTTGGACAATGGGTTCGAGTCCCAATTGATGAAATTATTGTTATGGCATATTATATGCTTACAAGTAAGGTTGGTATGAAAATACCAACGGGGTGCCTATATGTATAATGGGTTTAATAAATGGTGATGCATCTTAAATGTTTTAAATTGAGTTTAAAATTAGGATGTGTAGCTGGGCCGTGAAAGTGGAGGTCTCAAAGGACTAACACTGGAAACCACGCTAGTCGATGCGGGTGTCTAAATGACCGAGAGGTTTAAGTCTCCCGTATTGATTATTTGAATGGGAAGTTCGAGTCCTCCATGTTGTAAACATTGGTGCTTAAGTCACCTTGATTATGCCAAGAGGTTAGAGTCCCCCACAAAGGCATATACAGATATGGATATTCTTTAGTTCGTACGGCTACACGCACTGGGGCCCTTCCAGTTGGGGGAAAGCTGGGCCATATAGACCGTGGGTGGATTGTTTCATGACGGTCATGCTACACAACCCAGATTATGATTTTTGAAGTTCATGCTAAGCCTTACTCCCTACCCAGCATGTGATTTTTTTATATATGTACTCCATACGGTATTATACATTGCATATTGTATTGGTTTTGAGCTGTTATCATGACATTATTTTATTCCTCTATCCCTAAGTTATATGCTAGTGCTCCAATTGCTAACTGTCTTCTGATGTTGTATCCCCATGCGATGCAGAAATGGGCCATACTTCCACATCTCCTGCTTAGTGACTTGGATTCGAGATCAGCTAGCGATTCAGATTAAAGTGGTGAGCATTTATATTCTGGAAGACCCCATTTCATATTGTGGTTCCTTCACATATTTTCTATACTTTAGGACTTGGTTTTGGTTATTGTCGGGGACATGTCCCAATATTTTATTAACTTCAGTTTCGTAGAGGCTTTATTGGATTACTGTGGACTTGAGTGGTTTGGTTGATTGTGTGGTGACGGAGGTTTGTCTGGTTATCGATGGTTGGTACAGACTTACCATGCATTATCATTAATTTTATTTCACAATATCTTGTTATATGTTCGAAATTCATCCGATATTGGAGATGTTGTATTAGTTTAGTTAGGTGAAAGAGGTGATCTCCGGTCCATGTGCAACTTGAGATACCTGTCATGGTCAGGCCCTGGTTCATATCGTGATATTCCCATTCGTAATCTCATGAGTTTCTACAATATTTTAAAGTCCTTCTTTGTATCAAAGATATATTCTAGACCTAATACTGGGTTATCCCCATCAGTCTTTGGATTGTGCTGAGGAAAGTTGAAACTTTTAGTTTCATAATCACTAAGAAAGCTCTTTATGTCTTCAGAATCACAACAATCAGAACCACCATTTATATCAGTCAACTTTCTCTTTATTTCTACACTAAGGAGCTCCCTCTCTTCCAGAATATTTTAGTTCCTCTTCCCATGTATATCAGTTATAACATCATTTGATAAATCAGCTTTCGAGTTACAAAAATTTCCCCCTAATGAATTTTCACACAATATTTATTGTTTGTCATTTTCTCCAATATTTGAATGATTTACTAAATCCACTTTGTCCATCAGGAAGTAAGAGTCCAAGTGTTCAAAGTATATCTCAAGCACATTGTCGTCCTTTTAGATGGTTTTACTAACTGTGTATGCTTCGAAGTCTATAGAGATCAACTTTCATTTTTTAACGGGCTTTCCATAACTATGCCAAAAGGTTATCAAATTATTCGCATAACCACATATCTCTATCACCTTCTTGAATTCAACAAGATTCAGTTCTGCCGCATTTACATAATCAATGTAATCTATGTTTACTCCAACATAATGTTTGTCTGGTGTACGCTTCATAATTCCCCCATGATATGTTTTCACATCGATAAATGAAGACTCGGTTGACAAACCTGAAATTACAAAAGGTGAACTTCAAAAAGTGTTGTTATAGACTTTATTTCACCAAAATAAACAAATAATATATTCTACTATATTTGCTCAAAATCAAGATCAGAAACATTATGTGCTCAAATTTGAACAATTTTTTTTCAATTTAAGAAAATAAAAAAATCTCACAGTAGAAAGGAGGTGATCATCTGTCATAGTTGCGCCTTAAGAACATTATTACTTCCTGCTATAGTTCCAAATTTTTAATTTGAAGTTAGGTGGAGAGTTATGTTTTTCAAAAGGAAGGAAGAAAGGAAATCACAGAAACAGAGTACATACTTTTGAAGGAAAAGAAAATAATCTAATATACACAGGTGAGGTACTTTTGGAGGGAAAGAAAAATAACGTGAAAAAAAGGTAAGGAGGTTGTTGTTAAAAAAATTAACGGTGTTAAGGTTATGATTAAAAGTGAACCACTTTATTAAATAACAAGGACTATTAGTGCCCTAGTTGAAAGAATATGTATTATTTTGTGTCTAAAGCAAAAGATTGTGTATGATTTTAGGCCTTTACTTGCTAGTTTTTCTAAGTACATTTTTGTAAAGAGAAAAGACATCAAAACCCCCGGAACTTGTCGCCAAAACTTACTTTAGATCCTAAACTAATCAGACAATTATTTACCCCAACAACTTTCAAGTGAATTTTATACCATCCTACAAAAATTATACCACTCTCACTACGGAGAGTGAAGTACACACATCCCACATTTGAGCCACGTCAATGCCACGTAAATAATTTTTTTTTAAGTAATCCTTCAAATTATATATATATATATATATAGATAGATAGATAGATAGATAGATAGATAGATAGATAGATAGATAGATAGATAGATAGATAGATAGATAGATAAAACATTTTCTCTCCACCGCCCATACCTCCACACTGCCCCCACCCTACCCCCAACCCTTTTCCTTCATTTTTCTTAAATCTGTTGCCCCCCACCCCACCCCACCCCCAAATTCAGCTTCACCAACTTCCCCTCTCCCCCACCCAATCAAAACACCCGTCTCCTTCTTTTTTCTTGAATATGAGAAAATTATCAAATATACGTGAATGAAGAAAGAAAAGAAAAGATGATTGAAAATGAAAGAAAAAGGATGTTGACAAAATTGAGGTCTAATTCCTAACGCGAAAATGGAGTTCCTTGTTGGAAAAGTGGAAAAGTGGAGTTTCTTGTTGAAAAAGTGGAGGGTTCCATGTGCATTATTGGATTTGGATTAATTGAAAATTTAATTTTTGAATTAATAGATTGAAAGTTTGACCATTAGTTGGTGTTCTTTTAATTTCTAACCTTTTTTTTAACTATTTCTTAAAATTTTTAATTAAATATGCCTTAATCATGAATTAGTTTGGTTTGTTGAATATTTGAAAGAAAAATGAAGAAGGATAATAAAGGGGGTGGTGGGGTGTGAGGAAGATGAAGGAAAAAGAATTTGTAAAATTTAAAAGTGGGCCCCACCTTTACTCCACTTTTTTTAACCATTTACGTGCTGAATTTTCTGACTTTTGCCACATCAGCAATTATGGTGGTAAAAAATTCACTTGAAAGTTGTTAAGGGGGTAAATAATTGCCCGATTAGTTTAAGGTTTAAAGTAAATTTTGACGACAAGTTCAGGAGGATTTGATGTTTTTCTCTTTTTGTAAAATGGAACAAGGAAGAACATTAGCTTCGCTGTTGATTGATTGAGTGGGTCGTGGTGCTGTTTGAGAAGCTTTGTGGACTGCTCAGGTAGAGAGAATTTTGTTTGATTCAAGAGATTCCACAAATAGTGACAATTCGGATCCTAAATCCGGATCGATAGAAATTTCAAACAGTGCCCCTTTTTTTATTAAATGACAAATATGACCTCATCTCGAGTGTGTTTGGTATGTTTGAAAATATTTTCTGAAAACGTTTTCATGGAAAAAAATATTTTTATGGAAAAGAAGTTATTTTCTTACTTATTTTCTTATGTTTGATAGTTGAGTGAAAAATAATTTTCAAAAAATATTTTCTACTGTTTGAAAAATATTTTTCAGAAAATATACTTTAATATTTAGCTAAAGAGTAGAAAATAATTTTTGACCCCGAAAAAAATACTTTTTTTAGGATGTAGTTGGTAAGAAGGAGGAAAATATTTTCTAAAAAAATAAATTATTTCTTACTTATATTCGTGTGTTCTGTATAAATTTTAAAAAAAAACAATAAGAAGGAATAGAGTAAGAAGGGTGAGATAAAAACAAGATTTTGAAACTTTTTAAAATAAATAAATTAATTAATTAAATTTTTTTTTAGAGAGGGGGCTGATAGATTTGGTGGTGGGAATGGGGAGGGGTGGGGGGAGGGAGGGCTAAATAGGTGGTAGGGATGGGGTAAGAAAAAAAATTTGAATTTCTTTTACAAAAACAAATTGATTTTTATTTTTTGGGGGGGTGGGGGTGGGGGTGGGGGTGGGGTTGAGGGGAGTCAAGATAGGGTAATTTTTTATTTATTTTTTTTAAAATGAATTTTGTATTTTCTTTTTTGGTGGGGCTGGTAGGGGGTGGGTCGGGATCGGGGAGTGAGGGTGGAATAAGAAAAAATATTTAAAATTTTAATTTATTTTTTTGAAGGAGGTGGGGGTGGGGGGCTGTGGTGATGGGATAAGAAAAAAACTTGGAGTTTTTTTAAGAAAATAAATATTTTTTTAGCTGAAGGGGTGATATGAGGTGGGGGGTGGTGGCGTAGGGTGGAGGTAAGAAAAAAATTGAAATACTTTTTAAAAAATTAAATATTTATTTTGGATAAGGGTGGTAGGGGATTGAGGGTCAGAGAGTTGTGTGAATATTTTAGCTTGAGTGTGAGGTTGAAGAAGAGTTTTGAAAAATATGAGTATGTTTGGTATGAAGGAAAACATTTTTCAGAAAATGTTTTCCAACTTTTTCATGTTTGGATGGTTTAAATGTTTGGCAAAATGGTTCGATGGACCCTTATACTATGTTCGTTTTATAATGTGGATACTCCTACTTACATGTTTGTCATCTGGACCCTTAAACCCATTAAAAAGCAGCATTTTAAACCCTTTGATCATTGACCAGACCTATGCGGCATTAAAATGGCTGACTAGAATGACACGCGTGCAGACACGCTCCTAGGGTGCGAGTGAGGGTTAATTTTATATTAAAATAATTAAAATAATATTAAAATTTAAAAAAATAAAAAAGGACCTTTTTTCCCTCTATCTTTTTTTTTAATTTAAAAATAATTAATTTTTTTTAAAAAAAGTCCCCCTTCCCAAGCACCCCCCCCCCTCCAGCCACCCCCCCCCCCACCCCACCCCTCACCCTCCTCCAACCCCCTCCCCTGTCCAGCCACCCCTCATCCCACCCCTCACCCTCATCCAACCCCCTCCCCCGTCCAACCACCCCCCACCCCACCTCTCACCCCCATCCAGCCCCCTTCTCCAAGCACCCTCCCCCATTCAACTACCCTCCACCCCACCCCTCACCCTCGTCCACCCACCCCACCCCACCCCTCACCCTTATCCAGCCCCCTCCCCCCACTCCAGCCCTCGTCCAACACCTCCCACCCCTCACTTTTTATTTTATGTTTTAATTTTTCCTCTCAATTCAAATCTTTTCATATTTTTTTGGATTAAAATTTAATTTCATATTTTTTTGGGACTAAAATTTAAATTTAAATTGAAAGTGAGTGAGTGGATATTGAAAAATTAGTGAATTTCATGAATAAACTTGAAAAAACTTAAATTTTTTGTGAATTTGTTAAAGATATTCAAATTTAAAAATCGAAAATTCATTATGTTTGTATATATGAATTTATAGTTAAAAATTTAAATTAGTTGGAGAAGAATTTTAATTATTTGAAATGAATTTGATATTTAATTTGTGAGCAACAATAAAAACATGATTATTTAAATTTTTCTACAATTTATAATTTTCTATTTAATTAAATTTATTTTAATATTTAATTTCCTGTGTATTATTTTAAAAATGACTTGAAATTTAATGAAATGCCTGAAAATGATGTGGAAGCTTATGTGGCAGCTGACATGGCAGCTGAAGTGGGGCAAGTGTGTTACACTCACCAAAAAAGTTTTTAAAATCTTGTTTTTTAGTGGGTTCAAGGGTCCAGATGACAAATATGTAAGTAGGAGTATCCACATTACAAAATGGATATAGTACAAGGATCCATTAAACCATTTTGCCTAAATGTTTGAAATGTTTCCAAATCAATTTATTTTTCTCAAATTTAAGAAAAACGGTTTCCCTTCAAAAAATAAGGAAAACATTTTTCAATACTCTATTCAACCTTACTTTCAAGTTCAAATGTTCATACAACTCTCAAAATCACTCAGCCCTACCCCGACCCTCAATCCCCTACCACCCCCATCCCAAAAAAATAGTGTAATTTTTTTTTCTTACCGCATTCCCTACCTGACCCCCCCCCCCCACATTCCCCCCCCCAAAAAAATTTTTTTTTTAAATTCTATCTTTTTTCTTTCCCCCCACCCCTCCCCCCCCCTCAAAAAAAAATTAATTTTAAATTTTTTTTCCTTACCCCATCCTCATTCCCCCACCCCTACCCCACTCCCTAATACCCCTTCCCCCAGTATTTAAATTTGCCTCCCTCACCCCCTCGAAATATTTAAATTTTATAAAAAAGATTCAATTTTTTTCTTAACCCACCCTTACTCTCCTACCGCGACCCAATCCCCTACTACCCCTCCCCCAAAAAAAAATTCAATTTTTTCTTACCTCCTGACTCCATCCCCTACTAGCCTCCCCCCTAAAAAAAATTTTTTTTTTTTAAAATTTTTTCCCCCCCCCCCCCCCCCCGCCCCCCGCCCCCGCAAATAAAAAAGTTTCAATATTTTTCGTAACTCACCCTTCTTACCCTATTTGTTTGCATTATTTTTTGTTAAATATATACAAATGCTTTTAGAAAATATTTTCCTACTTGCATAACGAACACAAAAATATAAGTAAGAAACAACTTATTTTCCTAAAAAATATTTTCCTACTCCATACCGAACATACCCAAAAAAAGTATTTTCTAAGGTCAAAAATTATTTTCCACTCATTAGCTAAACACTAAAATGATTTTCTGAAAAATATTTTTTCATTTACCAACCAAACACTAGAAATTATTTTCCGAAAAATATTTTTCACTCACCAACCAAACATAAGAAAATAAGTAAGAAATCAACTTATTTTTCATAAAAATATTTTCTAGAAAAATATTTTCCACGAAAAAACATTTTCCGTCGTACCAAACACACCCTAATAAAACAAGAAAAAAAGACAATCACCGTCTGGACCATTCCTTCATCCATATAAATTATGATCCAACTTTGATATTTTAAAGGGCAAAAATTCACATATAGGTAAAGTATAAGACCTATAACTAATTTTCTAGTGAAAGTTTCAATAATTACAAATTATATGCAAAAGTAGTTAATAGTTATATGTATATATAACAAATTATACAAATCAGAATAAAAATAAACTAACTGAAATAAGAGATAAAAAAGGAAATTTGAAAGCAGTAAATTTTAAATTACTCGAACTTCCCACTAATTGCTCATCCATTACTGAACATTAAAGATCATTATCTGTGATTTAACGAATGTATTAATCTAAAAAATTTATTTTGGAAAGATTTGAGAGAAGAAAGAGGAGTTATTCAACAATAATTTTTAGCAGGTATTTTCCCAATTCAAAATTTGTTTATAAATTCTTGAAAAATGATTTTTTGAAAACCCGATTTGTCAATTTGCGAGTATATTTATTGTTTTTATCTAAATTATATGAATTTGAGTATGTTTTGAATCATTATTTTACGTTAATCTATACACTATATATACTGCAATTTCAATTTGTGATTTAACAAACAGATTGTTATTATTTTTGAAACCTGATAATTGATAGTTTATTTTGAGTTCATAGTTACTGACAATTTACATATTGTATTTGTTAACAGATTATTTTTTAAAAAGGAACAATTACCAATTATTCTGAAATATTCAGGCGTATGAAACTGTTATAATGAGTATGAACAATACGAGTTGGAATCAATTGCAATTGAAGAAACAGAAAAATACGATGGTTTGATTCAATTGATTGGTAAGCAACTTTATATTGAGTTGAATTTTAAAACATTTAAAGTTGAATATAAAGTTGACATACATCAAGAAACAACTGCTATATGTACGTAAGAACATATATCGTAAATACATATTATATCATGTCATAAACTTAATTCAATTAAAAGTAGATGTACTTTCATCGGATCGAATGACTGATCTTTTATTTCAACATCTTCATGACCACTAACCATGTTTTTTAAGTCATCAATTAATTCTTCAATATGAATTCCAGGATGACTCTTCAATATGAATTCCAGCATTTTGAACCTTCAAAATTGATTCTGTATTCGGAACCTTGTATATAAAAGATCATTAAAATGTCATCCAGAAAATCCATTAAAAAATAAAAAGTGTGAATTTAGTAATGACTTCTATGCATTTCAGAAATCAAAAAGAAGATAACTAAAATCAATTCACTGCTTAAAAATAAATGACTAAGCATAATTGAAACAATGATAAGAAAAAATAAGTAATGTTAAATCTGCGGCTTAGCAAAGAATACCTCATCAATGGGCTTCTCAAGTTGAACATTTATGTTTGTATCATGCTCACGTACAACAGGAACATTCAAACAGGAAGGGATACTGTTAACATCCATATTACTCTTATAACAAGCAATATGGGTAAGTTAGTACTTCGTGCATTAAGACTGTGGTTCAATTTAAGATATAAAAATAAGCAATTGTCTCAATCTAGTAGTCCAATATATATTCATATGAATTTCTATGTGCAGATGCCAATATAATCATAAAAACATGTAGAAGTATGTAGATACAACTGTGTGTATATTTATATTATAAATCTAAAAATCTATATATAAGATCAACATAAAAATACAAAACTTAGCTTGAAATGAAGATATGCATTACGCATATATGTATTATAAATGTGTTAACACTACATATCAGAACAAACATAAAAATTGTATATGATGGCAGAATTAAATATGTGTATATTTGTACATATATATATATATATATATATATATATATATATATATGTACATATGCAGTTATATATAATTAAGTATAACTGTATTATGTCAATATATGTATAATTTTTTACACAGAATACAAACGTACACATATAAAACATTAACATCATGACATTCTATACAACTAAACAACAAAAAAGTGTAATAGTATATAGGTATATGTATGAATATTTAATTTGACACATATATACTATCTTATCAGGTTTGTGGGTATATGGTCGTTGAATAACATGACGTACATCAAGAACAACTGCTATATGTACGTAAGAATATATGTCGTAAATACATATTATATCATCTCAAAATAGTTACATTTGAATAATTGCTACTGCCAGGAGCACAATGAACATTCATGGATGGAATTTCTCCTTGCTCAGCAACCGACGATTTTTTTATAAAATCCTAATATGTATTACAAATCATTATTTAAATCATGTATGATTTATTCGAAAATAATGCTCGTATACTTCATACCTTCTCGTTAATATCTTTACTTTAGATAGCATCCATGACAGTCTTATGATTGGCATTTATCAAATTGCGTAGACTTTGAAATTCCAACTTCACCTATATTTTATATAATAAATTTGCATTGGTAATTTAATAATATGAATTTTCCTAAAATTTGAAGATGATTATAATATACTTACATAACTCTCCAACGCATCGACTTTCTGATTGAGAATATTGAGATTATCAGTCGAAATGGTTCTCTTCGCTGCTGCATCGGTCACAGGTGGTTCAATACTATACGGCGACTGAATTTGATCCTCTACTAGCTTCTTATTTAAGGTGAACTTTTTGAATATTTTATTAAAAAAAAATGGAGATGTGTTAGAGGCTGCCGCGTTTGAAACCACCTTTGTAGGAGTCTTGATTGATATTGATGCACCTGATGACATTTGTTTCTGCTTCTGGTTCCTTTTTGAGGGTGATACAGAGATACCTATTTTTCCCTTTCCTTACGAGCAATAGAGATTAGAGGCATCTTTTGAAAGTCTTCTTCAGAATTAACAACATCATTCATTGGAGATTTCACAACGGTAACATCGTCAATAATTTTCAGTGGGAGTTGGAAAACTGCAATTTCACTTGCGGATGCCTTGATGTTTCGAAAGAAAATCTGGACGTCACTTATGGATTAGTAATTAGTTTTTTATATATGAATAAATACAAATATTAGTTTATAAAAACTTTGTATTTGAGGTTACTAAGACACTGAATTTTACCCTTTTGTACATAAACATGTTCTGCATAATCCATTTGTACCATGGATGATCTTTTATGGTTTTCCAATTAAGCAGCCTCGAAATTCGATCGCCAATCCTTTTGGAAAGTCTCTTATCAACATTTGAGCAACACTCATACATCCATACTTGCATAGCATATGGCATGCCATGAAGTCGATAATACTATCCATCGGAGGTCAGCTTTCTTGATATGGATTTGACAAGCTCTTCGAAAGCTTCTTTGCTCCAACAGTAATCCATGTATCGATCTTGCTCAATAATATCAAAATAAAATCTTGGAACTCTAACAGTATGCATCTTGACATATATAATAAAACGATGAACGAAATAAAGAATAGCAATCTTCAAAGTATTGTCGTCATTCTAACCCCATTCTTTATCCTCAAATGGCTGGAATAACGTTGCTTTGTATGGTTCTTCTTCACCATCAAAATATATCTGCATTAATCTATTCGGCACACTTGTGTCGAATACAAAATCACCTTTGGAAGCAATACCGTTCAGACCAGAAATAATTGCAAAATCTCTTATTGTAAACCTTAACGTGTTTTCATTAAATCACATCATTATAGCATCCGTTGAACTGGTTTTCAACTCAAGGGATATAGCGCACCTAAATAATTGAGATTGAACCCATGAATCTGACATGGTGGCGTATTGACCAAAGCATGTTGCCATAAATCTTTTAAGTTAAACACTGGATAGTTTTTATTTTAAAGTATCAAATATATTTCTCTCCATATAACAAGCCACATTCGGGGACTTCTTAGGAAGATCTGTGATGACAAAACTACCATCCTGTTGAACCAAAAAAACACAAATGATCAACCAAAAAAACACGAATGATAAAAAAAAATTTATAAAAATGTATATAAAGCGTCATCCCGAAACTAATTGAATACAACTATATATCATAACACATATAAAAATTGTATATGCTAACAGAGTTGAATATATGTATCACTGCATATATATGTATATGTATATGTTTGCATATATAGTTATATTTAAATAAGTACAACTGTATTATGTCGATATATGAATATATCTTTGCAACAAATACAAACGTACACATATAAAACTTTAACATTACGACATTCTACACAACTAAAGAATAATATAATCTAATTGATAAATACAAAAAAATACCTTATGTTGAATCTCAACATCGTTACTCTCTACTTTGGACTGATAAACCTTGGAACATTTTGCTCTTTCGTTATTGCTGGAAGTTGCAAAGTCTTTTTCTTTTCTTTCTTTTGATCCACTTGTACTGACCATTGATATTTTTGAAGAGCTGATTAAATCATCTTTTGATTGACAATCTACCATGCTATTTCGAATATTAACATGATCATTGCCATTTTTTCTTCGCGTCTCTTTCAACTTGTCTTCTTTCAATTCCGCTAGAAATTTTGCATTGTCACTGTCTAATTGAGAAGCTCCCAAATCAAATGATGGAGTACTACAATTAATCTTATCTACATGTTTAATACCTCTTGTTAATATCCTAAAAGGGGTTTCCCCATCCATTTGAAAAACTAAAAATTGATTACTTGAAGACCTAATTAACACTGTAAATCTATGAAAAATTGAATAAAATTAGTGGGTAATGTAGAGAATAACTCAAAAAATAAAGAAGAACAAATCGGTATATCCGTAAATATATAAAATTTATCGTCAAAATCTTCAAATCAAATCTCTATGAGTTTTAGGGACAAAAAAGGCTTCAACGTAATCTTCAATGGACAAAATACAGCTAATGTGTAGTTGAAAATACAAAATTAGAGAAAAATTAAGAGAAGAAATATGAAGAAATATATTCTTTGATATTTCAATGGAAAAAAGTTTGAGATTTTCATAATCTTCAGCAAATTTTTTTTGAGTAAAATGTTAGAATTTGGATGGAATACCTTCTGCCGCCTATAACATCCAATAAGATTGTAGGAGTAATCTATTGCCGCATATCTCTCCAATCAACTAAGGGAGAGAATAAAATATTAATTATGAGAGAAAATCTTATTTACCTTAGTTATATATATTACAAATTATATTTGTATAAATGGGTCCACATAAAACAGATCTTTAACTAACAATTACTTATGAATTGTAATTTTTTTAAACGTTGTCATACCATGTGTTTTACCTATAAACTGTAATTTTTCCATTTTAAAGCAATGCGTTGTAATTATTGTGTTAACAAAATATAATAATAACAGGATTAAAACATGGGTTTGAAGGCAATAATAATTGTTAATCATGGTTATTAGCTAGCTAGACTTATGTTATATACTCCCTCATCCCAAATTACTCGTCCCAAATTGAGATGACATATTGATTAAGAAAAACAATTAATAACATTGCTAGTTTGTCACAGTACTCCTATTAAATAATGTTTATATTTTAATTTGAATAAAAAGTAATTAATGCAAAGGGTAAAAATGGAATTTTTTTTGTCTCATTTTGATTAATGAAAAAAGATAAGTAAAATGAGAAATCAAATTAGAAAATTTGGGACGGAGGGAGTATGATACAGATGGAATATATCTTAGTACATTAACTAACCAATAATGAAGTCTTAGGAGAATGGACCATATATTACTTTATTACTACTATTAATAAGTGTGAAGAACCAGACAACTCTTCGTCAATATGCATGTTTCTTCACCTGCTTCAGCTGCTCCATGTTTTTACTATATTATCCCTAATTAATTATTTTAAGTCATTTACATATAATAAAATTAATAATATTTAATAAAAAAGATAAAATAGACATTTATGACATGTCTGTTTCAGCTACTTCAATCGTAATTTTATCATATTACCTCTAATTAATTATTATAAGTCATCTAGGTATTAAGAAATTAATAATATTTAATAAATAATAAAATAGATATAAATGATAAATTAATTCTTGATATTTTAAATTAATAGGACATCTTATATGAGACTCATTTAAAAAAATTTCACAAGTATATTTGTTCCATGATTTTACTATACTACCTCTAATTAATTATTGTAAGTCATTTATATATAAGAAAATTAATGCTCCCCCCATCCCATTTTACTTGTCCCAAATTTTCTAATTTGATTTCTCATTTTACTTGTCATTTTTCACAAATCAAGAAGAAATATTTTTTTTTTCATGTTTTACCCTTTGCATTAATTACTTTTTTTAAAAAAAAATTAAAATCTAAACATCATTTAATAAGGTTAATATGGTAAACTAGCCATGTTATTAATTATTTTTCTTAATCAATGTGTCATGTTAATTTGGGACAAGTAAAATGGGACAGAGGAAGTAATATTTAATAAAAATAAAATAAAAGAAACATTTATGACATGTCTGCTTCAACTGCTTCAGCTGTAATTTTACTATATCAACGCTAACTAATGATTATAAGTCATTTAGGCATTAAAAAATTAATAATATTTAATAAAAATAAAGTGACATAAAATGATAAATTAATTTCTACTTGTTGATTTAAATTAACATGACATCTTATATGAGATCATTTAAATTTTTTTCACAATTTTTTTATAGTAATTTTTCTATATCACTTCTATTTAGGTATTATGAGCCATTTAAGACATATCCGCTTCGCTGCTTCAATCATAAAATTTGATTGTCTCTCGAAATTATTTCAGTGTCACTTAAATTAAAATAGAAGAAAAAGAATTATAAATAATAATAAAAAAAATTTAAATTATTTTAAGAATATAATTGGCTATCAATGCCACAAAAATTTGAATAAGGAGAGTAACAAATATTGTTTAAAAATTACATAAAAAATATTATAAATTACAATTGCTAACAATTTAAAATATCTAAAAACATAATAAAAATATAATTGATTATCTAAATTATATTTGTGTCACATAAATCCAGGGGTAATTTTGATATTTTATAATTTTCATGTTTTCATGTTTTAATTTAGTAATTTGTTGATCCAAATGATGTTTTTGAATTTAACATGTTTTGAAAATGTAGTGCTTTCTTTATTTTAATTTATTTAGTTTATTTTGGTAAAATATTATATATTTAAAAATAATGCAAAAAAATAATAATTATAAGTCATAACTATTAACATCTTATAATATTTTATAAATATATAGTAAAAAATAGGGATAATACCCACGTAAATACCTGAACTTTGACCAAATTTCCAATGGAGCATACTGAACTTTGCGGGGGTTCAATTACCCCCTTAGACTTTTTTTTTGTATTTTAATGGCATATATCGGCCAACTTTTACACATACTCAGTCAACCCAATAGCGGTGGATACACGCGCCCTTTAAATAATAATTATCCCATTTAATTTTTATTTTAACTCCTACTTATCCACAAATGTAATAAAAGTTAAATTAATTAATAAATAAAAATGGACCTTTCCTCTTCTCTGCTCTTCTCTATACTCAACAAACACCTCACCTTTTCAATCATCTCTTTCACTCTTACCTTTTCAATCATCTCTTTCACTCTTAATCCTCATTTCTCACTTACACTATTCTTTTAAAAAAATTACTTGCAAGATCAACGTTAACAACTGTTCGGCTGTTCCTCGAGGTGTGATTTCGTATTAGGAGCTGTGAGAGTCTTAGTGTTGAACAAGTCTTGAAGGTTAGCTTTTCTAAACTTAAAAATTGAAACTTTATGACAATTTCTTTAGGGTTATTGTTCAACAAGTCTGTAGTTTCATAATTTCTCAAATTTAGGATTTTTTGCTATTCTAAATCATTCTTATTTTTATCAATGAGTTAGGCTTTCTTGTAATCTAAATTGACTTTTCCTGTGTGACTAATTACTACATGTTTGAATACTTAAATTTTTCTTAATTGTAACTCGTTGTGAATGTGACTAAATTTCAGGAATAGGTGATTTTACATAGATAACCCTGAGATATTTTAATGATGGTGTTTTGAATAGTAAAAGTAAAAAACCAGATTATGAGGGTGGTGAAGTCACAGATATTTTTGATGTGGATGTAGATAAATTATCTTATTTTGAGCTAACTGGCTTTTTAAAAGAGTTAGGGTATGCTACAACAAGATGCATGTTTTATCTAAGGCTACCTAAAAAGGACTTTTTATTATCTTTTCAATGTGATGAGGATATTTTTGAACTTTCACAATCCTTTGAAAATGGGGATATTGTTGAGGTGTACATTTGTCACATGATTGATCAACTTGATCAAGTTAATGGTCCTATTGGTTTACTGGAATACACTACTACCAATGAGGAATCTTTTGTTGTTTTTAATAAAGAAGGTGACAAGGGGGTCCATGAAGGGGATAAGGTTATTGAAAAAGGGGTTGAGAGTGGTCATTTTAATGAAGCACCAACTACTGCAGCATATGTTGAGCTTGAAAATGAGGCTGCACCTAGTGAGGCCTCATCTGCTGGTTTTGTTACAACTGGTGGAGAGGCTGCAGTTGGTGGTGAAGCTGCAGCTACTGCTGAGGCTGCACTTGGTGAGGCCTCATCTGCTGGTGTTGTTGCAATTGGTGGTGAGGCTGCAGCTGGTGGTGAAGTTGCAGCTACTTCTGAGGTTGCAAATACTGATGTTTCTGACCTTTCAACTAAAAATAGCTTAGATTCAGACCATAAAGATCTATCTGTTGAAGATGATGCTGAATTGGAAAGTGATGTGCATGAGGAGGACATAAACTTGAGGGCTAGAAGGAGGAAATACCAGAGGAGAAAGAGAAGAGAAAGAATACCTAATGACCCTACAGAAGTTCCTTTTGGTGAAGTTGGTCCAGATCTGGGATTTAAGGAGACAGAAATTGCTGATAAAAGTTTAAAAGGTAAAGTTGTTGGGGATGAGCCTGTGTATTTTAGTTCTGATGAATATAGTGTGGACTCTGATTTAGAAGATGGGTTATGAAGGACCAATAGTAGAAAAGTAGTGTATGATGATTCTTCAAAACAGGTTGTGTGGTAATTGGGCATGGTTTTTGAGGATGTGAATGAGTTTAGAGATGCTGTTACAAAATATGCACTTCAAAGAGGTGTTAAGTTAGAGAAGTATATTAATGAGTCTAAAAAGTTTAGGGTTAGATGAAGGGAAGGGTGTCCTTGGCTGTTATATGAAAGTATTAACAAGTGTACCAATGATTTTCAAATTAAAACCTACAATCCTAAGCATAGGTGTATCAAAACCACTAGAAATTCCATGTGTAATGCAAAATTCCTACACAAGCATTTCAAAGATAGAATTAGTGAGCATTCAAACATGAAAATATTTCAGTTCCAACAGTTGATTAGAAAAGAATTGGGTATACATGTTGGAAAGAGTACTGCCAGGAGAACTAGAGGTAAAATACTTTAAGATTTAATGGGTAATCATGTGAAAGAGTTTGGAAGAATGTTTGACTATAGGGATAAAATGTTGAGGTCCAATCCGGGCACCACTTGTGTTGTAAAAGTTGATGATTCTGATGATAGTGGTAAGCTTGTTTTTCAAAGTTTCTACATTTGTTTTGATGCATGAAAAAAAGCTTTTTTAGATGGTTGTAGAATATGTATTGGTTTAGATGCATGTTTCTTGAAGGAAGTAACCAAAGGACAGTTGTTGGTTGTTGTGGTTAAAGATGGCAATAATCAAATGTTGCCTATTGCTTGGCCTGTAGTACAGTATGAGAATAACAACACTTGGACATGGTTTGTGAAATTATTGATAGAGGATTTGGGATTAACAGATGACAGAGATTACACAATCATTTCAGATATGCAAAAGGTATACTTTTATCTTCACTTAGTTATGCGTAATGAATATTATGTGTAGTTATGAATATGTAATTTGTTATGATCTGATTTTTAGGGTCTTAGAGCAACATTGATGGAGTTTTTACCAGAGGTGGAGCATAGGATGTGTGCAAGACACATCCTTGCCAATTGGAAAAAAAAAATGGAGAGGTCTTCAAAGAAGAAACCAGTTCTGGAAATGTGCAAGAAGCACCTTTGAAGCTGAAATGAAGAAAAATCTGAACCAATTGGCCATGCTAGGTGGTGAAGATATTGTTCCAGATTTAATTCATTACAAGGTACAAAGTTGTTGTAAAATGTACTTTATAACTGACATTAAGTGTGATAGTATAGATAATAACATGGCTGAGAGTTTTAATGCTTGGATATGAGGACCAAGGCATAAAATAATTATTACTCTGCTAGAAGAGATAAGGGTGAAGGTAATGACTAGACTAGATGAATTCCCAAACTTTCCAGAAACACGGGTGACTGAAATATCTCCAATGGCTTTGAGAGTGTTAGAAAAAAACACTAAGAAGTCAATGACATGTAATATTGACTTCAATGGAGAGAGAGGTTTTGAAATATCAGATGGACCATATATACATAGTGTGGATTTGAAGGATAACACACGTAGCTGTAAATCTTGGATGCTCAAGGGAATACCATGTCCACATGGGATTGGAGCCATACTCTACAAGAAATTGGACCCAATTGATTTTGTTGATAGCTGTTATAGTAAGGAGACTTGTCTCAAGACTTACTGTCATTACATTCAACCAGTGACCAACATGAACATGTGGCCAGAGTCAACAAATCCTCATGTGGAGCCTTCAATTGTTGTTTCTATGCCTAGCAGGCCAAAGAAGAAAAGGAATAGACAGTTTTATGAGACCAAAAAGTGTGGAAAGATGTCAAGAAAAGGGGTTTACATGACTTGTAGCATCTGTCATGGACAAAATCACAACAAAAAAGGTTGTCTTTTCAAGGTGTGTAACTTTAAATGACTTCTATTATTTATTTGTAGCTTAATTATTTTTTAATATGTGACTGCTTCAACTATTTTTGTAGGATTCTGTTGGATCAAGTATTCTTAATGTTGGACCAAGTGATGTACCAAGTACTTCAAGACCTAAGGGGAGGCCAAGAAACACTCCTCCTACTACTACTGATGCACCTCCTAGACCTAGGGGAAGGCCAAGAAAAACAAGTGATAATTCTGATGCACCTCTTAGACCTAGGAAAGGTGAGCACACACAGATTTACGTGAAAATTCTTGTCGGAAAAAATCACGGACAGAGGAAGAGATATTCACTATATGGGGAGGAGTACAATAAGGAGATGAGGGTCTTAATGACGTATTTAAAACGTCCAAAATGATTCACTAAATCACACTTATATAATACGTGTGTTGCGTACAAATAAATCCTAAGCCTAAAAACATACAGGTCCATACCGCGGGGAATGGCCCGATCCCTCCGCTACCATCACAGACACCACAAAAAATCACAAACATGGATCACACCGTGAACTTTTCAGGCCGGATTAACAAAAATTGGGTCACAAACTCTAACACAAATGATAATATGGTAAAATTCCTCCTATCATTTACCGTTTCTTAGGTCCTGTGCCAATAAGAAAGTGAACAAGTAAAGATGGACGGAGGGAGTATCACTTAATTTTACACGGTACATCACATTCTTATGTGATGTATCCTAACTTTTAAATAAATCGGGGATTTATGTAATTTTTTAAAAGATTTGAAATTTTAAATAGTTATTATAAATTAAGTAACAATATGATGCAATTTTTTCATATAAATAAGTATCTCCATTAACTCTATCCGTAATTATTTGACAACGAACTTTAGGCCCCGTTTGGCCATGAAAATAATAATTTTCTAGAGTTGAAGTTGAAGTTGAAATTATGTTTGATCATGAATATAAATTTGAGTTGTTTTTAAACTTTTATGAGAGTAGAAGTGAAAAAGGTGAAAATAAGTTTTACTTGTTTTCACTTTTTCAAATACAATTTCAAATTGTATTCGGAATTCTCATAACCAAACACATACTGTTTTCACTAAAGTGAAATTATTTTTCAGAAAAAAATAAATAATTTTCATGGTCAAACGGCTACTTAATACTTATGATTCTTGTTAATGACTGAGCCAAAGATTTATCGTAAAAAATCTCTATATCTTGTAGGCATAAGATCTATGTAAACATTCCAGACTCTATTTATTTGTGGAATTATACTGGACCAATGTTATTGTTGTTGTCGTCGACTTGTTAATGACTGATAACTATTGACAATTTGGAAGGGTCAATTGTGTGTCAACTTCTTAACCACTACCTTGTCAGGGTACGTCCTTTTTAAAAAAAAAAAAAATGACAGTGAACAATTTTAATTACTTGGAATGCAGGCCCCTTTTTGAGTTCACTTCCATTGCTTCAATGTACTAGCAAATTTGTACATGGTATTTTTCACTCTAATTTAAAATTTTGCATCTGCGTCTAACAACTTAAATTAGCTTTGCCTTCAAAACAAGAAGGAAGAGTGAAACATATACTCCCTCCATTTAAATTTTTTTGTTTTACCTTTTTTTTGTGTGTTTTACAAAAAGAATATCTCTTATTTTAAGAAATTTTTAGTTTCAACTTTTCACACGAAAGATATTTTGGTACACTCTATATATTCTTAATTTAGATGAAGCTTTAAAAGTTTTCTTTATCTTTTTAGACTTTATATATTAAGTCAAAATCAAACAAACAAGTTGAAATAAAGAAGATATATACTATTCCGGATTATTACTACTTCCTCTATTCTAAATTATAGGACAGTTTAATTCGAAACGAAATCAAAGAAGTTCAAAAAATTTTAAAATTGTGAAATTTATGACCTTAAATACCAACAATAACATTTATGTGGTAATAAGCTCATTTTTATAAAGCTTTTGGCTGTGCGAAGGTGATAGTAACATATGGACCACTAAAAAACTAACAGAATATTTTACTTTACTTTACTAATATATAGAAGTGCCGTGGGAAGCTGGTGAAGGTTGTCATGTCAGCTTCCTCACAAGGGCATTTTCATCATTTGCTAAGGGGTAATATAGTCTTTTCCTTGTTTGTCTGACTAATAGGTACGCGTCTATCAAATTTTTGTTCCAAGTTAAACGTGACAATTGCTTAGGAGATGTTTCTGTATTTTAACATCTCTGCTCTATCACACTCAAAACTTTTGGTAAAGAAATTTCCTACACTGAAGCTTGCGATTCCATAGTTTTTGTGAGTTCTCTTCAGTGATCACTTTGGTTGTTTTGTTGATCTGCATATTGTTATTTTTGGTTTCTTACTTTTGCAACTTGCTTAATTTATTATCCTTTATTTCAAGTTTTCTGTTGAGTTGCTACATATGTGTTCTATTTGATGGTATGTGGTTTCACATCTGATAATTTCAGCAATGAACTTTATTTTTTTTCTTATGGTTGTCAAATTTGTGGGCGTGTCCTATTTTTTTCCTTTGCGTTAAAGAGGTTAGAAAGGTTGGGACATTTGGGTTAAATATTTTCACCAACAAATTGAATCGTCGAGCTTGTATTCTGCTGCTTCGGTCTATAGTGGTGTTGCTTCGAAAGTGAACTTTGTTTCTTTATACGCTTATCACTATGCAATGTTCGGGTCTGTTTTAGATTTTTTTTTTCAAGTATATGCACATAAAAAATAAGTAAAATGGATCATATTAGTGAAATGAATAGTTATGAGGATGGAAATATGTACAGATAAGGGAAAAAAGGTGACAGAGATTGGAGAACTGAAAGGAAACATTTAGAAATCTTGAGGCAGTTCAAAAGCATTGGAAGATTCTGCTCGAACATAAGTTGGTCTGTTTTGTTGGTTGAATTATTGTATCGACTTTAGCATTGTCATAACAAAATCACAATTTCACTAGCACATAATTTGGTCGAATTATGTTCATAGAGAATGTTTAAGAGAGTGATATTTAAGGAGCAAAAGTTGAACAATGATTTATGTTATTGTTTGCCTATTTGTGAAGCTTGAGTACTTAGCTGGTGTTAGAGTACGTGCCCTACTGATTACTTGTTTTAGCCAAGCAGTTGCCTACCAATGGAACAAGTCGACTAACGTGTTCCTATCTAGCTAAAACAGTAAGTAAATTGCATAGTGATGATTATGTGAAAAATATCCGGCTCAAAGAGGTATAAAAAACCACCGATCCGTACTTTTACAGGATTTAACCCCAACTTCACTAAAACAATCGAGGCTCAACAATCAACAAATTACAAAACTCTTGTAATCTAGGAATTAAACTCTAACTCCTATTTCTACAAAAACACAAACCTTCCCAAGGCGAGTGCTCCCAAGTCTTCGAGTTTCCAAACTTGAAGACAATGCTCCTAACTTAGTTTATACTTCACTGAGACTAGAAATCAATACAACTCAAGAATCAACCTAATACATAAAGTCTAAGACTCCTTAACTCTAAGTAATAAGAACAGGTTCAACTCAGGCTGCTTCAAGCTTTGGAACTTCACTGATAATTCTTTGATGTGTTGCTATCTTTTTAAGTGCGTGAGTAACGAAATGAGTTACTCCCTCGATATATAATAACTCTTCAAAGGGTCCTTCAAAGTAATTGGTCTTTTACCTTGCTCTGGACTCTTTAATTTAACCATATTTTTCGTCAACTCAAAGTCCTTCTTCGAGTACAAATCCTTGCATTGGTAAAACTCCTTCTTTAACTTGATCTCCTTGTTTAAATGAAATTTTTTTTCTTCAGCTTATCAATAAGGTGTTGTATTTAGCTACAACTTCTTCTTTATCACACGTGATCTATCAAGAGAGCAAGGGAGCTTATCCATTCTCAAGAGATTTTATCCATTCCTGTCCGCTTTCCTTAGTGACTTTCTTCATGTGATTGGACCAACTTGAGTAACATATTTCATTTATATATCAACCATCAAAACTTCATTGATCTAACAAATTCCCCCTTTTTGATGATTGACAAACTTTAAGTCCCTGAAACACTTAATCAAGAAACACAAAAAAATGAAACTGATTAGGCATTAGGTTATAAACATTGCACAACTCAACTCATCTTCCCCCTTTTAACATCATCGAAAAGCTGGTTCAAGATATACCTAGGCCAAAAATAAACGTTTAATAACTCATGGCCACTGGGGCTATCGCTAAAACAAGCAGAACCAGAAAGACAAAACAAATCATGCATAAGAGTGTACAATAATTGACTTTAATCAAGAAAAAAAGTCATATTATTAAAATTACCAACATATAATAACAAATAATCAAACCAAATACAACTAGATGAAACAAAAAAAATCATAGGGCTTTAAGAGTTGGTGAAAGTGAAGGGAACAGAAAAAACTAGGTGGTCTGGTGGTCACCATTAGCGCGTGCACGAGCAATATCAACTTGAAGAGAATTGATTTTGGCAAGAAACAGTATTTTATCAGCTTTATGATCAACCAATGCATTACTCTTCTTAGCAAGAACACTTTGGAGAGCATCAATCTTAGCAAGGAGCTCCTCTTTTTCACTATTATGTACAGTTTGATCAAGGAGGATTTCAGTTTTAGAACTTCCCAGGAAGTAAGCTGACCCTTTATTGATGTTTCATATTTCACTATTTTTTCCAGGACCAATTCAACAAGCATATGTCTCAACCGTTGCATAGGATTAACAGGACTCCCCATTGACCCAAAGTTTTTCTTAATTTTAAAGTTTGGTTCTTGCTGAACTATGTCATCCTGATTGTCATCAGAATTAGAGGAATCATAAGGAATAAGTTTTACAACTCATTTCTTGACAGGAAGGATAGACTGTGACTGATCGAAAGGGTGAACCATAGAATGTTTCACTGATTTGCCTAAACTTATTAAACCACACAACACTTCTGGAATAAATGAGGTAAGGGTAGTAACAGGAGTTGAAACCCTCCTCTTTTTGCTGATGTGAAAAAAAGTAGGAGAGAGGTCTGAATGTAAATCATTGAAAGCGGATGAAGAGAAAGTTATTGAGAAGGAAGTGGAAACACACTCTTGATGAAAAGAGAGAAAGAAGTGTGAAAGTTGATTGGTGAGTGTGTGATATATAAGAGATGGTGATGAAGGAATTTTAGATGAAGTAGATGTCTAATGGGAGGACGGTTGCAGTGTTTTGAAAGTAGATAGACTCTAGAGACTTGACTGTTATAAAGGAAAATAATTTGGGGACCAAATAAGCTTAGCAGTTCCATCAAGTTGAATTCAGAAAGATTAATGGAGATCATACCTGGTAGATTTCAAAACACAACTAAAATCACTGGTATGAACTAATATTTCTGCACAATTAAATACATAAAGTTTTTAGTTCATTTAAAATTCTGAAATTAGGACACATAACTTAATCTGCAATACTAAATTACTCAATATTTTAGCCGGGTCATGAATAACACTAAGATATCTAGTCAATCATTGAGGGAAGTTCATGTGATCTTAATTAACCTAACTCTTATATGATGTTTTCAAAGTGCTCTCTACTCAATGCCTTAGTGAAAATATCTGTTATTTGGTCCTCAGTAGAATAAAACATGATTGATATAAGACCCTTTTTAGTGTTATCTCTAAGAAATAGTGTCTGCTATCTACGTGTTTAGTTCTTTTATGTAGCACAGGGTTTTTAGCAATATTGATGGAACTTTTATAATCACAAAAGATAGGGACACAACCTACATCCATACCAAATCCATGAGTTGTTGCTTGATCCACAACAATTGGGCACAGCAATAACCAGCAACAACATACTTAGCCTCAGCAGTGGACAAAACTACTGAGTTTTGTTTCTTAGTAGACCAGGTAATTAGACATGATCCAAGGAAGTGTGCCATACCTGTAATGTTTTTCCTATCCACTAAATACCCTGCATAGTCAGCATTAGAGTAACCTACAAGCTTAAAATTACTCCATTTAGGATACCGCAATCCAAGATCAGTAGTTCTCTTGAGATATCTGAAGATCTTTTTCACAACTTTTAGATGAGAATCCTTGGGATTTGTTTGAAATCTTAAACACAATCCTACACTGAATACAATATCAGGCCTACTTCCTATGAGATATAGCAGTAACCCAATCATCCTTCTAAACATCTTTTGATCCACAGATGGACCTATTTTATCCATATCCAGCTTAGTAGCAGTGGCAATTGGTGTGCTGATTACCTTAACTTCCTCCGTGGAAAATTTTTTAAGAAGCTCTTTCACATACTTTTGTTGATAAATCAAGGTTCCAGAAGGTGATTGTTAGATTTGTAGACCTAAGAAAAAGGTTAGCTCCCCCAGCATACTCATCTCAAATTCACAACTCATGAGTTTGGAAAAGTCATGAGTTATGTTGATATTTGTTGAGCCTAATATGATGTCATCAATATATACCTACACTATCAACAAATCTTTCCTATCAGTTACTCTAGTTGATAGACCAGGTTGTGCAACCTATTCCGTTGTCTGTTCTTCTGAGTCACTTTTTCCTGCATGTTAGTCTTATCACAGGATTCATCAAATACCACATGCACACCTTTCTCAACATAATTTGTTCTATTATTTAAGACCCTACAAGCTTCGCTATAAAGTGAATATCCTAGGAATATTCCCTTATCACTTCTAGCATCAAATTTTCCTAGATTATCTTTCCCATTATTATGAATAAAACACTTGTAACTAAAGGTTCTAAAGTGAGAAAATGTTAAGCTTTCTTCTTTTTAGTAATTCATAGAGAGTCTTCTCTAGAATAGGCCTAATCATGCATCTATTTATGATATATGCAGCAGTACTAATTACTTAAGCCCATAGATTTTTTGCAAGATTTCCTGCAAGAATCATTGCTCTGGCCATTTCTTCTAAAGTCCTATTTTTCCTTTCTACCACTCCATTTTGCTGAGGTATTCTAGGAGCAGAGAAATTGTGATCTATACCATTTGTGAAACAGAATTCTAAAAATTTTGCATTTTCAAATTCTGTACCATGATCAAATCTTATGGAAAGTAAGGAAGTTCCTAGCTTCTTTTCCATTTTCTTAATGAATAAGGAGAAGACATAAAAAGAATCTTCTTTGGAAGCTAAAAAGAGTATCTAGGTAAACTTGGAATAATCATCAACAATTACAAGGACATACCTTTTCCCCCCTCTGCATTGAATTCTTATTGGTCCATAAAGATCCATATGGACCAGGTCGAGGCAATTGACTATGTTGACCTGGTTCTTTGATTTGAATGAGGACCTTACCTACTTCCCCCTTACACAAGCACTGCAAAGCTTCTCATCTTTGAACTTAGTTTTGGGCAAGCCCAACATCAGGTATTTAGAAGAGCGTTTGTTTAATTATTTTAGACTTGCATGTCCAAGTCTTTTGTGCCATAAGAGGGGATCATTTTCTATCACGCTCAAGCAATTTAGCCTTATGGCTGGGATATTTATTATATCATCTTTGTACACATTCTTGTGTCTTCTTACAGTAAGTACCACCTCTTTGGTATCCGCTCTTTTGACTTCAATACCTGCAGAAGTAAAAATGACTATGTTACCTTTATCACAAAGTTGTGATATGCTAAGCAGATTGTGCTTCAGTCCTTCCACAAGGTAGATATCTTCCAGTGCCTTTGATTCAGAGGTCCCAATCTTCCCAACTCCTGTAATGGTTCCTTTTTTGCCATCACCAAAAGATACTCCCCCTCCACTTATTTTAGAGAGTGAATAAAATTTTTTCTTATCGCCAGTAATATGAATTGAGCAAGCACTATCCAAGTACTAGTGCCTCTTGATTCCTTTCACTTTCTCCTGCAAAAAAATTAAGGTTTACATTTTGGAACCCAGACAAGCTTGGATCCTTTTTATGAGATAAAGGGTGGATCAAGTTTCTTCTAGCCCATTGAGGCAACAGGTTGTGTGACCTTTTCCTCTAACCAGATCTTTTATTCATTTTATTTCTCTGGATTTTTAAGAAGTCAAATTTTATAGACAACATTGTACTCCTAGATTTGCTCTTAGCGACAATAGGACATTCAGTAGTAGGATGATCATGGTTGCCACATATATAGGATAGATCATTAGTAACGCTGTGACTCTTATGAAAACCTAATCCATCCTTTTCATTGTGAGTTTTTTCACCCAATTGATGGAAAATTCTTGAGGAATTTGTCCATATGGTAGCCTTCTCAAGATCCAGTTTCAATTTTGAAATTTCTTGACTAAACTTTTCTTCCTTGTTCGTTCATCATTGCATTTTTATTTGACCCTAATAAACTCACCCTCAATTTTCTCTTGTTTAGCATTTTTCATTCTTTTTCCTTTTTTAGAAAGAGTTAGTTTTAGGATTTCAAATTTTAGAATCAGATTTGAAGAACCAAGTTAACTAACTTGTCCTTGAGAGTGCTATTTTTTTTTTCAACAGTGTTTTTGCAAGCTTTCATATCAATCAGATCAAACTTGAGACTTGCAAAACTGTTGAATAGCTCATCCCTATAATAATTTACTTCTTAGAAGTCATCAATTAAAACACTAATCAGAGAGACGAGCTTTTCTTTAGAAAATAGATGCAACTTATTTTTAAGTTCAGGAACACTTACCTCAGAGGTGCTATCTTCTTCTTCCATGTCTGAATCTTGAATGTCCATGAGTAATTTCATCAATCTCTTCCTCATTTGATTCTTTTGAGTTTGATCCCCAAGTTGCTACCATAGCATATTCTTCTTTTTCTCTTTTCTTAGCCTTTTCTTTCAACTTCTTCTCAACTCTCTCGTTTCTCTATTCAACTTCACACACAGGACAATCTCGGATTTGATGGTCAGTCTTGCCACACTTATAACATCATCATTTGACCTCTTTTTGCTACTTGTTCCATTTTTCCTTTTGAAGACTATTGAAATTTTTTGTTATGAATGGCACTTGTTGTTCAGTCAGTTCAGCCTCTTCATCACTTTCAGAATCCTTTAGAGCCAAGAATTTTTCAGGAGCTTTATTTTCACTTCTTGCTTCATCAATCTGCATCTCATAAGTCTTGAGATTTCCTACAAGCTCATTGAAAGTCATCCCAGCAAGATCCTTAACCTCCCTAATTGCAGTAACCTTAACATCCCATTTGGACTTGGGTAAACCCTTAGCACCTTTTTAACTTGTTCCTCAGTTGTAATAATATTCTCCAAGGATGTCAACTCATTGGTTAAGGTAGCAAGTCTTGACATCATTTGATGGAGAGACTCATTCTCCCTCATTCTAAAGGCCTCATATTCAGTAAATAGTAAAACAATTCTGAATTTTTTTACTTGAGTGGTGCCTTCATGTGATTTTATCAAGGAATTCCTAATTTTCTTAGCAGTGGTGCAGGTAGATACCCTATTATATTCAACAGGGCCTAAGCCACATACTAAGATGTTCTTGGCCCTTGCATTTTTCCTTAATACATTCAGATCATCAACAGTGAACTCACTTTTCACCTTTTTGACTTGTTCTCCATCAACCAGATTCATTGGAATAGTTGGACCGTCAGTAACTCTATCCCATAATTTATAGTCTTCACCTTGGATGAATATTTTCATCCTTACTTTCCACCAACTGAAATGAGTGCCATAAAATAGAGGAGGTCTCGTAGTGGATTGGCTTTCACTGTAACCAGTAGGAGGTGCGAAATTCATCATAGTGATCTTTTGTTAGGTGTTAACCCAATGTAAGATAACCTGCTCTGATACCACTTCTTAAAGTACGTGCCCTACTGATTACTTATTTTAGCCTAGCAGTTGCCTATCAATGGAATAGGTCAACTAACGTGTTCCTATCTAGCTAAAATAGTAAGTAAATTGCATAGTGATGTTTACGTGGAAAATACCCGACTCAAAGAGGTGTAAAAAACCACGACCTATACCTCTACAGGAATTGACCCCAACTCCACTAAAACAATTGAGCCTCAACAATCAACAAATTACAAGACTCTTGTAATCTAGGAATTAAACTCTAACTCCTATTTCTACAAAAAAAAAAAAAACCTTCCCAAGGTGAGTGTTCCCAAACTTGAAGACAATACTCCTAACTCAGTTTATACTTCACTAGGACTAGAAAACAATACAACTCAAGAACCAACCTAATACATAAAGTCTAAGACTCCTTAACTCTAAGTAATAGGAACAGGTTCAACTCAGGCTGCTTTAAGCTTTGGAACTTCACTAATAATTCGTTGAAGTGTTTCTATCTTCTTAAGTGCGTGAGTAACGAAATGAGTTACTCCCTCGGTATATAACAACTCTTCAAAGAGTCCTTCAAAGTATTGGTCTTCTACCTTGCTTTGGACTCTTTAATTTAACCGCATTTTTTGTCAACTCAAAGTCTTTCTTCGAGTACAACTTCTTGCATTGGTAAAACTCCTTTTTCAACATGATCTCCTTGTTTGAGTGAAACTCTTTCTCTTCAGCTTATTGATAAGGTGTTGTATTTAGCTACAACTTTTTTTTTATCACACGTGATCCATCAAGAGAGCAAGAAACTTATCCATTCTCAAGAGATCTTATCCATTCATGTTCGCTTTCCTTAGTGCCTGTCTTCATGTGATTGGACCAACTTGAGTAACATATTTTATTTATATGTCAATGATCAAAACTTCATTGATCTAACAGCTGGTATACTGCAGCCACCAAATTTTTCAATGTCTTTGTGATGATCTGAACCGAAGCCCTAGCCACAACGGGCCTCCCAAACCATGAAGTCCTGAGAGACCCCTTAGTATGTGCTCATAAGCATAACTCATATGAAATAAAATGCGGAAGATAAATTGAAAATTGGATGGTCCCATAAGCAATATACGATATTCATACATCAATCCACGAGCAAAAGAATTCAAAACCTAGTCTAACCAATCTACGAAGCCTTTACTGAACTGAACATACTAATCTGTCTAAATCGAGACAAGGCCCCCCAGCCTGATCATAAAATTAAAAGGGAAAACAACATACTGATAAAACACCTTTCGAAGTAAGGAAGACTCACCAATTCTGAATATCTGTAAATAATCTATTGCTTAGCTGGACCATAGACTGTGCCTCAGAATCTGAAATACAGGGGGTCTATAATTGGAGAGTATTGGTATGTAGAATAATAAAAAGTAATATCTATTTTGTATAATCATAATTGGGAGCATTGAGAAAAACAATTTAGCATAATATAAATAAATACACATGGGCATAATTCAAAATCTTCAAAACATTATTGTAAATCATGATCTCAACTTTTTGTTTTAGTTTTGAGCTAGGTGGTACACCCTACAGTTCTGATTACCCGCGGGCTATATGGGTCCGCCCTTAACTCGGTGGCCAAGCCTCCAATCTAAGTTTTCCGCAAGAATTGAAGATTTCATAAGTTGGTATACCCCCTTACAGGTATTCCGTGGCATCACCCTCACATAATGTCCTAATTATCCCCCTTTTCAAGATAATACCCATATCGGCAAAACACGATTTTTAGCAATGAGACCTTACACTCAACTGCCTTCTTCGGGTAACTATCTAGCTCTCTTTAAGCCCAATTTTAGTTCTTTAAAATCATGTTTCATGCTTGTAAACATTATCTCCTTTGTGTTAAGGGCATATCATAACAGGGTATCGTCATACTCAAACTTACAAGTCATTCATATCATACCACATCATATCTATAGCCCTTTTTATTCAAAAGTATAATTATGGCCACCCAAAAGATTTAAACATCACGAGAGAGTTCTTATTTCATAACATATGAAACTCATGCAAAATACTTTCCTCGTCAAATCTTTCATCAATCACATACAATTTCTACATTAGGACACAAGAGCCTTTAACAATTAATAAAATTGCCCTCTCATTTAGATCATAAAGTAATGCAAATCCACAATTGTTAACGAAACAGTTAAACTCATTCGTATACAAAACCGCAACATGTTAAGACAATGGATTTCATAACAAGAGAGAGAATTTCATAAATCAGGCTCTCATATAAATTCTCAAGACTCGCTACTTACATACTCATGAATAAAGCTCAAGGAAAACCTCATGATAAAATACATACTTCATCAAAAATGGGTTCATGAACTCGCGTGCTCTTCAATCAATTTCCAAAACCCATTACATATACTTAATTATATATCTCAATAACTTGTTAAAAACATTAAACTACACCTATGAGATTTGGGATAGTCCTACATACCTTGAATACGATGAGAACGGTGAGAAATTTGACCCCTTGGATGTTGAAATTCTCAAACCCTAAGTATTTTCTTTCCTCTTGCTTATGAAATGATATTTAGGAATTCCAGGGGGCGAAATAACGTTTAGGGAATGTTTTAAGTCGTGGAGGTTGAGTTTAAAAGGGAAGAATGCCCAAATATCCCCTCTGGGACTTAATTAATGTTGCAAGAAAAACACAGCCTCCGCGGTGCGGGGTCTAACGCGGACATTAGCCTCCATTATATGGGGCCATTACGGACACTAGCCTTGCGATGGGCTATCGCCGAGGCTTACTACCTCCATGTCCTGAAACTCCCCCATATCTCATCCAAAAATGCTGAAATTCTCCTGGATTACCCTTTAACATCCTCAAATAATATTTGAGTTAAAAATTTTATATTTCAAGCATGGGATGATCAAAAATAAAATACCCAAAATTTGAGGGTGTTACAGTCTTGGTGCTGCATTAGCAATTTGTGAATGATGTCTGCTCCATATTATTTTTTGTATGTTAAATAGAAAATACATCTTATATCAGAAACTTGGCGTTGCTCCAAAATCACTACATTTGTTTGTTGTCGATTATTTACATCTCCATTAGAAAGTTTTTCTTCGATGTTTGAAATGGTTAATTGTATAGAAATATTAGCGGCTTACTTCACCTAAATCTCTCTTCAACTTAGTTCCATTCTTCCTTTGTTCTCTGTTGTCAATTTCTCTGATTCTACTAAGGCAACTGCTTGGTTTGTTAGTAGTTATTCTTTATCTCCGAGTTTGATTGTCTGCATAGCTTTACTGTCATATCTACGGTTGTAACTCATACATCACGCTTTGTACTCTTATCACTATATAAGTTCATTCATTAGTTTACTCTTTACTATATGTTGCTATTTAATGTGCACCTTCCCCCGCCATAATGAAACAGAGCCTGGCATAATGGATCAATGACTCCCTGTTGATGGTATCACAAAAGAAACTACAGATTGGACCTGTAAGGTTCAGGTGGTCGACAAGTTTCGGCCTCGTGAGAGAAGAGATCAAAGTGTGCAGTTTAAGAAAATGCTTGTGCAAGATGAAAGCGTAAGTTTACCTATACTCCTGTTCATACTGAAAAATGGTCTTGATACTCAAGATGTTTTAAATAAAATTATTACCTACGACAACTTCATAAAGTGCGAGTTGAAGCCCCATAAAAACAACAGCAGTTGAAAATTTTAACAACTTCCTCTATAAATTCTATTCGCAGACCTAAACCTTTCTCTACCTCACTTGACTACAGGAACAACAGGTTGCCATAGTACTTTATGGTGATGATATTCCCAAGTACGAGAGGCTATTTTCTCCTTTCAACACATTTGATTTCTTGCATGAAAGTTAGAGAGCCCCACAGTTACTCAATACGAGTCAATGCGTACGAATGGGTGGTCAACAGACACAAAATTGTTGAGGCAGTTACCAATAACGGTGGGATGGAAGTACCCCTTCCTTCTCCAAGAAAGTTGAACACACTTCTTTTTCAGCTATTGAGTGCCTACGTCCAGATGTTGAATTTAGTAAGCTCCCACTTTATGCCTTCGCCTCTTTTCCACACCAACTAACTGTGCCCTACTAATTAAATCAACTGGTAACTTCTTATTTTCCATTACACCAGATTTACTAGCAGTAGTAGCTAATTGTAGCGTGCTACAATATAGCGCTGACCGAAGTAAGCACTTTCAGGAGGCAATCATAATGGATCAGAGGTGAGCTAGTCGCCCCCTTCTGCTTAATAAAGCATACTTACACCTTAAAAATTTTATGACTGTTATATCGATCAGCAAAAAACCTGCCCTATTTACTGTATGGGATGATTTAGCTAACAATGAAGGGGCTACATTACAACATCACCTGTATGAGCACCCCGTCATTCTTGCTAAGCGTTTAAGCGTTACTAAATTTCGCGGTGGTATGTTGTTTACATCAGTCTCTGAAACTCTTCTCTTTTACCTCTACGCTTCTTTACCTATATTCAACTAAAATTCCTCTTTATCTCTGACATACACAGCTATAAGATTAGCTAAAAGATATCAGATAACGATCTTAGTAAATCCCAAGCACGTGCAGGCTGCTACAATTGATGAAGTGGTACCTATTAACTTATCCCCTCATCGTAATGTTGGTATCTTACACTTTACAAAGATCATCGGCATCACCTTTCTCACTAAATCTTGCACCTATTGAAGATGAAGTATTTCCTATATCCACCATTTCAGAATTGTATATACGTTAGTAACATGTATATGTCATCTACAATCAGTACAATCAGTTTATTCCACTTTTCAGAAACTCACTAACCATAGCAGCCAGATCCGGTTCACTATCTTCACTATAACAATCACCACTGCCGGTTCCAACTCTGTCGCTCTGTTAAACCAATTTCTGTCCCCATCAACAACCGGTCCAATGCCTTATCATAAATATCTTCAAAGAAATTTCTAATGTCACTGTGAACTACTACTGCAGGTAAAAACTTTTTCTATGGAAGGCAAAATATCACTTCCTGATCGTCTCCAGTCGTTTTACTTGCTCGCCTGCTCACACTGCAATCACTTTGTACGCATCTAGACAAAAGAATTATTGCGGTGCTTCTGTTGTAAGCTAGAACAAATGTTAGTCCCCAGATAACTACTTCTACTGTATCCTAGGAACTCTCTGATGTGCACTTTCTTCCTCCTCCCTTCTACTGTCTAAAAATCTAGAAATTGTTATCTAAACTAAGAGGTACGAAACAAAAAATTATACCACCATAAAATGATGTGTGTCTCAGATAGTCATGATTATCTATTAACAAAAAATTATACCACCATAAAATGATGTGTGTCTCAGATAGTCATGATTATCTATTACTTTCCTTTGAAATGTATATTCTTCTTACGCTTGCTTTCATTTGACTGAGTTCCTCGAACTATCATTAAATTTTTTGGTAATATCTCTAATTATGTACACCCTGAAACCTAAAGCCTCATTTCACAGTCTCTTTTTGTATAAGTTGTTATAAAGTTGTTGTAGTCTAAATTTAAGAATCAACACGAAAAGGGTTTGTCTTTTGTGATCCATAGCCTTGTGTATGTAGTTGTGCTGTTAAAACATTAGATATAGAAATTTATATAACATTATAATTTTTCTTATGGCGTCTTAAGATGGTAGCTAAAAAATATTTTCATCGTCGAAATTGTTGTAATGTGTCCCTATGATCTCTTCGAATTCAAAAGAGAGTGTACGAGCTCTAACCATTTCTGACATAATGCAACACCCCGCATTTTGGGCTACAATAAGGACCATGATTTCGATGTGTTGATAATCCCGAAGCCATAAAATCCTATACCAATACGGCATGTTAATTATTTGTGTAACATGTGAATCCATTCAAGCTTGAATTTAGACCATAGAGGTCCTTCAACTC
>NC_061113.1:223130877-223137408 GCF_002878395.1 Capsicum annuum
TGTCAGCTTCCATTGACCATAACTCTCTGTATATGTCGAATTAGGAAGCCTACTATGTGTCAAATGATAGGTATTCGAGTTAGCTTTCCAACGATACCAATTTGGCTAAAATCTGACACCCGAGCAAGAAGTTATGGACTTTCAAAGTGATATGCGTTGCCTAACCAATTGCCCATGGCCACCGGAAAGCATAGGCAATAGCCTAGGCAGTGCCTATGTAAACATAGGCGACAGCCTAGGCGGCGCCTATGTGAACATAGGCAATGGGATGGGCGGGGCCTATGTAAATAATTCTAGTGACTTAAACACTCCGTTTTGGGGACAAAGTGGTTCTTTTCCACCCTTACTTAGCCCTAAAACATGAAATTCAGTTCCAAGGACCCCAAAATACACCTTCATTCATCAAAAGTGCTCAAAGATTCTCCTTAGGGTTTCAAAATAAAAAACCCAAATAGCTCAAGATTCGACCGTAGGTTTTCAAAGATAATTACATATTGGGAATCACCAATCCGCAAGCTTCAAGAAACATCTATTATCCCTGGAAATAGAGGTAAGTGGGGTTATCCTAAAATCTCATGGGTGTAGTTTTTATGAACATGCATGCTTTTAAATGGGGGTTTTCAATCAAATGCTAATAACATGCTTTCAATATGATTTCTAAGTCATCTTTCTTTATGTCATGGGAATTGTTTGCTTATATACTTCAATGGTTGAAACCATGCATATGTGATTTGAGATTTTCCATGGAAGTTTGATAAATATAAATGATAAATTGCTTTCAAATACCCATTATAATGTCTTGATACCCCATATCATATTGTGATCAACAAAAGAGAGCATGAATTTGAAATAAATATTATTCACCACTTGTAAATGATGAAGCACCTTGATTTTTACATGGTTATGCATATGTGGAAGTGATATTGAGGACTTTCAAGTCGAGTATGACGATACCCTACAGAACATGATATGTGATTGAATCAGATAAAATTTGAATGCATTAATTTTTACATGAGAAAGGTGGATGCCCAAAGAAGGCGTTTGAGATTAAGGGCTCATCGCTGGAAAACGTGTTTGCCAACACGAAATTTTGGTATCAGGCTAAGTGATATTGTGTACTTGACTTCATGTCATTCCCAAATTGGGACTATAGGTAGGAGCCCGGGCTAAGTGATCTTGAGCACTACCAGTGGATCGAGACACCATGCTTTGTGGTCTTGAGTGTCTCTCCCTCACTTATACTCTAATCTCGGCGGCAACCGAGGTTAGACAGTTGGTGTAAATTATGTAGGGTATTCCACCTATCTCAGTTGTATTTCATTGTTATTGAGAAAACTATTGCATTACACCCATGTGCTTTCAAATTATTTGATACGAAATTGCTTTATAATGACTCTCAACTATATTTGTAAAAATATTATATTTTGTTTTGATATCTCTGCGTGCCAGTACTTTTGTCCTGACCCCCCCCCCCCTCTCCACCCTCTCAGGTTCAGAGGCCCGGTGTATAGGGGTCAAGAGAATCAGTAGATCATTCAGACAGAGTTGCAGAGACAAGTGTTGAGCCTTCTATGTTTCGGAAGGTCTTATGTCTTGCAGTCCTTTTATCTTATATTTAGTTTTGAGGTCTACTGGGGGCCTTGTCCCAGTTTATATATGGTTACTTGACTCAGTCATTTGTTAGAGTTTTTCGCAGACAGTTGTTTAGAGGTTAATTGATGTTGAGGGAACCTTAAGTCAAGTAAACTTCCTCCTCTACCTCCAAGAATTACAAAAGTTAATAAGAAAGAAAGAAAACCAAAGTCACGAAAGAAGGAAGAAGATGAAGTTGGAGCTAATCGAACAAAGATAAAACGAAAGCAAGACTCTCTAAATTGCAGCACAGGTCACAAACCTGGCAATAATAAAAGAACTTGCAGTTACTACACTGTGACGCCAGAAACTACCTCTGTATTTCGTCAGAAAAGACATGTAATGTCGATTTTTATGCTGGAGTTAATATTATACTTGTTATTGTTTTTCAAGTTAGAAGAGAACGAAATAAAGTGGAACAAGAACAAATGGGAGATATCGAAGTAGACATTGAACCATATTTTGTTTGGGAAAGTTCTCAATGCACAAAAGAAAATAAACCTACATTTTGAAGCTATAACAATTTTTTGGGGTAAAAATGACTCACTCTTTATATACACGTGCTAGTCATTTATGTTATTTTTTATTGATATTTTTGTGCCATTACGATGATTTTCTAGTAAGTTTAAGGTGTTTCTAATGCATTGCAAGTGATGATATCTTGCTATTGTTTTTGTTGATTTTGAAGATGGCGTAGGGATTGTTTCATGTTGTTTTTGCTGGAGCTGAACCCTTAAAATATTGACTGCTATATTTTTGGTTTGGCTTTTTTTTTTTTTGTTGAAAATGATAGCAATTTGGACACTATTTTTGCTACAATTTGGTTGGTCTTTATGTTGGAATTTAGTTGTTATTTTTTACTTAAAATGGTTGCGATTTAGATAGTGCTTTTGATGGAATTCAGTTGTTGTTTTTGCTGAAAAGTGACTGTAATTTGGATGTTTTTGTTGGATTTTGGCTGAAGTTTTTGTTTAAAAATGACTGTAATTTGATTGTTGTTTCTGGCATTCAACAAATGTTCCACTCATATCGATATTCATTAGCAGAAATAATATAAGGATAGCTAGCTTAACTGTATGTCGAGCGGTTGTGTTGCGAGTGACAGATCGACGACGAAACGGGAGTGACAACAATGGCGGATGTTCAAAGAAGAGGAAGACTATTGTCATCTCCTTCACCAAGAGGTGGCCCGCTTGGTCTATCTCTCGTAAGGATTCTTCCACTCCCTGTACCCGTCGATCGCGAGAAAACTTGTCCTCTGTTGCTTCGTGTTTTCACTAAGGTTGGAGGCCATCACAATGAGAATGAATTTGTCGTGAGAGGCAAGGAACCCAACGATGAGGTCCAAATCTATACATTGATAGATGCTACTCTGCGCGAACTAACTGATCTGGTTAAAGAGGTTGCTCCAGAATCAAGACAAATTTGTCTATCCTGATAAAAGGGGGTGATTTATTGTTAGAAAGATGCGGAGAATGTTTTCTTATCTCAATATAAGGCGACCAGATGATGGCAGCAAACCACTAAGTGAAAAATTTCAGATAGAAGATTACTTGGATGTGGCTATCATGTTCCAATGATCTGTTATGGCACCTATATTGGAATTAGAATTATGCAGACTTGTACTAGTTTGTGTGTCGTCTTACTTCTACGTATCTTTATTTTTCTGTTAAGTTGACCTAATATTCATTTTTGCTGTAAATCTGAAATTGCCTCTAGAGTTCTCTAACTAGTTATGTTATGTTACGTCATATGTGACGGATTAACTGTATGTCGAGCGCTTAAGCGGTGCTTGTGGTCACTCATTCCTTGCTTGTTCGAAAGATCTTCAAATTGGATTCAACACTACATACGATATTCTATTTCGGCCCTCACTAGCTCTTTGTTTTCTTGTACAAAGATCATGTCCGAGGAGGCAATATCTGGATTTAACATACTATTTTTACCCATGACGAATGCTATACGACCATGTCAACAATTAAAACTAGCCAAAATGAAGCAAAGCAAACACCTGGTTAAATTATAGAAGCTTCACAATGAGCAAACTTCGAGAAACTACTATAATTTTTTCATGTTTCATGTTTGTGCTACTATATAGTAGCTAGAAAGGTCGAAGTCTTATTTGTTCTAGAAAATATCAAGTACGGTGTGGTTAACTTCAGTTACCAGTTCCAAAGAAATAATTTTGGTGCTTCAAGACACTGATTTTTTGCAACTATTCTCACTGTTTGCTTTGAAATCAATGTGGATTTCACAGAAACACATCCAGATTTTCACTATTTGCTACTCGAGTTCGATGGGCAAAACATAGTATTGTTGTCGAACTTCACCTTCCGCACATTAAGCACCTTAATTGAAGAAATTCTTATGTTTTTGACTTTTAAAGATGTGAGGCCAAACATCTTATCAAAGAGACAGGAGATATATATGGTGCAGACTTCGTGGGTTTACACTTAATGAAACACTCTGGAAAAGGATAATGGATTTAGGACCTCTTGCAATTACTTTACAAAGATTGTCCGTCAATTTTTACCCTTCGTTTAAGACCAATTTCAAAGTTCACTCTTTGCATTTTTTAGTTTTTCTATTTATCCATTAATATTGATGAATTGAAATTTTTTTTGCTTTCTACGAATGGCATTCAACATCTTACATATGGAGAATTATGTTATTCAGGGGCTGCTGGAATATCTAATATTACCAAGTCTTTTGAACCTTTATCTACTCTAAAGCATTTCTACTTAATTCATCTCAAAGTATTTTCATTGAGGGAATATATTTTGATTTATAGTCGTCGTGACTTCTGTTATTCTCTATTCCTAGTCCTTGGTACCAGCAACGAGTCCTTTTGCTCTTCATTCTGTCAAACGTTTTTGCATATCTGGTATGTATTTCGATCCATTCGAGTTGGTTTCGTCTGCTCTTTGCTTGATAAAAAGCTTCCCAAATTTACAATACATGAATATTCAAGTTCTTAGTGATTTGACTCTTTTCTTTCTCTATTGTATGTCTTACTCATTTTAATGCTTAATAAAGTCAAAAAGTTGTGCTTTGCTAGTGTTTTAGGTGGCAATTTTTTTGTGATGATGTTCCTACCCCCAGAATCTCTTCAAATGAAATTTGCACTACTGGAAAAAATAGTTTTTATGACCACTGTGGGTGGTCGCAAGAAAAGCGACCATATTTGGTCTCTTTTATATTTTAAAATTTTAAAATAATAATTTCAAAATTCTTCTTAAATTTTTATATCAAAATAATGTTTTTTTTAAAACCTAAAGCGACCAATGATGGTCGGTTTTGATTAAAAAAATATTTTGTAAAAGCGACCACTTGCGGTAGCTTTACATTAAAAGATAAATTTAAAATATTATGCAAAAATCGACCACTTGTGGTCGCTTTTTGATTAAAAAAATTTAAGAAAAATATTTACAGAAAAAATGACTATAAGTGGTCGGTTTTTAATTAAAAAATAAAATAATTTGAAAAAGCGACCAAAAGAAAAACACACACATGATTACTCCATAAGTTTTTTTTGTTTTAAAAAAAAAAAAGGAGAAAAAATAACTTCATATATCCTTATAATATCTTTTGGTTTACTACAATGATTGCATTCTCAATATTCATCCTTTTCAAGACATATGTAAATGCAGCCCTACTTTTACACATGACTAACATACCTTGTATTTACCATTTGATCACTGATACTGCCCGACATACGGAACATTAGAAGAAAAACTTTAATACATAAATTAATATATCAAGTAAAAAAAAAAATAGCCACTATGAATTTATATTCGCGCAGTACTTGTAGTGAGCAGGCTTGCAAGGACACAGAACTGGTATGCTAATGTAGTTAGCTTGATCTTTGAAAAGTTCGGTAAGCTTGGCTCTGGAGATCTCTAAGGTGAAGGGTAGCAACCTTGTTGTCGAGGTGTCTTGTCAAGACGTACGCCTTCTTCTCATACTTGCCGTTGCCAGTCAAAAGTTTTGATTGTAATAGCTAAATAGAAATCTGAATGATTAAGATTAAGACCTTCATCAAATAGAAATAAATGAGATCCTATGTAATTAGGTTTTCATTTACATATAAATTTTGAATTCCCCTCTGTGTAATACTTCCATCTCAATTGTCAAGAAAATATCTATTGAACAATGTGAATAGGCTAAAAAACATTAGAAACACCAGTTTTGTTCACTTAAACCTGAGTCTGTCGTTGTCTTGTTGAGTTGAGCTCTGCAAGATAGTTTGTTAAGCTTCGAAACCGTAAAGTTACTTCTCTATAAACAATTAATATGCAGATGAACTTAATTACATAAAAAGAGTTTTGTATTGTTCTTATAATAAAAGGTTCTACAAAATTTTAATCTAAACAAAAAAGAAAGAAAGAAAGAAAGAAAGAGATAAACCTTAATTTTTTTTTCTGGCTATTTCATTCACCAACAACAAGCTTGTTTCATCCAATTTTTTTATCAAATTTTTTTTTTGAAAAAGAAAACACTAAAAGTTATCAGAAGGAGTGAATCCATTCGAAATTGTTGATTATGAATAATTCATATATAATATGTAATGCTATCAACTAAGAGAAAACACACATTGAAATAGTAAGGCCAAATACAAAAACAAAAACTTGTTATTTTCGAAAAGTCAACCGATTGTTTTTTTTTTTTTTTTGAAAAAAAGTCAGGCTCACACCAAAATATTACCATAAATTTAAGAATTCAGTTATAAGTAGAAAACCTTCTGAATTTAAATTTTTTATATATTTATTATAGTCAATATTTAATATTATAAATTAAAAAAAAAGATAAAAAACTATTTTATCTATTGCATGGAGTTTTAATAAAGGACAAAAAGTTAAAAAACTAAACCTTCACAAAAATAAATCTTTTTTTTTTTTT
>NC_061113.1:223137508-223179861 GCF_002878395.1 Capsicum annuum
TTTGGGAAAAGTATTGTATTGTAACCAAATACAAAACAAAAACTTGTTATTTTGAAAAGTCAACCGATGGTTTTTATTTTGGGAAAAAAAGTCACGCATAAATTTAAGAATTTACTTATAAGTAGAAAACCTTTTAAATTTAATTTGTTTTATATATTTATTATAGTCAATGTTTAATATTATAAATTAAAAAAAAATATGAAAAGACTATTTTGTCTATTACAAAGAGTTTTAGTGAAGGGCAAAAAGTTCAAATCACTTTTCTAAGGGTCTTTACACTTTTAATATATTAGAGATTAGAGATTATATACATACATACATACATACATACATACATATATATATATATATATTCAATATTTGAAGAAAATCTAGCTGAAGGGGTTCAAAACCTATTATAGACACGTAAAAATTAATTTTAATTATGTATAAATGATATATATTTTCGTCGAAGGGGGTTCATCAAACCCCCTATCAAAAGGGGCTGGCTCCATCCCTAAGTTAAGAGACACAGAGAGAAACATACGACATGTGACATGTTTAAATGTAAAGTAAAATTTAATAAATTTTTCGTTTTGAAAAAGAAAATTTGACTACAAAATTATCTAATTTTACAAAAAAGAAGAAGAAAAAAACCATTTAGTACAACAATAATGGGTTTTTATATAATTAAAAAAAGTATTTCTAAAAAACTTTTTATCCTTATTTAGATAAGTGAATCTTTATATAACGAAGAAATCATACCAAATTAATACTATTTAATAAAGAATAATTTAGTGAAAAACACATCTTAGCTTTTTAGAAGTGAGTGATTTCTTAAGGGTTGTGTCCAAACTAAAAACACTATATAATATATTTTTGATGTTCCAAAATAAATGAAATTTTGAGTTTTTTTATGATAAAAAATGAATGAATTTTTCAAAGTCTAAAAATATATTAATTCTTCTTCTTCTTCTTTTTTATGGGAATCTCAATTATCTGTAATTTCAAAAATAGGCAAAAAAAAAAATATAAAAAGACAATATTAATAAATTACTATTATTTAATTGATATCATTAACTAAGATATTATACCTGAAATTTGTTTTAGCAGAGAATAAACTAGAATAAGGTGCAAGAAAAAAAAATTCTCACAAAATTATACTATTCTCCAATTATAAAGACACGAGCTAGTGCACCTTAAGAAATGAATAAGGACGAAAAATGGCTAGCCACGTATTAAACTGGCATTCTTAATTTTTAGGCAAAATGACATTCTGGACCCCTGTACTATGTCGGTTTTGTAAGTTGGACACATCTACTTGCATGTTTGTCATCTAAACCCTTGAAACCATTAAAAACCAATATTTTGTACCCTTTGACGGTTGACCTTGCCTATGTGGCATTGAAATGGTGACTAGGACAAAAAGAGTGTAGCCACTCGCTTAGGAGTGCAAATTGAGGTCAATTTTTGGCCAATTTTACATTAAAATAATTAAAAAGGTATTAAATTAAAAAGAATAAAAAAGGGTCCTTTTTTTCCTCCATCTTTTTTAATTTAAAAATATTTTTAAAAATTTAAAAATAATTTAAAAATATTTTTAAAAATTTGAAAATAATTTAAAAATATTTTAAAAAATTTGAAAATAATTTAAAAATATTTTAAAAAATTTGAAAATAAGTTAAAAATATTTTTAAAAATTTAAAATATTTATAAAAAATTTTAAAAAAATTCCCTTCCCACCCCAGCCCCCCCCCACCCAGCACCCTCCCCCCCCCCCCCCCCCCCCCCCCCCACTTCCACCTTTACTTTTTATTCTTTATTTTAATTTTTCCTCAATTCAACTCTTTTCATTATTTTTTTTTGAATAAAAATTTAAATTTGAAATCTTTTTTTGGGGGGGATTAAAATTTAAATTTGAATTGAAAGTGAGTGATAGTGAATATTGAAAAAAATTAGTGAATTTCTTTTTAAAAAATTAAAACTTTTTGTGAATTTTTTAAAGATATTAAAATTTAAAAATCAAAAATTTATTATGTTTGTATATATGAATTTATAGTTAAAAATTTAAATTAGTTGGAGAAGAATTTTAATTATTTGGAATGAATTTGATGTTTAATTTGTGAGCAAAAATAAAAACATGATTATTCAATTTTTTCTACAATTATAAATTTTTCTTATTTAATTAAATTAATTTTAATATTTAATTTGTTCTTTAGCATTTTAAAAATTACTTGGAATTTAATGTAATACTTTTTTTTATTTTTTATTTTCTTATTTTTTTTAAATGACATGGCAGATGAGGCAGACGTGGCAGCTGACGTGGGGAGAGTGTGTTACACTCACCAAAAAAAGGTTTAAAATATTGCGTTTTAGTGGGTTCAGGGGTCCAAATGACAAACATATAAGTAGAAGTATCCAACTTACAAAACCAACATAGTACAAGGGTCCAGAAGGTCATTTTACCTAATTTTTATATTGTAAAAAATTATAGCAATACATGATAAAAGACCAATTACAACAATCACTTGCAAGACTAAGATTGGCCATCTGAGAATGTGAGGACTACCAAAGTAAGGCATTCTCCCTTACATATAAGTAAAAGTATACACACACGTGTTAAAGTACGTTAAACATAATCTTTGTATATTGAATACGTTGATATATTATCGTTGAGATAATAATATACTATTAGAGTTATAATAATTTAAGGTACATATATAACCGATATTGTTGAAATTATAATAATATAATATTGTTAATGCATCAGAGTATATATATATATGTTTATATGGGGTAATTATATACTCATTTATATGTGATGTATATAATACGTATTTAGATCCTTGTAGTCAATAGTAGTGTGTGCGTGTATCATGTATTGGTGTAAGTCAAAAGCTATTCAAATGTATCCAAGTATATATTGAATACTTTGATTTGAAAAGATCTAAGTAATAATATATTGTACGTTGTAATTATATTAATGTAAGCTAGTTAAATTAATCGATAACTCATCAGAGTATGTATGAAATGCAACATATGTTGCATTACGTGGTAATATACTCATGTATGTGATGTATATAGTACGCATTTAGAACCTAATAATCAATAATGTGTGTGGGGGTGTATATATATGTATCTCTTTGTGTGTGTATCTCATGTAGTGATATACATAGTACGTAGTCAAAAACTAACTAAATGTATCCAATTATATATTGAATATGTTAATATCATATGGTTGATCGATCAAGGTAATAATATTATGTTGAAGTTATAATAATGTAAGATAAATTAACTGATAATTCATATGAGTATATGTGAAATACATTGCATTACATGATAATATACTTGTGTATTTGATGTACATAGTACGTATTAAGAATATGATAGTCGATAGAGTGTGAGTGTGTGTATGTGCGCGATATATACATATATACGTACTATATGTAGTGATGTACGCAGTACATAGTCAAAAGCTCACATTATATTTATATATGTGTGTGTGTGTGTCTCATGTAGTGATGTATACGGTACAAATTTCGAAGATGATAGTCAATTGGATATATGTATAAATACATATATCTCATGTAGTGATGTACGTAGTAATCAGAAGCTAGCTAATTGAATCTATATATCCAAGTATTTTGAATAATACGTTGATACCATAATATTGAGGAAATATACTATTTGTGTTAATGTAGAAAAGGGTATACTATTGAAGTAATGATAACATAAGCTAATTAAATGATAATTTATTTTATTAATATGATGTATTACAAGGTATATAATACCGTATTTAAAAGATAATTAACCAATAATTTCATCCTAATTTACGAAATGCGTTAATATATTATCTGATTGAGAAAATATACTACTCGTGTTAATGTGACAGTAAAATAAATAATTATCCGATTTATATACATTGCATTAAATTATTTGGATGTTATTATAAATATTATACAATTTATTAAATTTTAATTTTTTAACAAAAAACGATCACAAATGGTCATTTTTCAAATAATTATTTTTTTAAAAAATAATTCAATCATTTGTGATCGATTTTCTCAAATTTTTTTACTACCCAACCCAACTCAATCATGATCCGACTCAACCCATCTTAGTTACCCTCTTTTCCCTTCCTAATTACCCTAGTAGCCAAAAACAACTCAAACAACTTTTACTGACGAAAACTTGCCAGTGCGGGCTGCCACTCTCAAACAACAACGCTCTTGAACCGGCCACTCCGACGAGTGTAGATGTGTAATTTTGCCCCTTCAAAAGTAATTTCATCCATTTTACTCACTTTACCATGCACCCCACTTCATTCCATATTTTTTCTAGAAAAAGGGACAAAATATAACTAATTCCTAACAAATTACCCACCTCACTATTACCTACCCCACGTGGACCCGCATTCTTTACTCAGTGCGACCATATAAAGGGGAATGTTATCATCTCCATGATTTCAGACATAATTCTAAATTCAAAAATTCAAACGAGACTTTCAAGTTTTTTCACTCCAATTTGAGATGTACAATTGAAAGAATATTTGGAGTTTGAAAAAATAGATTGGCTCTCCTACGCTCAATGCCATTTTTTAAATTCGACACTTAAGTTCATCTTGTTACAACTACTACGGCAATACATGATTTCATACGACAATGCTCTACTACTGATAAAGACTAACTATTATGCTAACAAAGACATCATCACAAAGATTGAAGAAGGAGATGAACCTTCTGGTATACATCCAGAAACACAAGACAGATATTCTACCAGTATGAAGACATTGCATAATAAAATCATAGATGAAATCGTTAAAATTTTTATGATGTATGAAGTACTAATTATTTTTGTCGTTAATTTTTTCATATGTAATGATTTAATTTATGGAATAATTTTAATATGTTTTTGTTTGATGTTTTAAATTAGAATTTAAATTATTTAAGTAATATATCATTCTTTAATATTTTATAATATATCTATGTATATAAATCGTGATTGACAATTTTAGAGTACGTATTTTTTAATATTAAAAATAATTTTAATTAAAAATATTATAATAGATATTTAACATAATTTTCTTTATAAATTAATTTTAATAGCAAAAATTTATTGATACATGTTTTTTTTTTGTCATTTACCTCCAAAAAAACACTTCTAGAAAAAATTTATCCAAACACAATCTTTTTATTAAAAGTATTTTTCAAATAAATTACACGATCAACAATCCATCAGCCATAACAGAAAAGGAATATATACACACAATACACCCATATGAGTTATGACCATGGAAAAATAGATGCGTACAGAGCACTATACACATAGAAGAGAAAAAAAACAAGGGGTATAGAGAGAAGGACAAATTAATTAAGGGTGATAAAAATGTTTCAAAACTAGAAAGAGTGACACAAGTGTTAAATATTGAGTAGAGGTGACAATTTTAAGATTAGTGTTGATGACACTAATTTTAAAACCCTCAAGTTTTATTATTTACACAAAGATCCCTACCCCATATTTATACAAAGATCCCTACACCATCACCATCACTCCTTCTCCACACCCTTTTTGTTGCCACCGCCGCCGCCGCCGCCATCTCTTCTTCCTGCAGTGCCACATCTTTCGGATTCACCATTATTTCCTCCCTCTACATAACTATCGCCTATTTTTCTTCTTTTTCCTCCACCACTATCGCTATCAACACCACAACAAATGTCATCTTTTCATTCGACGTCACCACCACCACCACCACCTCCATTTTTATTATAAATATCAATTTTTTGTGAGCTCCTCCTCCAACCAGATTTTTTTCCAGAAATTTAGTAAGTATCGAAGTTGCTGCAGCAACAGTAAAAGTTGCTGCAGCAACTATCAAAGTTGCTGCAGCAACTATCAAAGTTGCTGCAGCAACTATCAAAGTTGCTGCAACAACAGTCGGAGTTGCTGCAGCAATTTTAATAGTTGCTGCAACAACTTCGATAGTTGCTGCAACAACTTCGCTAATTGCTGTAACACAACAACTAATAGTAGTTGTTGCAGCAATTATCGTATTTGTTGAAGCAACTCTTGTAGTTGCTGAAGCAATTCTCGTAGTAGCTCAAGTAACTCTCATAGTTGCTAAATTTGCTGAATTATTTTTTCATCATTTTTAAAAGAAATCAAAAAATTTCTTTTCAAACCTTTCAATATTTTTTTAAAATAGTCCATGAAATTTAAAAAGGAAGAAGAACGAAATGAAAAGAGAAAGAGAAAATGGAGGGAGAGGAAAATATAGAGTGAGATAAAAAACATAAGAAGAAGAAAAAGATGGGGAGAGAGAAATTTGAAGAGAGAAAGAAATAAAAAGATTGAAAGATAAGAAAATGGAAAAAATTCTAAAATTTAAAATTTGAAGTTGGAGGACTTTTAAATTTTTTTAAAGTTTTTAAAAATTATACTTTATGCCTCAATTAACTTAATCACAATTTAAATAAAATTTTGACTTAAACCGGTTAAAATTATCACTATTTTTAATTTAAAGAATTTTTTAAAATTATCACTATTTTTAATTTAAAGAATTTTTTATCCACTCGCACCTAATTCTAATTTTAAGAGGGAGAAATCAGTGAAGGGACGAGAAAGGGCTGAAAACCGGCGTGAACAGTAAGGAACGGGTGTGAAAAGTGAACACTGAACGGAGTAGAGGGAGAACAACTTTTTTCGGTGAAGTTGTCACCGGAATAGTGGCTCCACCACATAATCCGGCCATCCCTCCCCCAAAACTGCCGAAAAACGTCACCACCATCTTAAAATTTGATCGATTCTCCGTTTTTCATCATCGCCGGAGCTCGCTGGAGCGTCGGCGGAACGGAAACGGCAGCCCAGATCCAATCCGCTCCATTAGCTAACCCGCTCCGATCAGTCACTAAACCAATTGTGGAGTTTGGATTTGCTTGGAATTGGGGGTTTTGGTTTTTGAGGTTCAACTCGAGGTCTCCGGCTGTGGGTTTCGTCTTTTCATTCGAGTAATATTGGATTTCGAAAGGTCCAAATTGAGGTCCAACTCTATTCTCTCCCTCTTTTTATTTCATCTTTATCATATTTGGTGCATTGAATTGAATATTGTGTGTTGGTTGATCCTTGTTGGTGGTGAATAGTTGCTTGGTGTTGATTCGTTGTTGGTTCCTTTGTTATGGATTGTGTGATGGAATGATATCTCGTTTGAAAAATAAAATCGGTTGTTTGGGACGGGATTGAAAAATTAATAAAGGTGAATATTGGTAATTTCAATTCATAACACAAGTGATTTCGTTAATTGGGTGTTTGCTACACTCAATAGTATCATGATAGGTCGAAATGGGTAGACAAACGATAGGTTGGTTAGGCAAATTTAAGGGCCTGTGGATTATTGAATGTTTGAAATGTTTGTTGAATGCTTTTGTTTCACCGCATTTGGATTAATTGTACTAATTTGGCGGGGAATGACCCGAGGTTATTTGTATTGTTTTATTTGGAGAATGTCCCGAGGGAGTTGTTCTCGAAGACGGTGCGTGATCAAACCCCAGAACATCGGGGGAGCTTAGTCTAGACTAGTTTAGAATAGGGGTTACATTTTCACATTTTTCTATTTTTAGGGACTGTATAATTTAGACTGGACATTATTTTGTTTTGAATTTTTGGTTTGTTTGTTTGTTTGTTTTATGTGTTTTGTTGGTTTATTCACTTCATAGCGTCATACTAGCTGATATAGTTCACGGAGCAATCATGGTCGAACCACGGGATCGAGGGGTGCCTAGCACCTTCTCCTCGGTCAACAGATTTCCTTAACTGAAATCTTTGTTCGTGGATCAGGTTTAAAGAGTCAAAAATCAAAAAATCATTTTGAAAAAGATTTTTCAAAGGTGACTTGACACACTAGATTTATGCCAAGTGGTGACTCTGAGTTTGATTGTAAAAAGTCCTTTTTGAAACAAATTTTCATTTTTTGTCACTTTGATAAATAAAACTCTCTTCGAACTTAAAATATATTCTTTTTGGTAAAAAAAGGTGTGACAATGAGATCTCCTATAGCTGGATCTGCTTAATCCCAACGAGATCTCCTATAGCTGGGTCTGCTTAATCCCAAGTTGATTAGTTGAAGAAGGTTTCTACTGAAGGTTTCTAAATTTCCCTTTTCCTACCTGAAGGTTTCAATCGGACAACTACTCTCATCGGTCTGCTTAATTTGCCTCAATCCCAAGTTGATTCGTTGTAGAAGGTTTCTCATTTCCTACCGGATGACCAAGATTTTTTTTCCTCAAAATCTTGAATTTATCTCACGCCACTAGACTTTAACTTTTGGTAATTTCTTTATTGGTTGCTGTGTTTCTCTTTCTTGATTTTTCTTTATGTTGGGATGTGATTGAAGACATTTTCTTATGTGGGTGTTTGAATTTTTTGGTAGAGATTGAATTTTTATTGCGAAATTTTTTGGAAAATGGAAATGGGATTTGAATATGGGGTATTTCAGGGTGATTGTCTTCCTCTTTGAGCTACTTTTGTTTATGAGTTTGAGAATTTTGTTCCATTTTTTCTTTCTTATGGGTGTTTGAGTTGTTAGAATTTTGCCTCTGTGCCTATATGTTAACGAATTTCTTTTCTCTTTATTTTATTATTTTGCACAAAAGTTTGGTGCATATGTTGGAGGCGTTGAGGGTACTGGATTGGCATTAAATGAGCAATGTTGTTGAAATTGACATTAAAAAAATGAATGAAAATGTGAATTAGTTACCAGAAAATAGTTAAGTCAAGTTGCTTTTCTAAGAGGTTGGTGTTATTGGTTGATGTGAAGTAGAAAGTAATTTGATGTTGCTTTTTGACAGAATTTGAATTCGGGAAAAGGATTGCTTTGCTATTTTTCGGTGACCGCTTGTCTCTTTCTCTTCAACTTAGTCCAAGCAAAGGTAAGTTGATTTCTCTCTATTTTCTTATAGTGAAGTTTTTAAATGTAGTTTTAAGGTGAAATTATTTACTGTAGAAGGCTTTGAAAACCATAGGTTTTCTGATGATTATATGATGTGAGAGAAACATGCGACGCCTCTACTTATTTGCTTTATTAAATTTATTGAATTGTTTGACGTATATTATAAATTACAACAACAACAACAACAAAAAACCCAGTGTATTCCCACCTAGTGCGGTCTGGGGGGTAAGATGTACGCAGTCCATACCTCTACCTCTGAAGAAGTAGAAAGGCTGTTTCCGATAGACCCCCGGCTCAAGACACAAGATACCACACAAACACATAGTAAAGCACAGCACAAGATTACATAACATAAATACGGCATCCATAAGTAATATAAAACAGAGGAAAGCACACAGATTCATAATAAAACACGGAACATGGACTCTTAACAAGAATAAACCCCCACCAAGCAATTCCCTACACTAGCGACTCAAACTGGCCCTAGTCCTCTGCCCTAATTCGCGTCCTCCAGACCTTCCTATCTAGGGTCATGTCCTCGGTGAGCTGTAACTGCTCCATGTCCCGCCTAATCACCTCACCCCAGTACTTCTTCGGCCTACCCCTACCCCGCCTAAAACCATCCAACGCTAGCCTCTCGCACCTACGGACCTGGGCATCCATGCCCCTCCTCTTCACGTGTCCGACCCATCTCAATCGGGCTTCCCGCATCTTGCACTCCACTGGAATCACACCAACCTTCTCTCGGATGGTCTCATTCCGAACTCTATCCCCTCTAGTCAGCCCACACATCCAGCGCAACATCCGCATTTCTGCCACCCTCATCTTTTGGATGTGGGAGTTCTTAACTGGCCAACACTCCGCTCCATACAACATGGCCGGACGGACTACCGCCCTGTAGAATTTGCCTTTAAGCTTGGGCGGCATCTTCTTATCACACAGCACCCCCGACGCGAGCTTCCACTTCATCCATCCCGCCCCAATACGGTGCGAGACATCCTCGTCAATCTCACCGTTACTCTGGATCACGGACCCGAGATACTTGAAACTCTCCCTCTTACCTACCTCCTGTGATTCCAGCTTCACTACTACCTCATTCTCCCGCCTCACGTCATTAAACTTGCATTCCACATACTCTGTCTTGCTTCTGCTCACCCTGAACCCTTTAGACTCAAGGGTTTGCCTCCACACCTCTAATTTGTCACTCACACCCCCTCGAGTCTCATCTATCAGAACTACATCATCTGCAAAAAGCATACACCACGGCACCTCCCCTTGAATATGCCGCGTCAACACATCCATCACCAATGCAAACAAAAAGGGACTAAGAGTAGATCCCTGATGCAACCCTGTCCGGACAGTGAAATGCTCTGAGTTTCCTCCCGCCGTCCTCACCTTAGTTTTCGCTCCATCATACATATCCTTGATTGCTCTGATATATGCCAGCGGTACTCCACTCACCTCCAAGCATCTCCAAAGCACCTCCCTGGGGACTTTGTCGTAGGCCTTCTCCAGGTCGATAAACACCATGTGCAGGTCCTTCTTCCTCTCCCTATACTGTTCCACCAACCTCCGTACCAGGTGAATTGCCTCCGTCGTCGAACGGCCAGGCATAAATCCAAACTGGTTTTCTGAAATAGACACTATCCGTCTCAGCCTCACCTCGACCACTCTCTCCCAGATCTTCATAGAGTGGCTCAATAACTTAATCCCCCTATAGTTATTGCAACTCTGTATGTCCCCCTTATTCTTATAGAGAGGTATCATGGTGCTCCACCTCCAAGCCTCGGGCATCTTTGCCGTCTTGAAGACTTCATTAAACAATCCAGTCAACCACCTAACACCAGCCTCTCTAACGAACTTCCAAAACTCCACCGGTATCTCATCCGGTCCCGTCGCCCTACCCCTTCGCATTCTGCGAACAGCCTGTCTAACCTCTTCTACCTTAAAACGTCTACAATAGCTAAAATCCCGACACTCCTCAGAGTGCTCCAGTTCTCCTAACACAATAGCTCTATCCCCTTCGTCATTCAAGAGCCTATGAAAGTACGACTGCCATCTATTCTTAATGTGGCCGTCCTCCACCAACACTCTACCGTCCTCCCCCTTAATGCACCTCACCTGATCGAGGTCACGACCCTTCCTCTCCCTAGCCTTAGCGAGTCTAAACAACTTTTTCTCCCCTCCCTTCCCCTGTAACCCTGCATACAAGCTCTCAAAGGCGGCCGTCTTAGCTGCCGTGACTGCTGCCTTAGCCTCCTTCCTCGCTAGCTTGTACTCTTTCCTGTTTACCCGCTTCTCCTCTTCGTCTTTACTCTCCACCAACTTGGCATACGCCCCTTTCTTGGTCCTCACTTTCTTCTCCACCTCTTTATTCCACCACCAATCTCCCTGATGGTGCCCGGCCCGGCCCCTAGAAACCCCCAACACCTCATTTGCATTCTCCCTGAGGCACCTAGCCGCCCTATCCCACATACTATCCACGTCTCCCCTACACTCCCACACCCCCATTCCCGCCAACTTCTCCCCTATCTCCCACGCATTCACTGGCGTCAGGCCGCCCCACTTAATTCTAGGTCTACACTCCCTACTCCTCCTCTTTCTATTCTTCTTTATACCCAAATCCATAACCAAGAGCCTATGCTGGGTCGAAAGATTCTCACTCGGGATGACCTTACAGTCCTTACACCACGCCCTATCCCCTTTCCTAAGCAACAAAAAGTCAATCTGGGTCCTGGCTATCGCGCTTCGAAAGGTGATCAGGTGCTCGTCCTTCTTCGGGAAGCCCGAGTTCACCACCACCAGCCCAAAGGACCTCGCAAACTCCAATAGGGTAGCCCCCTCTTAATAATTTTATTTTGAAATGTGATGTCGGTTATGATGATATAATGGTGTGAGAGGGACGTGCGACGCCTCTACTTATTTGCTTTGTTAAATTCGTTGAATTGTTTGACTTATAGTATAAGTCAAAGTTTAATAATTTTATTTTAAATTGTGATGTTGGTAATGTGAAATGTGAATTAGTTACGTGAAAGTGGTTAGGTATAATGTTTTGAAATGTTAATTAGTTACTTTAAAATGTAAACTTGTGTTTTGAAAATGATGTCGTCTAGTAACTTGAGAATATGAACTAATTACTTGAAGATGGTTAAGTGTAGTCACTTGAAATATCGAAATAGTGATTTGAAAATGGTTAAGTGTAGTCACTTGAAATGTAAATTAGTGACTTGAAAATATTTAAATGTAGTAACTTGAAATGTGTACTAGTGACTTGAAAATGATCAAGTGTCGTCACTTGAAATGTAAATTAGTGACTTGAAAATGGTTTAGTGTAGTCACTTGAAATGTGAATTAGTAGCTTGAAAATGGTTAAGTGTATTGACTTGAAATGTGTACTAGTGACTTAAAAATAGTGAAGGGTAGCCTCTTGGGATGTGTAATAATAGTGACTTGAAAATAGTTATGGGTACTGACTCGAGAATGTGAACTTGTGTTTTGAAAATGACTGTGTAGTAACTCAAAATATGAGACTTGAGAATGGTTGTGTATAGTGACTTGAAATGTGTACTAATGACTTGAGAATGGTGGTATGTAGTAACTTGAAAATGGTTAAGTGTATTGACTTGAAATATGAATTAGTTACTTGAAAATGGTTAAGTGTAGTTACTTGAAATGTGAATTAGTTACTTGAAAATGGTTAAGTGTAGTCACTTAAAACGTGTACTAATGACTTGAAAATGATCAAGTATAGTCACTTGAAATGTAAATTAGTAACTTGAAAATGGTTTAGTGTAGTCACTTGAAATGTGAATTAGTTACTTGAAAATGGTTAAGTGTAGTCTCTTTGAATGTCTAATGATGACTTAAAAATAGTTAAAGGTAGTGACTTGAGAATGTGAACTTGTGTTTTGAAAATGGTTAAGTGTAGTAACTTCGAATATGAATTAGGGACTTGAGAATGGTTGTGTGCAGTGACTTGAAATATGTACTAATGACTTGAAAATGGTGGAGTATAGTTACTTGAAATGTAAATTAGTTACTTGAAAATGGTTATGTGTAGTCACTTGAAATGTGTACTAGTGACTTGAAAATAAATAAGTGTAGTCACTTGAAATGTAAATTAGTGACTTGAAAATGGTTAAGTATAGTATATTGAAATGTGAATTCATTATTTTAAAATGTGAACTTGTGTTTTGAAAATGATTAAGTTTAGTAACTTGAGAATATGAACTAGTTACTTGAAAATGATTAAGTGTAGTCACTTGAAATGTGTGCTAGTGACTTGATGGTTAAGTGTATTGACTTGAAATGTGAATTCATGACTTGAAAATGGTTTGTGTTGTCACTTGAAATGTGAATTCATGACTTGAAAATGGTTAAGTGTAGTGTTTTGAAATGTTCATTAGTTACTTCAAAATAGTCATGTGTAGTCACTTGAGAAGTGAATTAGTGACTTGAAAATGGTTTAGTGTAGTTACTTGAAAAGGTGAACTTGTGTTTTGAAATTAGTATAGTGCAATAACTTGAAAATGTGAATGTATGACTTGAAAATGGTTTAGTGCATGACTTGAAAATGGTTAAGTGTAGTCATTTGAATGTGAATTTATGACTTGAAAATGGTTAAGTGTAGTCATTTGAATGTGAATTTATGACTTGAAAATAATAAAGTGTAGTGTTTTGAAATGTTAATTAGTTACTTCAAAATGATGAGTGTAGTCACTTGAGAAGTGAATTAGTGACTTGAAAATGATTTAGTGTAGTTACTTAAAAGGTGAACTTGTGTTTTGAAATTAGTTAAGTGTAATCACTCGAAAATGTGAATTCATGACTTGAAAATGGTTTAGTGTTGTCACTTGAAATATGAATTCATGGTATAAAAATGGTTAAGTGTAGTCACTTAAAATGTGAATTAGAGACTTGAAAATGGCTGAGTGTAGTATTTTGAAATGTTCATGTGTAGTCACTTGAGAAGTGAATTAGTGACTTGAAAATGGTTTATTGTAGTTACTTAAAAGGTGAACTTGTGTTTTGAAATTAATTAAGTGTAATTACTTGAAAATGTGAATGTATGACTTGAAAATGATTTAGCGTGTGTTTGGTAAAGGAAAATTTTTTTGAATAATATTTTTCAAATCAACTTATTTTCCTCAAATCTAAGGAAAATGACTTTTCTTCAAAAAGTAAGGAAAACATTTTTCAAAATTTTCTTTCAACTTCGCTCAAGTTGAAATGTTCATATGACTCTCAAAATCACCTACTCCTATCTCGAACCCCCATTCCATACCGCCCCACCCCACCCCACCTCCTTTACCCCTACCCCCACCTCCACCCCTAAAATTTAATTTTATAATAAAATATTTCAAAATTTTTTCTTACCCAATCCCCTACCCTACCCCACCTCCTACCCCTACCAGCACCCTCTCCCTAATCCAATCAAAAAAAATATTTGTTTTTTTTAAATTCAAACTTTTCTCTTACCTCACCCCCTATCCGACCCCCACCCCAAAAAATAAAATTTAAATTTTTAAGTTTTTCTTTAAAATTTTCAATTTTTTTTATTACCCCATCCTCACTCCCCTACCCCTACTAGGCCCCCACCCACCCTACCCAACCCATTTTTTTTTTTTTAAATGTTTCAAAACTTTTTTCTTGCCCCATCCTTCTTACCCTATTTGTTCTCATTATCTTTTGTTAAATGTATACAAATACTCTTAGAGAAATATTTTTCTACTTGCGTAATGAGCACAACAATATAAGTGAGAAATAACTTATTTTCCTAAAAAATATTTCATTCCTCCTTACCAAACACTCTAAAAAAAATTATTTTTCTAAAAAGTATTTTCTACTCTTTAGTTAAACACTAAAATATATTTTTTGGAAAATATTTTTTCATTCATCAACCAAACACTCAAATATATTTTTTTGGAAAATATTTTCCTCTCACCAACCAAAAAAAGGGTAGCCTGGTGCACTAAAGCTACCGCTATGCGCGGTATTCGGGGAAGGGCCCCACCACAAGAGTGTATCGTACGTAACCTTAACATGAGAAAATAAGAAACCAACTTATTTTCCATGAAAACATTTTCTAGGAAAATATTTTTCTTGGAAAAATACCAAACACACCCTTAGTGTTGTCACTTAAAATGTGAATTCATGACTTGAAAATGGTTAAGGGTAGTCACTTGAAATGTGAATTTGTGACGTGAAAATGATCAAGCGTAGTGTTTTGAAATGTTAATTAGTTACTTCAAAATGATCAAGTGTAGTCACTTTATAAGTGAATTAGTGACTTGAAAATGGTTTAGTGTAGTTACTTGAAGGTGAACTTGTGTTTTGAAGTTAGTTAAGTGTAATCACTTGAAAATGTGAATTCATGACTCGAAATGGTTTAGTGTCGTCACTTGAAATGTGTATTCATGACTTGAAAATAGTTAAGTGTTGTCACTGGAAATATTAATTTGTGACATGAAAATGATTAAGTTTAGTGTTTTGAAATGTGTATTAGTGACTTCAAAATTATCAAGTGTAGTCACTTGAGAAGTGGAGTAGTGACTTGAAAATAGTTTAGTATAATTACTTGAAAAGTGAACTTGTGTTTTGTAATTAGTAAAGTGTAATCACTTGAAAATGTGAATTCATGACTTGAAAATGGTTAGTGTTGTCACTTGAAATGCGAATTCATGACTCTAAAATGGTTAAGTGTAGTCACTTGAAGTAAGAATTTATGACTTGAAAATGATCAAGTGTAGTATTTTGGAATGTCTGCTATTGACTTCAGAATGATCAAGTGTAGTCACTTGAGAAGTGGATTAGTGACTTGAAAATGGTTTAGTGTAGTTATGTGTTTTGAAATTAGTAAAATGTAATCAGTTGAAAATGGGAATTCATGACTTGAAAATGGTTTTTAGTGTTGTCACTTGCAATGTGAATTAGAGACATGAAAATGGTTAAGTGTAGTCACTTGTGGTCGCTTTCTTTAAATAAATTATTTAATTAATTTTTAAAAGCGACCACGGGTGGTTGCTTTTTTTAAAAAATTAATAGTGAATTACAAATAATTTTTTTTTTCGAAAAAGCAACCACATGTGGTCTCTTTTAAAAAAACAACCACTATTTTTGAGACCACAACTTTTGGTCGTTTTTGTGGTCGCAAAAATAGGAAAAGCGATCACATGTGGTCACTTTTTGTGGTTGTTTTTCCTGTTTTTTCTTGTAGTGTTGGATACTCATCTGTGCCTGACCCTGAGATGTGATCATCCAACGCACATTAGCATGTTTAAATGGAAAACATTCTATCAAAAAAATTTTCTAAGTTCTTTTAATTGCTTAGCTGGTTATAGGTACGATGCTGATTAGTGAAAATCACAAGTAGCAAATAATTTTTTGTTATGGTCGAGGTCCAATTTTTATCAGCTCAAGCTGGAGATTTTTCTTTTCTGTTATGAGTGTTAGGAGTGCAACTGCATACTTTTTCAACATAGCATCCTTTGTCTGAATTTTGTAGCATCCTCAATCAATGCCTCAAGGCTTATTTGATGTGTTTTTACATTGATTCCCCTTGTCGAATGGTGCTCGTATTTACTTGATATGAAGGTGAGGAGGTTACTGTTAAAAAAATTAACGGTGTTAGGGTTATGACTAAAAGTGCACCTATTTATTTAACAACAACAACAAACCCAGTGTATTCCCACAAAGTGGGGTCTGGGGAGGGTAATATGTACGCAGTCCATACCGCTACCTCCGAAAAAGTAGAGAGGATGTTTCCGATAGACCCCTGGCTCAAGATAAAGATTAGTAAACAAAAGGATGGATGACATAACAGAAATAAGGAATAAGAAATCAGAGAAATACGAAATACGAGAAATTAGGGCAACACGAAATAAGAAAATAGGAACTAAGAAATAAGAAATAGGACACCCACCTAGTATTAACATATACTCACATACCAAAGACACCTATGTACACAGCCCTAGGATTACTAACTCGGCTACACAAGATCTCTCCTGACTGCTTGCTACAACCCACACACTCACACTAGCCTTCTACCCTTATTCGCGCCCTCCACACCTTCTTATCTAGGATCATGTCCTCAGTAAGCTGAAGCTACTCCATGTCTTGTCTAATCACCTCCCTCCAGTATTTCTTCGGCTTACCTCTACCCCTCTTGAAGCCATCCAAAGCTAGCCTCTCACTCTTATGAATTGGGTGCATCCGCGCCCCTCCTCATCACATGCCCAAACCATCTCAGCCTTCCTTCTTGCATCTTGTCCTCCACCGAAGCCACTTCCACCTTCTCTCAGATAATCTCATTCCTAACTCTGTCCCCTCTAGTAAGCCCACACATCCAACGCAACATTCTCATTTCCACCACCTTTAATTTTTGGATGTGGGAGTGTTTGACTGGCCAACACTCCGCTTCATACAACATGGTCAGACAGACTGCCATTCTATAGAATTTGCCTTTAAGCTTAAGGGGCACCTTCTTATCATACAACACTCCCGAGGCGAGCCTCCACTTCATCCAACCTGCTCCAATACGTTTAGAGACATCCTCATCAATCTCACCATTACCCTGAATCATAGACCCAAGATACTTAAAATTATCTCTCTTACAAACCTCCTGGGAGTCCAACCTCACCATCACTTCGTCCTCCTGCCTCAAGTCACTAAACTTACATTCCAAATACTCCGTCTTGGACCTACTCAACCTGAACCCTTTAGGCTCGAGGGTTTGCCTCTAAACCTCCAATTTGTCATTCACACCTCCCCGCGTCTCATCAATCAACACTACATCATCCGCAAATAACATACACCAAGGCACCTCGCCTTGAATACTCCGCGTCAACACGTCCATCACCAACGCAAATAGGAACGGACTAAGAGTCGATCCCTGATGCAACCCTATCTCTACCGGAAAATGCTCCGAGTCTCCTCCCGCCGTCCTCACCTGGGTCTTCCCTCTATCGTACATGTCCTTAATAGCTCTGATTTACGCCACCGAGACCCCCTCTCTCCTCCAAACATCTCCAAAAAACCTCCCTCGAGACTTTATCATACGCCTTTTCCAGGTCGATGAACATCATGTGTAAATCCCTCTTCCTTTCTCTATGCTGCTCCACCAATCTCCTCACCAGGTAGATTGCCTCTGTCGTCGAGCGACCAGGCATAAATCCAAACTGATTCACCGAAATGGACACGACGCTCCTCAATCTCCGCTCAACCACTCTCTCCCAAATCTTCATAGTGTGACTCAACAGCTTAATACCCCTATAGTTGTTGCAACTCTTAATGTCACCCTTATTTTTATATACCTGAATCATCGTACTCTATCTCCAAGCCTCGGACATTCTCGCGGTCTTGAAAATGCCGTTAAACAAATCAGTCAACCACTTTAAACCTGCCCCACCAGCATACTTCCAAAAATCCACCGGAATCTCGTCAAGTCCCGTCGCCCTACCCCTCCGTATCCTACGAATAGCCTCTCTGACCTCCTCAACCTTAAAACGCCTACCTAAGTTGCTCGGACTCGGGTGCGAGTATCCTAGACTGGTGCGAATCCGAGTCAGATTCGTCAAAATATAAATTTTAAGATTCGGGGGTGCGAATCAGAGTGTGGATACGTGTGCGGGGATTCGGCTAAAAAAAATTAAATATTATAAGTATAGAGTTATAAAGATTTTAGTTAATTTGCTGTTTTAGTTATTTTTGTCTTTTGATTTTACTTTTTAATTAGGAATAGTATTTGTATTAAAAACTTTTTCCTAAATTATCTATTTACAAAAAATAAAAAATAAATATAATTCAGCATTTAAATTAATATTTTCAAAGTAATATACAGTTAATACACCGACCGACATGAATCAACTTTGTTGAGGGACCGACACAGTGCTGGACTGCTGGCACTAGATTAATTAATTATTAATAGAAAAATAATTAATTATTAATTAAAAATAGTACTTAAAAAAACCCAGCACACAAAGGTTTCAAAACAGTCACTTTGACTTGAAAAAAAAAAGAAAAACGTCACTGTGTCAACGTTGACTGCCCCAATTTTTGGTACGACGATGATTTCCGGTACCCTGAGGTGGTACGACGACTGCGCCGATGGTTTTTGGCGACGTCGATGATGATTTCCGACGACGTTGACAATGATTTCCAGCGACGACACTTCGACAACGCCATTCCGGTGGTTGTTGGTCAGGATTTTTTCAGGTAAGTTGCCGGTTAATTATTCAATTTTTCCCCTCATATTTCTTCTTCAGTTGGTCAACGTCTTCAAAATCGGTTGATCGAATCGGAGACGGCGGAAGCACCCGTACCCGTCTCAGTCTCGTGTCGAGACGGGTTCGGTGGCAAAACTGCCGAGTCCGAGCAACATAGACGCCTATAGTAACTGAAATCACGGCTCTCCTCCGAGTGGTCCAGCTCCCCTAACTCAATTCCTCTGTCCCGTTCCTCGTTCAAAAGTCCATGAAAGTACTCTTGCCATCTCTTCTTAATGTGGACATCCTCCACCAAAACACTACCATCCTCCCCCTTAATGCACTTCACTTGATCGAGGTCACGACCCATCCGCTCCCTAGCCTTAGCAAGCCTATACAACCTCTTTTCCTCGCCTTTCTCCTCTAACCCCGCATACAAGCTCTCGAACGCTGCTGACTTAACAGCCGTAAATGCTAACTTAGCCTCCTTCCTTGCTACTTTGTAAACCTCCCTATTCACCCGCTTCTCCTCTTCATCTTTACTCTCAATCAACTTAACATACGCCCCCTTCTTAATCTCCACTTTCTTCTTCACTTTTTCATTCCACCACCAGTCCCCCTTAAGACGTCCTGCCCGACCCCTCGAAACACCCAACACTTCTCTAGCAGTTTCCGTGATACAGCTGGCAGCCCTGTCCCACATAACATCCATGTCCCCTCTGCACTCCCACACCCCCATTCCCGCCACCTTTTCCCTATCTCTAGTGCACTAACTGGCGTCAAGCCACCCCACTTAATTCTAGGTCGACCCTCCTCTGCCCTTCTCTTCTTGCTCTTCTTAATAGACAAATCCATCACTAGAAGCCTATGCTGGGTCGAAAGATGCTCACTCGGAATGACTTTACAGTTCTTACATAAAACCCTATCTCCTTCCTAAGCAGCAGAAAGTCAATCTCACCTCTTTATTTAACAAAAATGACTATTAGTGCTCCAGTTGAAAGAATATGTATTATTATGTGTCTAAGCAAAAGATTGTGTATGATTTTGGGTCTTTACTCAAAAACTAGCTATCAAATATGAAATTAATAATGTGATATTGTGAAGGTAATATTAGTAGAAGATGCAATTCTTCGGAGGATCAGAGATCAGTCCATCGCCGCCGCCGCCAACAGTATCAGGGAATAATGCACATATGTTGTATGTATTCAATAGGAATGGAGTTTGTCTTCTTTATAGGGAATGGAATCGGCCTCTTAAGACTTTAAACCCTCAACAAGATCACAAGCTCATGTTTGGTTTGCTCTTCTCCCTCAAATCTTTAACTGCCAAGATGGATCCTACAAGGTTGTTTGTCTCCTTCTCTACTCTTATACTCTTTGCCCAATTGGATTATTTTGATCTAACAAATGTATTTAGTATAGGAATGAAATGGGTCATATCCTCTCTGTTTCAATTTATTTGTCTGGTTTTGACTTGACACGAGTTTAAGAAAGTAAAAGGACTTTTAAATTTTGTGGTCTTAAACTAAGGCGGCGTTTGGCCATGAAAATTGTGTGTATTTGAAAAAGGTAATTTTTTTTGCAAGGTGAAAAATGATATTTGAAATTGGAGTTGTATTTGGCAATGAATACAAATTTGAGTTAGTTTTTGAATTTTTGTGAGTAATTTGGAGTGAAAAAAATTGATATCAGCTCTTTGGTGTTTTCCAAATTCCTGAATATTCCAGAATTCAACTTTGGATGGCCCGAACATGATTTCCGTATTTCATCTCCCGAAAAGAGAAACATTTTCATGGCCAAACGCGCCTGAAAGATACGCAGAATGTACCAAAATGTTCTTTAATCTTGAGGTTATTGACATGCCATGTAGAAAACTGGAATTCAAGTGCTGTAAAAGAAGGAAAGATGAAATCTTTTTGAAACATGCTAAAAAGAAAAGTAAGACAAATAAATTGAAACGAAGGGCGTAAATCCTAATAGAGCAGAATGAACATAGAGGTTTTGTATAGCTGATCCAATCCAACTAGTTTGGTACTGAGGCATAGCTTATTGATTGGATTATTTGGTCAACCCTTATTCCCCGCTTCCCAAATCCTGTCTCGTAGGAAACCCTTTTCGTGTTAGGACTAATTTTCAAGGCATAATGCCATCAAAATGTAGTCTGTTCTCACTTGAAATCTTTTTTGGGCAGTGCTGAAAAAGGTAATCTTGGGGTGCCGCAGTTACCTGGACAGGGATGTTCATTTCACAGCTTTCGTACTAATACATATAAACTCAGTTTCATGGAAAGTCCGTCTGGAATAAAGGTCAGTCAGTGATCTATTTAATTGTTCTTCTTGATAAGTTCCACTGAAATTCTTCTAGGTCTTATCAATTATCATAGAATGATTGCCAGTTTTTTGTCAGGAGAACTATCATTTTATGATTATAATGAATTCCATTGGAACTGTTCTAGGTGAAGTGACCAGTAGGCACTTTACTTATTGTAGTATTTGTGTTACTCAAGGGCTATTCAGCAGTTCACAGCTTTAGTGCAGGCACTAGATGTTTGGTCTGTAATGAGGTTACATTTTGATTATGCTACATATGTAAGAATTATCTTTCTAGATTGTGAAAAAAGATGGATAGTCTGATACATTCAGCTGAAAGAACTAAAAGAAATGATCAATTAATATTTCTACTTATCCAATATCTATTCCAAGTGATTCAAGGATTTATAGGATCGAAAATCTGCAGAATTTTGAAAAAGGAAACATGAAATTGAGAGAAGAAGAGAAGCTTTACCAGTATATTAAAAAATCTTTGGGAAGATCTCAATGACAATACGAGGCTATTTGTGTCGCTCACATAAATTTACATGACAGAGAATAGAGAAGACGTCTTTGAAGAAAAAAAAGAATATGCTGCAGTTTCTTTCTAATTCAATGGAGGAGATTGCATGATTTTGAACTCTGCTTCTTTGATGAGAACTTTGGCTTGCCTGCATGCATATATAAGCAGCCATAACTAGCCATCATATGCCTAATCTTTGCAGTGCTTTCTTCATCTGGCACTACATATTTCCACCTCATTCTCTAGAGAAAAGTCATAGCTCTTTCCGTAATGTTCAAATAAATGGATTTATTAAAGTTCACACTTCACATGCTTCTGTCACTGTTGGCATCCGAACTCTCCGTCAGTAAGTGGTTAAACTGCCAAGCTGCATCGCTGACTTGTGGTTGCATTCTTTGAAGAAATTGAAAATTTATAATATAGATAAGATATCTAGTCAGTTGAAACTCCAATCTGCTGAAACTAATGTTGATCACGATCCCAGTCCCGCAAGAATAAGGAACAAATAAATACAGCAACAAAAACAACACACCCAGTGTAAGGAACAAATAAATAATGTTATAAAAAGAAGGACTAAATGAATAAAGAAATAAAGGAAAACTATTCAGATCTCAAGTTATTTCTTGTGGAACGTGATTTGACATATTTATTTTGTCCTTTTTGCACAATCATTTGTACTGTTAGTAAGACTGTTAGTGGTACTTGCTTTTTGGTCATTGTGGTTGACTTCCTGCTACGTGGATTTCTTCTCAATTATATATGTTATGAAGGTAGCTTGTAATTCACTGAATTCTTCCAGCTTAACTTGGCACAAGCATTTCCCTTCATTGTTTTGAGGTCTCAGACGGTGTATTTCGTGAAAGAAAAAAACTTTTCATTTTGATAAGGAAAGGACCACTTCTTTCCATTTGGAGATAAAATGTGGATAAAGGATCTGGATGAGAGACACTGCCATCTAGGGAATTTAAAATTGGAAATATTGTAATATTAATGTTATTTCATGTGTGAAGAGGGAATCCATGTCTTGCCAATTATTTGATAGTGGTTGTGATAAAGTTCATCTTCTTGGTATTACTTTATCACTGTTGACTGTTTGCTCTTTGTGCTTCTCTTCTCTGCTTCAATAGGCAACAAATACATAATGGTTATATTTGACTTTACAAGCATCCGGTGCATGTCTGAATTATGTTGCATTCTTGCAGATCATCCTTGTCACACATCCTAGGACTGGTGATCTAAGGGAATCTTTGAAATATATTTATAACTTGTATGTTGAATATGTGGTGAAGAATCCGCTCTATTCCCCAGGGGCTCCTGTTAAGTGAGTGCTTAATCCTCGCTAAACCTACCATTGCTATGCAAGATTTGCTGGTCTTATAACTGCTTCTGGACAGGTTAAAACCTACCAGTACTTTGCATGATTTGCTTGTCATAGTGCATTTTCTGCTTACATAGTGAAAGTTTGATCGGAGCGAGTGTCTTTGTAGTTTTATTTTACTTATGAAAGTAGTGTCCGGGCTAGCTTGTGTGCATCTTGACTAATTCCACTAGGTGCCTGGTCTCATACTAGATCAGTAGGCTACCCTTGGGTGCAAAAGTAAAAATATGATGTTCCATCTGATCAATAATCACCTAGTATTATACCAATGATGTTCCACCATATCATGTTATTCTAAAAGAGACATGGTTCATTTCGTTGTTAAATAATAGTGTTTATGGGCAGATTTAGGACGCTTTGTACTTCTCGAGTAAGCTGAGTATTGCAGCTAAAATGATGAACAAATATCTGATAGCGGGTTCACTGTTAATGCATTATTGGTGGTGATTTCAATTCAAAAGACACAGAAATTTGAGAACTTGCCACGAAATTTTGCCTGTTTGTTTGGTGAAAAGTGGTTTTTGAGGTAGTTGATTTTAACAGATCATGAATGTTCAAAGCATAAAACTAACATTATCAATTATCCAAAAAAAAAGGTTCAAACTTCAAAGCATAAAACTGTGAGCTTGCTATATTATATTGTATTGTGTTGAATGGCTCAGATTTCTTGGATCTTATCTTGTTCTTCCTCAGAAGCTTCTTCAAAATCTTGGAGTTTATACAATATCTTGATTATTTTATGCACATTCTTTTTTTGTTGACCGAAATTTTGTGTACGATACTATACATGTAATTAGTATGTGATAAAATGGATATGATTCCTCCACACTTAATCAGACTTGTTGGGTTCGAGACCCATGAGTGAAGAAAAAAAAAAGCAATAAGTATGTGTCATTTTTTATTATTCCCTTGGATGTGCATAATTCACATGTATGCTTGAAGAGGTTTTTGCTTAAATAATTGTTGCATGTTAGGACTCAATGGGCTTTTCTTCATAAAACGAAAAGAAGACAAGAAGGAATAATTCCCTGGCTGTACTCTTGAGAATCACAAAATATTGCACTCTCTTTTCCCCTGTGAAATGTCCAATTGAACATATATTGTCCCTGTTTATGTAGGTGTGAGCTATTTAATTCTACGCTCGATCAGTATGTTAGAGGCCTTGGATAATTTCTCAAGGTACATTTCTCATTATTCATTGTCCATAACTTGTTAAAATTTTCTACTTAATCAACTAAAAAACTGAACATAAAGTTAACTCCACATAGAATTATTGTTTTTAAGCATTTCATATTCTGATTATTGTTCATTGTCCATAACTTATTAAAATTTTCTACTTTATCAACTAAAAAAATGAACATAAAATTAACTCTACATAGAATTATTGTTTTTAAGCATTTCATATTCTGATTTTGCCTTGGTGGATTACAATACCTTCAGGATCATTTGGATTCAGATATCGAACACTGCATTCAGCTTAGTTGTGCCGTTCAATTATGATGTTTTATCATCTGTGATAGAAGATCGCTGTGGTAGAGCTCAATACATTCTTAAAACTTGCTTCACCAACTTTGGACAAGTGTTGCGCCAATTGTGTTTGCCTAGTTACTGTATGATCTCATTTTGGTAACTTCAGTATATTGTCTTTCATGTCAGTTAATGTGTTGAAACAATAATACTTGGATTAGGTCTGCATTACATTCTTTTGATGCTGCTTTCCTTTGAAGTTTTTACATGCCATGTATACACTAGTACAATGAAGAACGGTAGAATAGTTCTTTTACAGATTTAGGATAGTTTTGCAATGAATGTGAAGTATGCTTGCTTTTTAGTATTGGATCTGGTAGGTACCTGTTCAAAATTTGACTATCAGGTAAAGGAGCATACTGAAGCTGGTAGTTCTTTTCCTGAAATTCCATTTTGTGAAATCATAACCCTTGATTTTATATTATGTCTCATCTTTCTGTGCGATGGCATGGGCATATTAAAATTTGAGGAGATAACGTTTTAGAAGATCCTACGCACACTATTCAGATTTTCGTCTTCCTATTAACTGAATCGTTAACTCACCTTGATGACTGCTGCAATTGGATGTTATCTATTGTTAGATCCAGAATACTGCCAAGTTGTTGGTCCTGCGTTCCCTGAACAGGTTGCAGCAAGCATTGTTCTATTTCCAGTATTATCAATGAACTACCATATATGTTGGAATATGTATATTAAAGCCAAGCATTTCTATTCATTAAATCCATCTATTCCCATTGGAAATCCTGTTGCTGCTGTCCCCTTGTTATTATCTTGCTGATTCAACACGTCAATTTAGTCATTTGAAATCTCTTTGTTACTGCGCAGTAATTTCATTCACCCGCTTACTCAACAAGTTCTCATTTCCATCGGAAATATCTGTTTGTTGCTTTTAAGGTCCTTTGGATCTTTCATGCACAATTTTGCTTATTTTGGGTCCATTTGTTTTAATCAGAACTACAATTTTACCACCATTCCAAATGGGATCTTTCATGCACAATTTTGCTTATTTTGGGTCCATTTGTTTTAATCAGAACTACAATTTTACCACCATTCCAAATGGCAACTGTTTTCAGAGTCTCATTGAACATGTTTAGTCGATTTTACTTCTCTTTTCCAAGTTTCTGCTAGAATGATGATAACTGAATTCAGCTGTTTAAATGAGGTGGTGAATTAACCATGAACACGGTCATGCTTGCTGGTCACTCTAGCCCACTCTTTTTTTCGGCATAGACCGGAGGTTGGGATTAAGAATCATAAATGAAATGTACTGGGTTGTTTGGTGCATGAATTAAATAGATTAATGGAATAGTGAGAGTTTAAAAATGTATTGGAGTGGCGTATACGGTATTCATGTATTTTGGGTACACAGAGAAGGTGACATTAAACAGGATTTTGCTATCTCTGGCTCAAGCTGAAGCCAGTAAATGAGCTTCTTGCTGTTAACAAAATGAAGATGGATTTTCTAGATGCTATAGTTCCCTTCTATAGTGAAAGGCTTGTCAGTTGGTACTACTTAAATTGGATTCTTTTCTTGCTATATCATTCTGGATTTGTTCCTTTTGTTGCGTCTTTACAAGCTTTCGTGTTCTTAGTGTGTTGGACTTTTCCTTAAAACTCAAGGCCACCCTGTAAGTAATGAGATCCTTTATTTGATGTCTTAATGAGCTTGGCTAAATCCACCCATTCATCTACAAGTTTTGTATAAAAAAGTGAAAATTCAGAAGTGGTAAAAGAGGTGAAACAAATTATGAAGAAAACTGTCGAGAAATCCTCCGGAAGTTGGTGGTATTATTTCCTAGTTGTTGACGCCTTCGAAATGTACAAATTAATACAACTGGCTTGATCAGGTAAGTGTTAACGATATAAGTTGAGCTAAAAGAATAAGGAGAATAGACAGACAACAGAGGATGCTTCAAGTATTGTACTAAGCACGTGGTAACTCTGTCCACCAAAGCTATAACAGATAGAAAGAAATTATCAGTGTTTGTCTCTGTTGCGAATTGAACTTTGAGGCCTCATGGTGCTCAATCCAACTTTATTGAACCCTAGGCCACACTCACACTCGTGTTACTATATCTTCTAAGGTAATACATGTACTAGTTATAAATTGTTAAATTGTGAGGTTATCTTATTTGAAAGTTTCAATTGTTTATTGAGAGCATGCTTTTAGATTAGACTTAAGTTATTAAGTTTTAAGTACTCCCATTCACGCGTTGGATTGAAAGAACCACCCCTAGGGAGATTAATGGACGACACTGAGATTCCAATTCTGTCTGCGTTTATATCCTATTTAATTGTTTGCTCATCTTATACAAAAAATTTAATTGCTTGAGAGAGCATATTTTTATGACGGAAGAGGGGGCAAAGAGATATTCACCTTTAACTTCTCTTAATTATGTCTTCCATATTATTTCAAGTAATTTAACTATTATGAAGGTGACTTGTCCGATGCACTGTAGTTAAACTCAGCCGAAAACTGAAAACTGTCGAGGGCAATCAGCATGGTGGGTATCATAATAATTTTTTTTTTTTTTGGTGCAAAGGGGCATATATTAGAATAAAAGTAGCGTTGTTAAGTTACAAAGCTGCCCGGTGGGGCATCAAAAGATTGTTGAGCCAAGGCTTGGCTATTAGAAAGTAGATTACAAACACGCAATTTCCTAGAGTACATAGTTCCTGATTTGTCTACATCTATGGTGTCTAATACAAACACAGGAGGAACTAGTAGGATTTTAAGGCTCTCTTGCACTGCTTCATTCCTAGCTGCTTTGGCTAATAGGTCAGCCGCTTTGTTCCCTTCCCTGAAGATATGCTCCGGATGGGTTGCTAGGACCCTCTCTAGCATTGACCTGCAATCAGTAGTAAGATTATCAAGTAGCAAGTTCTCTTCAGTTAAAACCCGAATAGCCTCCAAAGAATTTAATTCTACTTGAAGAGGGGTTACATTATGGTTGATTGCTATGTTGAGGCCCCTTTTGAGAGCGGGTAGCTCTGCAGCTAGGGTGGTGGTGTTGGATTTGTGTTCCATGAAACCCACAATCCAGTCCCCATTATGGTCTCTGATGGTACCCCTTAGTCCCCCTTGCCCTGTTAAAAGTCACACTGAAGCATCAGTGTTAAGTTTATACATATCTCTTTTAGGGGGTTTCCAGGTGACTTAGATAGTAGTATAGGAGTATTGGGGGTGATTGGAGATGATGAGGTGGTATTCCATTGCCTGAGAGATACACTACAAAAAATAGTTCAAATTGCGGGGGTTAAATTTACAGTTTGAATCCCCGCAAAATGCTATTTCGGCAGTTTCCAAAACCCCCACAATTCGAGCCGTTACAAATAATTTGCGGCGGTTTTTTTCCGACCCCCATAATTACTTTGCGGCGGTTATATTGCGGCGGTTTTAACCCCTGTAATTATTTGCGGCGGTTATAACCCCCGTTAATCTTAATTTGATTCTTTTGAAATTGCGGGGGTTTAAACCTCCGCAATTTTTTTATTATTATTTTTTTAATTTAATAGGGCTCATCCATTTTTAATAACTAATTATAGATTCTAATTTTAGCTCAAATTTAATTGATCCTTTAGGCATAACATACGATCCAATATTTGTTCAACTCATATATCATTAATACAACAGAGTAATTAAACATTGTAATTGACAAATATCAAAAATACATTGAACATTAAACTTCAAAATTAAATTTTCAGCATTAACATCTTCAAACTCCGAATTTTCAATACTAACTAGTATCTTCAAAGTTCAAACTCCAAAATCAAATGTAAACACAAAACCTTCAATATTCTAAGATTCACTCTAATTACACAATTACATCGTCATAATTGAATACCCAAGACAAATGCAAGAATTCAAAGAATATCGTTAAGATCATTATCATCGCGTGATCTCCTTGCATCCATGGGCGAAATGGGTCCACTAGCCGCATCACTTGGCTACATAAAAACACAAAGTATAAAAATCGGTCGATAAACTTTCAGTCCTTATAACTCAAGTATAAATATTTTCTTAATGTCATTCCGAGATTTTGATACATAAGCATTGGACTAATATGCACCTCAAAGAAAGGTGAAGCACAAAGGAAAATAAGCAAATTAGACGACCAATGCCAGGGGTACTAATTTTGATATGTTAGAGCATAACAAAGTTAGTGATTGGAAAGTTCAAAATGTCCTACTCTAGGTGGACAGAAACAGAGAATTGCAATAGCAACCAGCTGTGTCATTTCCTGTTTTCAATTGGAAAACAGTCGTAGTCCCTTTCACCAATGTGATTTTCCTGTGCATGAAGGAAAATAAGCATATCCTAATTGTAATACTACTAGAAAATCAAATTAAACTAGGACTACATCCATCTCTTCTTACTAAATAGTTAACTTGGTGATGTCTCTGTATGAAACTACTAACAAAGAACTAAGTTTCATTAATGAACCAAATTCTGTGTTTTGTTACAGATGGATTCATAGATATGAAGTAGTGTAATACAAATGCCTACAAAAGAAAAGAGATTCTTCATAAAAGAAAAAGAGCATCAACAATGGAAACTAAACACTGCAAGAGTGTATAAATGAACCTTTCCTTGTAGGACATAAAGTCTACAAGGAAACCCTAAGCAAGATACTACAAAGCATACAAATAAAAGCTTTTACAGATAGATCAATCTTATTCCCTGTTAAGCCAAAGCTTTGTTAGAAGTTTTTTAGTTCTGTAATAAGATTGATTCTAGTTTGTATGCTTTTCTTCCATTGAGACTTATGAGATAGTGATACGAGTGCGATCACGTAGATGGACTCATGTGGGTGTGTATTGAAGTTTTCCAAGTGTGTGTGCAAGAGAAGTGTAATTAAGGGCCCAAATACACACCAAAACAGCCTGCTACATACACTAGACGAGAGGCCCATTCTTGAAGGGCCCTTTTGGTCATTTTAACTTCTAATTCTATTGTAATATATAAGAAATATTTTTAGGGTTTCATTGGCAGATTTTGTATGTTGTAAGTCTTGTAAGACACAAGGAACATCAAGTCCTCTCTCCTTTGAGGCACCCAAACCCAAAATTGTAACTAGGTACATCAAAAGAGTGAATTCTCTTTTGTTGTTTACATTTGCTTGGAAACATTGATACTTGAGAGGTGGATTCCGATCTTGTGTCTTTGTAAGAGATAGGTTTATTGTTGTGTGTAGTGTTAAGGGTCCAAGATTGTCCATTCTTGGGTTCTTAAAATTATACCTTCATGTGGTCTATCTATCTATCCTTTTACTTTTCTTGTAATTGTGTTTGGTGTTTGTGTTGTAACCTTGTGTTCTTGTTGTTATTGTTAACTTCAAATCTTGTGCCTTTGTGTTCATCTTGTTCTTCACATATTATTTCTGTTTTGGTGTATAAATACACCATTATATCTTGTATTTTTGTGTTTTTGTTGTTGGCCAAAACTAGTTCCAAAAGGGCTTATGGATTTCTTCTAATTTGTGGACTATTTTTGGACTGATTTTGGTGTTCCGTTGTTTGTCTGGTATCATTTGGTATCAGAGCGAAGGCTGGTCGTATTCTCACACTACCAATCTTGGGCTCTCTTAGTTGAAAATAAATAAAAAAAAACTGACTGAAAATTGAAATTTCCAGAAAATAGCAATCTGTCCACTTGTGTGTTCTTGGCCGAAAATTGTGTCTTGTTGTGTCTTTGCCAAGATTTGTGTCTTGTAAACTTAGATCTAAGAGTCCTTTTTGGGTGTTATATTGTTAGTAGTGTTAGCTTCTTCATCCCTAACACCAAAGGAGTCTAAATCTAAGTTTGAGCTTTAAAGGTTGATGTTGTTGTTGTGAGTCCAAAGTGTGGCTGATTGTTGGTGGGATTGTTGTTGTTGGTTTAAGTTTTGAACGTGTATTGTGGGAATTGTGTTGTGGATTTTAAGCTTGAAAAGGTGGTGGTGTTTTTTTTTTTGGAGGGTCCAACTTGAAGCTTAGAACTTCAAGAGTCAAAGTTTGTGTTCTTGGTGTTCTTCACCATCTCTATATGTTGTTGAATAAAAGGTGGTTGTTGATCTTATAAGTTGAAGGAAAAGGGTGAAGAATTTTTAGTCTTGAAAGACCCCCAACCACCAAAGACTTTATCAACCCTTTTCCAATAACTTTCCATAATACAAGGGTCCATGTTTTAAGGAGGAGTACAAGAAAGTCAAAGTCTTGAAACTTGAATTGAAAAAGAGCTCCAAAGACTTTTATTTCCCTCCCTAACCAATTCCAAATTACAATGGGACCAAGACTTGAAATTGAAATATAAAATTGAGAAACCGCAACCAATACGTGACTGCCACATCATTATTTTTACTGTTCACATAACACTTTTGGCTCAAATTTTAGATTTCTTAGTTTCACTTTATTGTTTCGTTTGTTGATCCCATTACTAACTTGCAAGCTAGTACTAGATTGTAAGTTAGTTTTGAAACCATTCTTCGTGTATACGTTCCTTTGTGTGTCTTATTCTTTTGACTCGTTGTGATACTTGGTCCACCTCTCAATGCCTCATGGAGTACAAGCGAGGTTACGACACTTGTGAGATCAAATTATGAAAAATCCGAGAGATAAAACAATAGAGAGGGAGTGTGAGGACCATTCTTGTACAACTAACTTGTTTGTTGTTTTGTAGGTAACTTTGGCCCTAATGGAAACCATTTTGGCCCTCCTTGATGCTTTGTCCCGAGACCTTGCTAGGGTAAATATGGGTCTTGAAAACATTCACTCGGATGTGGTAACTATGAGTGAGAGGTTGGATCGAATGGAGAGACGAAGGAACTCTCGTGCTTTTACTCCCGAAACTTTACCTACAAAATCCAATCCTCCAAGTTCACCACAAAATGCCATAAGCCAAGCTATAAATAACCCACAAAATCGAGAACAAGGTAGACCCCTTCCCCCGCTAGTTGATCAAGTCCAACAAGAAGGACTTGTAAGCCAATTTTCTCCCATCCAAGCTCCATAACCGAAGCTCCACATTACCAAAACAGTCCACTTTACCAATCAATCCTCTCAATCGAAACTCCGCTTTACCAAAGACTACACATCCAAGAAGAGGAACATGGTAGAGAGGTACATGAAGGATATGGATTACACGACAATAGTTATATGATGGAGGGAAACTTGAATCGGATAATATTAAAGCCAAAACTCAAGATAGAGAGGAAGCCGAGGTTCAAAATGAAGATGTTAGCCTTGAGTTGTGTTTGTGTTGCTCTTAGGTCCACCTTATTGGTGGACTATTTTTTGAGTCGTTTTTTATACGTGCCAAGTTTTATTGAACTCTATGGTTCTTCATGTTTTGCGGACTGTTTTGAGTGATCGCTTATGAAGTGACCAGTCGAACGAGGTGAAACCGTGAATTTGTGGGCAAATTCCTCTCAAGATGGAGAGGATGATACGAGTGCGATCACGTAGATGGACTCATGTGGGTGTGTATTGAAGTTGTCCAAGTGTGTGTGCAAGAGAAGTGTAATTAAGGGCCCAAATACACACCAAAACAGCCCGCTACATACACTAGAGGGGAGGTACATTCTTGAAGGGCCCTTTTGGTCATTTTAACTTCTAATTCTATTGTAATATATAAGAAACATTTCTAGGGTTTCATTGGCAGATTTTGTATGTTGTAAGTCTTGTAAGACACAGGAAACATCAAGTCCTCTCTCCTTTGAGGCACCCAAACCCGAAATTGTAACTAGGTACATTAAAAGGGTGGATTCTTTTTTGTTGTTTGCATTTGCTTAGAAACATTGATGCTTAGGAGGTGGATTCTGATCTTGTAGCTTTGTAAGAGATAGGTTTATTGTTGTGTGTAGTGTTAAGGGTCCAAGATTTTCCATTCTTGGGTTCTTAAGATTATACCTTCATGTGGTCTATCTATCTATCCTTTTACTTTTCTTGTAATTGTGTTTGGTGTTTGTGTTGTAACCTTGTGTTCTTGTTGTTATTGTTAACTCCGAATCTTGTGCCTTTGTGTTCATCTTGTTCTTCACATATTGTTTTTGTTTTGGTGTATAAATACACCATTATATCTTGTATTTTTGTGTTTTTGTTGTTGGCCGAAACTAGCTCCAAAAGGGCTTATGGATTTCTTCTAATTTGTGGACTGTTTTTGGACTGATTTTGGTGTTCTGTTGTTTGTCTGGTATCAGATAGTTTAAATGAGTTTAATAAGTGGGTTTTGACCTCTTTATTATTACCTATGATATTACATAGGTGTTAATATCAATTCCTTGGTGTATGATATTACTGGTCGTATCCCGATATCATATAATTCGCTCCCTCAATATTCATAAACTTGAAAACATTGCACTCCTCCTCATTGTATTCCTGGTTAGCCAATTTCATCATGATCTCAAAATCGCAAAACTCTTTCAGATTAATAATTGGCTCTATTTCAACAACCCCATCGGGGTAGTCATGGAATTCCAAACCATAGGATTGTCGAATTTCAGTGTCGTATCTATCGAAAAGTTGATCAATAGCAGGGCATTGTTCCTTGATAGTGCCAGCAGGTTAGCCGTCAAACAAGTTATCACTATCATCATCACTAGTTAGACAGAAAAAGCATTGATCGTTGGTTTTCAACCTAGAATTAGCTATTTCTGTTCGACTATACTTTCCTTTTGCAAATGTTGCATGTTGATCTCCCTGAAACCTAGCTATTTTTTTGCTTCTTCTTAATCTCTGTGTGTCTCTATGTTATTTTCTTCAGTCACCAGTGCACTTGACACAATCAGAGAAGGTTTTTTAGTCAAGAAATTAATTAGTACTAGTGTGGGGTATATGAGAATGTTTGCCTAGTCACATGCAGTGAAAAAAAAGGAAACAGGCAATTATAACACATAGAAAGCCAAAGCACTGTACACTGCACAGTCCTTATCTCATCAAAGTACAAAGACATTTTTCTAACTACAATTTTAGCAAAACATTAAAGCATGGCCAATTAGTCTTTGCCAAAACACAAACATGTAAAAAATTTGGCTTCTTCCCCTTCCTTTAGTAGCACCAATAAGCCATACCATTCCATACAATACAATGTTGTCATGACTTTCTAGTACTTCAATTAAGTATAAGCAACTTCACACTATTCTATGCATACATGCTTTTTTTTTTCCAGCCACAAATTAAAGAGAGTAGCATGCATCTCAGCTATTACATAGCTAGCCTTATATCTACTCAAGAATTAGAGAAAATTAGAGAAAAATTTCACAACCGATTCATTAAAATAAAAAGTAAAGAGAACATTACTTACCGCTGTGGAAGAAATCATTGAAGGAGAATCAAAGAGTCCCACAAATTGTTCCGGTATCGTTCCTTCTTTCATTATCATATATGCCTTCAAAGCACTCATTATTTGATTGTGAGAATTCATCATTTGAGCAAAATTTTCTCAACATTGGAACGAATAAGAACCTCCACTACTTGAAGCACTTGTACCACCAAAACGAGGTCTATCTTGTTTGAAAACTCTACTACGAACATCTCCTAATCCCAAGCATCTCACCCTTCCATAGTGCTCTTGCCCTAGCACCTTACCAACGACATCATTTTGCGAAACTTGAGACTCATCTATGGCGCTTTGGCTCAAAGTTGACTCAATTTTTTCCTATATATAGAAAATTTGTGGTCAAAATAAATTAAAAAATAGAAATTTATTTGGCATACCGTGGTTGATTACTCTACAAGAGTCTACGGCACATAAGTATAGCTCACACATATTTCTTTTACCGCTTCATTAACATATACTCCATCTTGATTCATATGAGTAGCAATCTACATTTGTGCTTGTCCGGGCCATTGTCAAGTCTCGGCCATCTATAAATTAAAAAACATAATCAATAATTTACTATTTAAGAATAATATATTCGAGGTTAATTCACTCACAATTTCAGCCCTTCTTGTAGCATTGACTTTGGAGCCACCGGTGTGTGGAATTGTCTGTTTCTTTTCATTTTCACGGTTCCTTTGACGCATTTTCTTATAAAAATATACTTATACCTCAATTAGAAAAAAATAATTATACAACTATAAAGAAATTCATATACATAAATACCTTTGTTGATTCTTTAAAATTGTATTCAATAAAAGAAATTCATTGATCCGGTGGGATCCCATCCGGCACCTTATCCATAAATACTATTAGATTGAAGTGCTTAGGCGCTTTTGATTCATACATATGGAGGTTCAACTGATGAATACATATATCAAATGAGGTCACTCACAAAATATGGGCGTAAATATATAAATGGAACCACTTAATTATGCTAGAGAAGAAAAATGAAAGCTAAATACTTTTCTCAATACAAAAAGAAAGCTAGAATAGAATTTTTCGAAACAGAGACACACTTTACAATTGTTGCGAAATCCAACCCAAAATAAAATGATTCATGGGTTTATCTATAATAAAGGAATATATAACAAGAAAAATGTCAAAAGAGTACTAACAGACTAATTCGATCTTTTTTTGCCTTTGCTATGAGCTTCAAGATACTCCTCATACGTCTGCGACAAGATAAAAGGAAATTTGAAATACAATGTACAATAATATCTTAATCACGACAACATGATTTGTTGGTAGATCTAACAGCTACACAAAGAGATAAAGCTCGCTCGGCTGAAATCATCAGCAAACTTTGAGAAAGTACGGAAGAGTTTCATCTTCTTAGCAAATACAAAAATATTTTTAGATACATGACTACAAACTTGGAATGCACCAAAACAGTTCTAAAACAGTCCACAACTCAAGCACAAAATGTGACCCCAACAACTACACAACATGGCCAACAATAACAGGAAGAATTCCAGGTTTTTATACTAGTGGAGCATGGCAGAGTGCTCATGCTACTTTCTATGGTGGCAGTGATGCCTCTGGTACTATGGGTATGTTACCATTTCCCTTGTAAATTGTAACCTTCTATTTTCAACTCATAACTACCATTTTTCTTGGTGTTTTTTGTTTCTCCGTCTTTTTCTATAAACAATGTACCTGAAATGCTCCAGTTCTACTCAATTTTTGGTCTATTTTTCCTAAAATTGGGGGGTTTTCTCCTTATTCTTCTGTATTTAATGTGCTTGAAATGCTCCAATTCTACTCTTTTTTATCCGTTTTTCTAGAATTTTTGTTCCATTTTTCAGAAAAATGCAAGTTACTTAGTAAATCAATGATTGTTTCACCATTTTCTCGCTTTAATTAAGCTTGTCAGTTCTTCTTTACTAAATGTACTTGAAATGCTCAATTTCTACTCCATTTTTGCTCTTTTTCAGAGAAATGCAAGTCACATAGTAAATCTATGGGTATTTCATCATTTCTCACTCTAATTAAGCTTGTTACTTCAACTCAGGAACCACCATTTTATAAAATGTACTTGAAATGCCTAATTTCTACTCTATTTAGCTATTATTCTCTAGTATTTCGGTTCCATGTTAAAGAAATGCAAGTTAATTTGTAGATCTAAAAGCATAATGCATCTAAACTTAAGACTAATTTTATCACTGTGATGCATCCACAAGGTGTTTTGAACACTAAATCAACCACTCAAACTATATTAACAACAAGAAGATAATGAACAAAAGATGAACAATAATATTATAAGAATAACAACAACACAACAAGTGATTCTTACAACTTCGGACTCCAGCACAATTCCAATAGTCGGCCGGCGGAGTCAATTTTGAGGGAAAATGACCGGAGTAGATTGGCCGGCATATCAATTGACCTTGAGTTAATTTTTTTTTTTTGGGTTAACACAATGAAAGCTGATTTGGGGGAAATGTGAGAGAGAGGGAGATTTTGGGGGAATGGAAGGTGAATTAAAAAATGAGGGAAAATTTTGGCCAATGAAAAAATAAACAAGGGAAATTTTTTTAATGGTATAGGCTATTTTTTCTATTGATAGAGGAGGTTTAAAACCCCTGTAATTTATAGCGGGGGTTTAAACTCCCGCAAATTTATAAATTTTAGCGGCGACTTTTTAACCCCCTGTATTTCATATAATTTTACGGGGGTTAAAATAACCCACGCAAATCCCCCCCCCCCCCCCCCCCCCCCCAATTTGACCTATTTTTTGTAGTGGATAATATCCCCCCTCTGAATGTTGTTCTTTTTGTCATTGAAAAGGTTGTTGTTCCTAGTTAGCCAGATTCCCCAAAGACAAAAAGGGATGATATTATCCTAATTCAACCAGTTGTTGAATGACTTGGCCTTGAGGGATTTCCAAATCCCTTTCCAGTTATGGGAACCAATGAATGAAAGAGATATAGCAAGATTAAAAATGCTTTGAGCAGTTATTCCTTCCTAAAGTAGTTGAGCATTTTTGCAATGAAAGAAGATGTGGTCACTACTCTCTTCATGAGTTCCACAGAAGTGGCAAAGAGGGCTTAAGTTAAGACCAATTCCATGCAGGTGTTGACTGGTAGGGAGCTTGAGGTGGGACATGATCCAAAAGAAGAATTTAAGCTTTTTGGGGCATTTATCTTGCTAGATATCATTGAAACCTCCAGTAGTGTCACTATTGTGCTGGTTGTTTTTACTGAGGAGAAAGTAGGTAGTGAAGGTGGAGAATCTACCATCAGTTGATAGACCCAAAACAAGCTTATCCTCTTGATTGCTGTTTTAGGGGATCAAAGTGCTTTAGATCTTTGTCCTGATCTCCATAGGGAGATCAAAAGATAATTCCTTGAGATACCAAATTCCATTAGAGTGGATGTTAGCTATTGTAAGATGTTCCTCCTCTCTTTGAAGAGGGCCTTGAATCATAGTTCTTATAGGGGATTGGTGGGGAATCCAGCCGTCCCCAAAGAACTTGATGTTGGTTTCCTTTTTAGGGATCCATTTGTGCCCCTCCATGATATTAGCCCATCCAGTAGTTATGCATTTTCAGGTTCTAGAGACTACTGTGGCTCCCATGTTATTTCTGGTAGAACTTTTATACTTATTTGTAAGGATTCTACCCCAAAGAGTGTGAGGGTTGTTGTGGAGTCTCCAACCAAGGCTATCAAAGAGAGCATTATTATTTTATCTCGCTTCTTTAGATACCCAACCCACCTTCAGTTTTGGACTTGGTTATGGTATCCCATCCCACAAGTTGCAGCCTCTTCTTATTAGCTGTAGTGCCCCAAACAAAGTTCCTGATGATCCTATTTATAGAATCTATGGTTTTTTTAGGCATTGCATGATATGGTAGGGGATACTGGAGAGGGTAGATTTAGCCAGGGTAGTTCTTCCAGCCTGGTTCGGGTACTTAGTCTTCCACCCACTCAGCTTGTTTCTCATGTTGTCAAGTAAAAATTGAAAGTCCTCAGAGTGAGGTCTTTTGTGAAAGATGGGGTACCCTAGGTATTTACCAAAAGAGGGGATGGGTTGAATGTTAAGGGTGTTACAACATTCTTGGGCCCTCTCAGTAGAGCAATTCTTGGAGAAGATTACTCTAGATTTAGCATGGTTGATCCTCTGACCAGATAATTTAGTGAAGAAAGTGAGAGTGTTTTGAATAGCATGACAATCTTCTTTGGTGGCTCTTGAGAAGAGAGTTAAGTCATCTGTAAAGAAGAGGTGTGAGATAGCAGGTCCCCTGTTAGTTATTTTGATGGGGTGCCAAAGTTTAGAGGAAACATTCAAATCAATATTTCTTGACAATTTTTCCATACAAAGGATAAAAAGGTAAGGAGAGATTGGATTTCCTTGTCTTATACCCCTTGTTGGTAAGAAAGGATCAGATTTCCCTCCATTGATGAGAATGGACATAGAGGACCTAGTGACACAGGACATGATTAACCTAGAAAGGTTTAGAGGGAATTTGAAGTAGTGGAGGGTATCCTTGATGTAAGAACATTCAATTCTATCAAAAGCCTTCTCTAGATCAATCTTTAAGATCATGGTAGGGGTTTTCCCTTTCATTTTGTTGAAGTGAGAGATATATTATTAGACAATTATGGAGTTGTCAGCAGTTCTCCTATTAGGAATAAAGCTTGCTTGAGTTGGGGAAATGAGGTGATTGAGGAAAAGTTTTAGCCTATTGGCTATGATCTTAGTGATCAGCTTGTAGATAGTGTTGCATAAAGCAATGGGTTTGAAATCCTTGGCTTGATCAACATTTTTAGACTTAGGAATCAAGCAAAGAAGAGTAGTGTTTGCTTGAGGAGGCATGATCACAGTCCTAAAGACTTCCTGACAGAACTTGGTAGCTTTCTCCCTCACTATGTTCCAATATCTTTGGTAGAGAAGAGGGTAGACACCATCAGGTCTAGGTGTCTTCATGGGTTTAAAGGTTTTGAGGGCTTGGATAATTTCAGTGTCTCTGAGGTTTGAGGAAAGGGTATTGCTCTGAGACTCAGTGAGAATTGGGGTAGTAAGGTGCTTAGTAGTTTGGTAGGCTGGGGAGCTGTCATGGCCAGTGGTGTAAATTTAGAGTAGAAAGAAATGATATGAGATTCAATAGCTTTAGGATCAGTAAGACAGTTCCCCATGTCATCTTTCAGGCTAGTAATTCTATTGTTCCTTCTTCTATTGATGGTAGAAGTGTGGAAAAACTTTGTGTTGGCATCCCCTTCACTAACCCCGTTTATTCTAGATTTGGTTCGTCAGAACTCTTCCTCAAGTTTAAGAAGATTATTGTAATCCAGGAGAAGCTGAGATTCTATATAATGGAGGAAAGGGGTTGAGTGGTATGCATTGGATTTTTGGATACCATCCATCTTGGCCATGATCCTTTTAATTTTATGAAAGATGTTTTCAAAAGTGATTTTATTCCAAACAGCAGCCTCCCTTTGGAAGACATGAAGAGCATTTAGGAGCGAGTTAGGGGGATCAAAGCATTGGTGAACCAAGTTGGTAAAGTAGGGGTGCCTACATCATATAGGTTCAAGCTTAAAGGGTCTAGGATTAGTGTGGATAGTGTGTCTGAGCTGGACCTTAAGAGGATAATGATCAGACTTAGTCCTAGGGAAGTGGGTTACAATAGCCTCAAGGTAATCCTTAATCCAAGAGTCATTGGCTAGGAACCTATCCAGTCGTTCAAAAATCAACTGGTTCCTGTTTCTATACCTCTTGTTGGTCCATGTGTACCTACAACCCTTAAAACCTAGGTCTATCAAACTGCATTGATTTATGCAGTCTCTAAAGAGAAAAGATCTTGTATGGTTGACCTGGTTACCCCCTATTTTGTCTCTAGCTTGGAGGACTTCATTAAAGTCACCTCTAATGAGCCAATTACCCTTATAGGCTTGGGAGATTTGAATGAGATTCTCCCAAAGGGTGGTTCTAACGTGGAAATCTGGGCTAGCATAGATTGCAAAAAAGAGCCAAGGATTAGGATCAGAGGTACCTTCACCATGACATGGATAGCTAGCCGAAATCTGGAGTAAAGGTCTTCACGCGATTGAAATTGATGTACACAGGCGATAGCTACCCGAGGTAAAGTTAGAATTTTTAGTTCGAGTTCAAGCCGTAGAAACAACATTTGTAAGGTAAAGTTGTATACAACAAATCCTATTGTTGATTCTTTTTCAATCTCTGCATAGCGAATAGCAAAAGTTTTAATGTATAGAATTATCATTTTCTTAGGTTTTAAATACTTTATGTTTATTGGATTTGGAGTAAGTTACGTACATATTAATACAAATAAAATGTTTTGAGTCAAGAAGAGAGTGTGGTTAACAGAGGCGACCCTTCTTTTTTGGAATAAACTGTACTTTGCCCCCTTCAAGCATTCTTACACGTATTCTTTTAGATACTATGACCAGATGTGGATAATCAAAAATATGACCTTGCAGTAATTGCTTGGAATTTGTAGTCACGTGAACTATTCGTTCAATAACCGACTATAGAAAGGATCGTATGATGGCCTCTATATATCTCTCTCATATCCGGAGAATAGAGCTTGACCAACTTTTTTGCCCTTGTTTTGGTTCAAAACTTAAAATGGCTGGTCAAAATGCTTTTATATGAAAGATCGGTGGAGTGATTTTCCTTTTAATTATTAACATTATTAGACATTAGTGCATGTAAACAATATAACAGGTAACTAATATACTTCTTTTGATTAGATAATATGATAGTGTTAGTATATAGAAGGTTTAACTCATTAGGTCACTTGGCAGTGATGTCAAAATTTTTACGAAGGGGATTCAAAATATGAAGTAAAGTCACAAAGAAGTTAAAGGATATTCATTATCTACTATGGACTTAAGAAATAATTCTACTCATACATAAATAGTGTAATTTGTCATTAAAGGAGATTCAAAATAGATCGTACCTAAGGGTGTGGCCTAGTAGTCAATGAAGTGAGTTGAGAATCTGAGGTTTCGGACTCGAATTCCAACACTGACATAAAACACTAGGTGATTCTTCTCATATGTCCTAACCTTGTCCAAACACTGTAATTCTTCTCATCTATTTTAGCCTTAATGGAGGTGATAGGTATGTCGTGGATTTAGTAGAAGTATACAAAAGCTGGCCCTCCTGCTATTTGGCTGTGGCTGGCTCCGCTCCCGCCACTTGGTTGTGGGAGGTAGGGTTGATTGGGTGAGACGATAGATTAAGGTGCAACAGAAATAAGAAAAAGAAAAGAAAATGGTTCACGTGGTAGCAAAAGAACTAGATGAACCCGTGAACAAACACTGATTCCAGTTACAGAGATGGAAGCAAGCAAACAAAATCGAACCAATTATCCATTGGCTTTTTCACCTTTGTAGTACTACTACACCACCAGACAAAACACCCTACTCATTTATTTTACCTACTTCCTGGTACTTGTCAATTTATGCGGCACCTTTGGTGAGGTGCAAAGTTTATTTTTAAAAGTATTTTTTTTAAAAATTAAAATTTATAATTTAAAATGAACCTTACGAACGATAAGGGTGACTAAATTGGTGCAACAACTGATATCTCGTAAGGAAAATCAAAGGTTGATTCTCCTTGCCAATCCTTGTCGCGTCAGATTTGTCTAATGCAATTTATATTTCTTTGATTTGCAAGTTATTACATAAGAGCGAGTTTACTCAGTAAACATCCAAAGGGTAGCAACGGTGTTTTTTTTTTTGAGGTTTCAAAAAAAAAAAAAAAATATCTTAGACATTGATATAATTATAAATAATTTTATCAAGGGTAAAATAGATTTTAAAATTAAATTATTTTAAATTATAAAAATGTGATCTTTTTGAGACATACTTAAAAAAAAAAAAGAAAATATGTCAAACTATTAAGGCTCCAATTATTAATAACGCTCCTCATATGTAGCGACAAGAACTTCGAATTATTCATAATCCCTTTGCTTTATTTCATGTACCCGTGACGTCGCTGTTTGTCAATTTTTCGTGGTTGAGCTTTTCCGCTAATTATATTCCATTCAGTGGCTGAGCCACATATATTAGGGGGTGTTGAATTACCTCATTTTATTGAAAAATTGTATTATATGGCTACGTAAAAAAATAAAATATAAATATATATATATATATATATATATATATAT
>NC_061113.1:223179961-223185065 GCF_002878395.1 Capsicum annuum
TTTTGATTTTTACGTAATTTATTTTTTATATTTTAACACAATAAAAATTTTGATTTTGCCACTAATCCCATTGTGTTACTTTTAATTGATTTTTTATGAAAAAATTATAGAGAAAAAACTCTATTACCCCCTGAACTATGTCGAAAGTGGTTATGACACACCTCAACTTAAAGGGGGTTCTATTACCTCCTGAATTAATTAAAATTTTAATTTTGATACTCTTAGTGTCTAGTGATACATACATGGCACACACATGTGTCTATATGAACACTTTAATGTATTGTGTCACGTAGACACTAACAATGTCATAACTAGTGAATCATGAAAGTGATTTTTTCGAGACAAATAGCTTTCGCCAACACTAGAATTTTGGAAAAGTAACCACCCCATGCAAGGGCTCCCGTGAAACTATTAAGTTATTGATGATTAGACACAATCCTAACTATTTATTTGTTTCAATTTATTTATCTTATTTTTTTCAACACAATTTATAAAAAAAAATTCTTTCATGTGACTTTTTAACTCGATAACTTTTTACATGATATTTTTAAGATTATAAAATTAAAAAAATATTTTGATACAATAAACATATTTTTAGTTTAATATTTCAAAGTGTTTTGAACTTATTTAAACCTCATGAAAAATTAAAATTAGTCAAATAAATTATAACGGAGGAAATAATTATTAATGTCAAATAACTGTCAATATCTCAAGAATAGAACTAAGGCTGCATGTTTTTTGTTAAGATTCAGAGGTCTAAATTTGAATGCACATCTGAATGATTAAGATATTGTCTCTAGATATGAAAACTGAATGATTAGGGCTGTTTGTTTTTCAACATCTGAATGTGCAAAAAAAAATTATTTATGTATATAATAAAATAAAAAATACAATTCAAAGAAAAAACTAATTATATATCAGAAAAGTATGTAATTTAATACAACAAAATTATTATTTGATTGAAAAAATATTTATATTTGTTAGTGATAGTGGAGATGGTTTATAATTGTGGTTGCAGTGATAATGATAGATATTAGTGATTAGTAATGTTGGTGGTGATAGTTGTGATGATGAATATTGTACTGATTGTTATGATTGTGGCGGTTGATAGTAGTGGTGGTGGTTGTGATATGCTGTTGCTTGATGTTAGTAGTTTGAGGTGTTGATTCTGATGGTTGAAAAATGAATGTATGATGGTTTGACAGTGTGTTAGTGCTAGTTGGAGATGTTGTTAGTTGTGATAGTGGAGATGGTTGTTAGTAAAGATAAATTATAGTGATGATAGTGGTTGAAGTGATGGTAGAGGTGACATTACTAGTGACAACGGTGGTGGCGGCCAAAGAATATGAGGAGGTTGTGATGTATTAGTGGTAGTTAGCGGTGGTGCTAGTTGTGATAGATGGGTTGATCGATAGTAGCGATTGACCGATAATGGTTAATGATGGTGGTGTTATTGACGGCGGTGGTGGCGGTGAATATAATTAGAATAATAGAGGTAGTAAGTGTGATAGCGGTTGACAATAATGGTTGGTAGCGGTATTTGTTGCTAATGGTGGTTGTAATGGTGGAGGTGGGTGGTAGTTGACAATGGTGGCGGTGGCAAAGGTGGTTAGTGGTGGTGACAGATGATTATGAATAGAGTCACGGTGAATATTATCCAATACTAAAATACCTCTTCAGACCTATTAAGACTTGATTGGAGATCTGAATGATTAAGACCTATTCAGACCTATTAAGAATTAAAATCTTAATAAAAATAAATGCAATTAATCATTTAAAATCTAAACTATTCAGATTCAGAACTCCATTAAGTGCAAACAAATGAGCGCTTGCTACAAGACACCAATAACTAAATATAATGATCATCCGGTGGTCCAAATCCATACCGAAAAGGAAGACAAGCAAAGTCACAACTCACAAGTATATCAAAGTTAAAATCCCATTAATTACCACAGTCCACATGTTCCCCTTTGATCTGAATTTAGTGAATTGGATTAGTTGGCTTTAAGTTTTTTTTTTTTTTTTTTTAAAAAAAAGAAGAAGAGAAATGTTAGGATAATTTTAGTAACATGAATTCATTAGAGAAACAAAAGATTGATGAAAGCAAACATGATGAATTGACAATTCATGAAAGTGATGGATCTCTCTTTCATCTCACTTCTTCGATCTTGAGATTCTTCTAATCAATACCATCAACCAAAGCAATCGATAAAACACAAAGAACCCAATCAAGACATATATATTTGTCCATCTTTGTCTCTCATGTAGACCTCTTTTATCCAACACATCACGCCCACTCACCATACACACCTTGTTTTTCTCATCGTACCATATCAAACACTTATCGACTAGACAAGAATATTCATTAATCAACAAAGCATCAAGGCCATATTTATACATGGACAAATAATGCAACATTGTCCAAAACTTAGGCATGGTCTCTTTAGAAATAAAGTAGCCGGAAAACAAGAATGATCCGGCAAGAAGTAATGTTACGAGCGTTGTTCCAGCGATGTAATTGGGTGCGACAGAGCTCAAGAAGAGGACGAAAGAGTTAGCCATTAAGACAATGATCCAAATTGTTATGACGAAGTAAGTGAATGCTGGCCATGAATAACAAAGACCAACCAAGAAATAAAGTGAAATTGAATATAAGATTGATACGGCTAGCAAGTAAGGGAGGAAAACTAGCGTGTTGGCGATGAGATAGGAAGACAATCGATAAACTCCACTTGAAGTTTCTCGTAACAAAATGGGCCTTTCGTTTATGAAAATTGGGAGAGTTTCTGTTGTGGAAGAGAGTAGGAAAGTGAGAGTGAACGCAAATAGTCCGAAACGCTTGGCGATTCCAGCTTTACCAAATCCAATGTTGATGTATATTGTTCCTAAAACAAGACCAACTCCTAGTGCCTGTAAGGTGTTGGTTAGTAGCAGCTGTTTTGTTCTGTAAATGATCTTCCAAAATCTGCTGTACAAAACAGCTATTTCTTGAAATCTTGAACTCCTATATCTTACCTCACCTGTTTTTGCCTCGGGGACAGGGGTGGTGGGGTTTTCAGGGGAAGGTGGAAGTACTAAACATGGTGTAATGGTTTTTTTCTGAGTGAGTTGGTTGAGCATTTCCATGGCGTATTCGAGAGAATTGAGTTGTGGGGGAACAGTGAAACCATTTTCAAGTAAAAACCCTTCAAGAGAAGACAATGTACCATGATGGACAACAGTTCCTTTTGACAGCAAGAGTATTTTATCAATGGTGGCTAGAATCTTGAAACTTGGTTGATGAATGGACAAAAGCACGGTGCGTTGACGCGAATCGGTGATTGATCTGAGTGTCTGCATTACATTCAAAGCTGAATTACTATCAAGACCGGATGTTGGTTCATCAAGAAGTAAGATTGCGGGGTCATGGAGGAGACTCAAACCAATCGAAACTCGCCTTCGTTCTCCTCCGGAGAGGCTATGAGCAAGCCTTGTGTGGGACAAATGTGTAAGCCTGAGCTCAGCTAGAAGAGAATCCACAATGCTTGAAACATCATTGAGTTTCGGGTTGAGGAGACGGGCGGAGAAGGCGAACGTTTCCGAGACAGTGAGCTGCGGAAGGCAACAATCATGCTGAGGGACATAAGCTAAGAGCTTGCGGAAAGAAGAGGGACTATGTAGGGGAAGAGAGTTTAAGAGAAGAGTGCCACTTGTAGGCGAAGTTCCAGCTGCTAAAATGTCGAGTAACGTGGATTTTCCCGCGCCACTCGGACCAACAATGGCAAGAATCTGAGAAGGATAAGCAGTGAAAGAGATGTCTTTCAAGATATTAATTGGTGTTGGTGTTTCACAAGGCTTAAATAACAAGGCAGGAGAAATGGTGGGTGATTTTGAATAGCCTATTGAAGAAGCTGTTAGTTTATAGGTTTTAAATGGGGGAGATGGAAATGGGGATGGAGGTTGAGAAGAGGGTGGTGGTGGAGATGATTCAACTTCCATGGTGAAGTTGATTGGATAGAAGGAAGACTAATAAGAAGTGAAGTTGAGTAGTAGAAGAAGAATAATAGAATGAGTTTAGTGAGAGAGTCTCCATGACATATTGTTTTAGTAGTTTTTGTAGTAGTAGAATAATGCTAGTGGATGTCAAAGTGGAGCATGAAGGCATTAGAAAGTCCATGAAATGCATGTCTAAAGGAATTTTATTACTAAAAGTATAGGGGAGATATTCAACATTTTTTGTCCTTGGGTCCATTTTGAAGCGTTGAATACTTCATGGTAATAAAAAGCAAAATATGATTTAGGCCAAAGTCATCGATAGACACTCAAACTAGTTGTCAAAATTTCCACATCTAAACTAAGCCCTGTTCCTATCTGGTTCCTAAACCCCCCACATTTTGTTCCAATTGGGCCTTTTTTGCCCTATGAGCAAAAAACTCAAAGTGTGTGTTGCACACACGCGATGACGTGGCAAAAAAAGCTAATTAGAAGCTGACACGTGGCATTGTGGGTCTAATAATTATTAAAAATTAATTATAGTTTTTTAAAAAAAGTATATACAAATGGCATTGAGGAAATTATTAAAAAATAATTCTAAAATTATTTTAGAAAATGTTTATTTAAAAAAATTATAAATTTTTTTAAAAAATGAAATAAATTATTAAAAAATTATTTTTTAAAAAAATTAATTATTAAGAAAAATTATAATTATTTATAAAAAATGAAAATAAAAAATGGAGAGGATATAAATTAAGAAAAAAGAATTATAAATTATTTGAAAAATAAAAATAAAAACTGATTATTTTAAAAAAATTATAAATTTTTTTAAAAAATGAAATATATTATTAAAAAATTATTTTAAAAATAAAAACTTAATTATTAAAAAAAATTATAAAACTTTTTAAAAAATGAAAATAAAAAATGACATTGAGGATATAAATTATGAAAAAATAATCATAAAATTATTTGAAAATAAAAATAAAAAACTGATTATTTTTTTAAAAAATAAATTTTTTTAAAAAATGAAATAAATTATTAAAAAATTATTTAATAAATAAAAAAATAATTATTAAAAAAATTATAAAAATTTTTAAAAAATTAAAATAAAAAATGGCATTGAGGATCCAAA
>NC_061113.1:223188065-223199656 GCF_002878395.1 Capsicum annuum
CTGCTAGTTTTTTACTACATCGTTCATCGATCGATCACTACATCATATATATATATATATATATATATCAACTCTTGAATACGTACTATCGACTATATCAAGTTTTAAATACGTACTATATACATCACATACGTACACCAGTATATTATCCCGTAAAATAATGCGACGTATTTTATATACATACTTTGATGAGTTGTCGATTAATTTGATTAGCTTACATTAATATAACTTCAACGTACAATATATTATTACTTCTCTCATTTCAAATCAAGGTATCTAATATATTTGGATAAATTCTGTTAGTTTTTTACTACATCATTCATCGATCGATCACTACATCATATATATTTCAACCCTTGAATACGTACTATATACATCACATCCACAAGTATATTACCTCATAATAGAACACATTCATTATATTCTGATGAATTATCAGTTATATATGTACGTTACATGATTATAACTGCAATAGTAGCATATAATATCATTACCTTAACTGTATGATATAGACATATTCATTATACAAAGATTATGTTTAACGTCATTTAACGTATATACAAAGGAAAATATTTATTTTATATATTGAAACATAAGTAAAAGATAAAAATTATGATTAACGTAATTTCTTTATTTTATTTGATATATTTTTAGTATAATTTTTTATAAAATCTAAGTTTGATATTTTTTTTTATTATCATATTGGTTATCGGATGCATGAAAAATTATATATTTTATTTTATATTTAATTATTTTTTAATAAAAATCGACCACAAGTGGTCTCTTTTTTAAAATATTTTATATTTTTAATACAAAAGCAATCACAAGTGGTCGGTTTTTAAAAATTTTTTTTTTTTTAATTTTTAATTTCAAAATCGGCCACTTGTGGTCTCTTTTATAAAATATTTTAAATTTAATTTTTAAAATAAAACCAACCACAAGTGGTCGTTTTTTAAAAATACTTTTTAATTATATTTTTTTAATAAAATCGACCACAAGTGGTCGATTTTTTAAAATTATTTTTATTTTTTAAATTAAAAATCGACCACATGTGGTCGATTTTTAAAAATATTTTTTAATTATATTTTTAAATAAAACCGACCACATGTTGTCGGTTTTTAAAATTATTTTATTTTCTTTATTTATTAAATTAAAAACTGACCACAAGTGGTCTGTTTTTTAATTTTTTTTCTTTTTTTTAATTAAAAAACCGACCACTTGCGGTCATTTTTTTTAAATTAATTAATTTTTTTTTTTTAAAAACCGACCACAAGTGGTTGGTTTGTAAAATAATTCTTAATTATATTTTTTTTTTAAAGAAATGGTCGGTTTTGTTATTTTTTTAATTTTTATTTGTAAAAGAAATAATATTAATATAAAAATTATTGAAATGATTATTTTGAAATTTTAAAATATAAAAGCGATAATTTTTTTTAAAAAAAAATTAAAAAACCAACCACTTGTGGTCGATTTTTTTGATTTTTTTTTAGTAGTGCATCACGTTATATTAATTGAGTTGGACACAACCTAATATGAACACCATAATTACCAAAAGAGCAAAACATATGTAAAATAAAATAGGCTACTAACGGAAGTAAAGCAGGACAAAGATTTTACTGATTGGTTCGCCCCTTGAACACTTGACAGAGAAATCCATTTACAGGGTGACATAATTTCCTCTCTATCATTGATTACTTTGACAGCACTTAATTTGTAGCGATCTTATCTTATAATTATTAAGTATAATATATATCATGTGTTTTCGAATGATTTTGTTACGACTGTATATGGTTTATGCTTGTGCAGTGTATATATATTTGACGTGTGTACTACTATCCTTTTCAAATTCCCCAAAGGTGCATGCATGTGCAAATTGGTCAAGCCGTTCAGTATCTATTGTGTAACTTCGACCATCTCATGTTAGTAATGACATTGACATGTCTATTTAATTTGGCAAGAATCCAACTTTTAATGAAGATGGGGCAGTAAAATTTGAGATGGAAGCCAACTAGTGCCTTGGTAAATGGTAATTATGAATAATCATGTAAAAGTTGGAACGATAAAATAAGACAATATAATGGCAAGTTGGATCAAGTTGATATAAGAAAGAAAATGCTGACAACGAAGATGAGCTGCGAATCAGCAATTTGGAGCTTCTTGAAAAGAATATAAAAAAGATGAGAGAAAAAGAACTAAAGACATTTTATTATAACATAATAAGATGGAAGGTCAGCCGGAGAGTGCACGAGTTCACTCGGCTCTCCTTTAATAACCAATTGCCTGCCGGCTGCCTGAGGAGATTCTTATTATATATGTCAATATATGTCTCCATATAAATATGTACGTATGTACTTATATATAGGAATAATATACCTATGAATAAGGAGCTAGAATTTGAAGTTTATAGATTTGAGATTCTACTTTTTAAAAGTTACTAAATTCTGAATTAGTAGTTTGTAACATTTATAATGAATTTATTAAGACAAACATAGAATTTGAATCAAAGCTATTGAGTTTGGCTGAATCCGTAATATGTACCCTACCTCTGCCCCTTGTATACATAATTAAAGACTCTCTCAACTTGTCTTGAAGTGTTAACTATACACTATTGAAATTGTAAAACAAATTAACATAATTAATATCTCGAGACTCAACTTGAATTTGACACCGTTTTCCTGTGCACACTTTGGTGTAGAGAAACCGCGACACTAACGAAATTATAAGAACTGGCCATTCTGTGAGTATATCATGAAGTTATAAAGGTTATGCTTCATAAATCAACCCCCTACAATGAAATAGGCATAGGGAAAGAACAATAGATCGGACCAGCCTACAAAAATAAAATTGTCCTTCCCTAATAACCAATCATCCATATTATTAAATAAATTATTCGTCTTCGGTAAACTTACCAGTGGCTTATGTTATATATATGTGTGTGTTAAAAGATCTACTAAATGTGTACAAATAATAGATTCTCAACCCAGTAAATTTGATGAAGGTGTGGTAGAATTATGAAGTTCAAATATTAGATCTTTGTTTAATAGGCCTCATCCTCTAAACTTTGACATGACAAAGAGCGTGTATACTCTCTTATAGATGTGAGGTATTTTAGTTTCTTTTGGGGGATAAATATATATATATATATACAAAATGGGGAATCTTAGTAGCTTAGTTGGTTAGTTACCTGAACTCCCACCTTGTTGGTGAGAGTTCGATTCCCCACATTGTAATCCCCTCCCCCCAATTAAAATATATATATATATATATATATATATATATTCCATTATATTTACCCATCTTCACTTGACGACGAGACACATTAAAATTTGTTGCCCATCCGTGATTCTTTAACTTAGTCCTCTTGTTAATATACTACTGCTCCTACTTTGCAAAACTATGCATCGGAAGCCTATTAATTAAATTTTGTCAAAATATAAAATCACGGGATAACTTATCTAGGATTAGCTTCTTCAGGATAGTTATCAACATTCTCAACGTGGAATAAAATTAACATTGTAATTTCGAAATAAGTTATTTGACGATTTCATTCAATCAAACATAAGATAAGCTCGTCCAAAAATTAATTCCTGAATATCTAAAATTCAACACATCCCATCCCCTGCCCGTTCCATTTTTTTTTTTTTTTTAAAATCTTGTCACTAGAAGAGGGGGGTGGGTGGTTTCTGTCAATCAGCATTATACAAGAATAAAGCTGTTGAGTCACGGGGATCAATGATATATATGGTTTTTGGATCCATTGTTTGGAAGTAAATCATCTAATATAGTAATATTCATCTAGAAGCATTTGCAATCGTCTTTAGATATAAGCTTTTGATAATCAGCAACTCATGTTAAAACATGTTTTTTTTTTTTTTTTTTTAAATTTCGGGAATACTATACAACAACTCGATTCACGGATATCTAACATATTTGTATTTGTATTTAAATATCTTTTTTTTTTTTAACACGTGGTGACGAAATCGAAATGTATAACTTGCGTACAATCTTTTCATTTTCCTTTCTTACCACTACAAAATAAAATTGAAATTAGCTACCAACTTCATCGCTAATTGTCGTTAATTGCTTGTAGCTAACGGAATCCGCCGCTTAATAGGATTAGCAACGGATTCTGTTGTTCAGCTTCAGAATTTGTCCATTGCTATATCTTTCTTTCCTTTTTCCTTTAAAAAAAGTAATGTGCATTGATAAGGCCGGCTAATTTAAAAAGAAAAAAGGCTATAGGACTAGTACTAAACGCAAACAATATGTTGAAGTTGAATTAGTTAAATAGTACGTAATCTAATATGTTCCTTTAATGGAGGTACTGGCTGATTGCCTATTTTAAAGAAGCAGAATTATATACAGTTATAAAATTTAAAGAATTTGTAAACAATCAACATGCAAGGTTATGTAGTTGTAGTAGGTTAATTACATTAAATGGGTTACTAATCTAAAATTAATAAAATTCTGTGTTTGACTTTATGTACCGTAATGATATGAGTGCGATCATGTAGATGAACTTACGTGGGTGTGTATTGAATTAATCCAAGTGTGTGTACAAGAGAAGTGTAATTAAGGGCTAAAACACATCCAAATCAGCCACTAAGTCACACTAGAGGAGTGCCTATTCTCTAAGGGGCCTTTTGGTCTTTTTGCCTTTTATTTGTAATGCACTATATAAGGAACATTTTAGGATTTCTTTACTTAGTTTTTGCATATTGAATCTTGTAATACACAATTGAAACATACAAGTTCTCTCTCACTTGAGACTTGGCCGAAACTAGGAACAACTTAGGTGGGGAATCACTTTTGTTGTTATCTTGCTTGAATCTTGGGTTGCTGGAAGGATTGAGGTCCTCTCTTGTGTCCTTTGCATAGTGTAGGTGTTACTACTATCATTATTAAGGGTTTTTGTTCTTGAACATACTTACACTACAAAAAAAAACATTTAGCGACACACAATTTTCGTCGCTATCATGTGAAAATTCGTCGCTAAAAAGAAATAGCGACGAAATTACAACAGAACAGATTCTGTCGTTATATTGCTCGTTGCTAGCCTCATAGCGACAAAAAATTGATATCCGTCGCAAAATTTGTGACCCCCTAGCAACGACAAATATCAGTTGTTGCTCTTGCAGACGGATTATTTCATTGCTATACCGTTGCTATTACCAATTTTTTTTTTCGTCGTGGCTAAATTTACGACTGAATTTTTTATCGCTGATCTGTTTTTCAACATATTTTGATCGACTGAGTAGACGTATTTAGTGACCCAATTTATTCATCGTAAAGCTTTTCAGTAGCAACGACAAAAGTTAGTCACTAATTTTTTGTCGCTAATAGCAGCCGTCTTTAGCAACTAAATTTATCCATCCCTAAAATTTTTCAGTAGCAATGACAAATGTTAATCACTAATTTTTTGTCGCTAATAATTTTGTAAGAAAATAATTGAAAGACGTAAATTATAGAATGATTAAAATAACCAACATTCATATAGATAGCAAAATACACGATAATTGTGTCCAAACACCTATAATTTTTTACTACATAAATGTTTTGTCAAAAATAAACTAATGTCAAACCAAATCCATCAAAAAATAGTATCAAAACTCAATATTTTGTACTTCCACACAAAATAGCCTATCAAAAATTAATGCAACAATCAAGGACTATGAATACTATGAAGCTAGGAATCAACGTAGTCATCATCATCATTAGTAGGTGGAGGATCAAGTACGACCCCTTTTTGTACCCTAATACCACCAACACGCTCAATAACTACCGGAAGAAAATGAGTAGTAAGTGCTGGAATCAATTGCTTCTCAAACTCCTCCAAATTTGTTGTCGGTAAAGAAATCGAAGGTGGTACTGATGATGTGGAGGCATTACAGGCACAAAGTTTTTTTCCAAAGTAACTTTTAGGTTCAGACCCAAGACCAAATAATCTTTTCTTCTTTGCTCCTCCCGCAGCTTCATAATATGATTTCAATTGATCAATTTCAGATTCACACTGTAATTTTTCCCGTACAATTTCTTCATACTTTTCCTGTAACAAGTAGAGTTATTAAAATAGACTCAAGTTCATGTCAATAAAAAGAAAAATAAGAGAAAAGTAATGATATAAATTATGGCCTTACATGTAAAAGTCAGGAATGCTCACCAACAAAAGATTTTCCATCATGATTATGTGTATGGACGTGTAAATGTAACTCACTTGGAGTTGGATCTCGACCTATTTTAAGAGCCTATACAGAATTTCAGGTATTTAGAATTAGACCAATGTACATAACAACAAACCAAAATAATATAGAGTTGTTAAACCTCTTGGCATAGCAGCAGAACAAAGAAAATATAGCAGTAACTCTAGCAGCAGTGGCAGCTCTTTAATCAAAATAAAGACTGTACATTCACTTAACCAAACAAAATACAACACAACTTAGACACAATCATAGCATCAGCCATGACAACTTTAGCAAAAAGTTGTAAATGAAATCAGTGTACAACAACTTAGACACAACCATAGCAGCAACCATGACAGCTCTAGCAAAACTTTACAAATGAAATCAGTGGACAGCAACTTAGACACAACCATAGCAACAGCCATGACAACTCTAGCAAAAAGTTTCAAATGAAATCAGTGGACAACAACTTAGACACAATCATAGCTGTCAAACCCTATTCCGAACCGGTCGAAACAGCACACGACATATGGTGGTATGCCGTGACTCTTGGGATTAAAAATTTATTTTTAGAGTTGCCACCTAACTTTTTAGGAAAATTAGGAAAAAACTATTTTTTATGTAGAAAACTCTGTTTTGATCTTTCGAAAATGTTTAGAGATTCTGAATAAGGGTTTTGATTACCCGAGGGGAAGGTGTTAGGCATCCCTCAGGACCTATCCGAAGATAGTCCTTACGCTTAGTTTAGAAAAATATTAGAAAAACTTTATTTGTTATTTGCTTAAAAAAAATAGTGATAAGAAAGATTTTTATTATTATTTATTATTCAAACAAAAATTTAAGGTATATCATACATGACGCTACCAGTACAAAGAAAGTAATGCAATTATCACAAAATATACATGCACTTTAAGTATGAAAAGGATGATAATATAATTTTCTATATATTAGAAAAAATTAAAATCGTATAATTCTACAAGAAAAATTGAAGAAATATGTAGGTTTAAATGGTTAACTATAATTATTTATGAAGTAAATAAAGTATCTTATGGCATAGGAATTTATTTGTGGAACGTACTTTCAAAAGTGTAAAAAATAGATGTTGAATTATGGATGTATCGAAACAATGTAAAAAATAATAAGGATAATAATAATTATAATAATAATGATAATAATAAATTAAAATAATGACGATAGTTTCAGTATGACAATAATAATAATAATAATATTAATTTTGATAATAACAATGATCAATAATAGTAACAAAATAACTATTATAGTATAAAACAATATACCATGTACGCGATAGCGGATGAATATATATATACCTTGCATTTCTATCCTGAAAACTCGAGTAATATATGGTGCTAAACATTAGAATTATTTATCAAAAAATAAGTTAAATTGATGGGAGAACTAAAAATGTAAATTTGTAATGTTTTCCTATTAGTTTTGGAAAGTTCATTTCATTGTTATGTACTTTAAGAGAAACATAAAGGTTACTATGCCAATTTTATTTTAAAATACTAGAGACGGATTTTTAAAAAGAGTTATCTGAATATGATCAAGGTGTATTTTTTATTTGATGATAATCATATGATATTTGCGAGAAATAAAATATAAAAAAATCACGCAAAGGGTCAACAAGTAGTATAGTAAAATAATTCAAACAATCAAATAAAGCTACCTTAAGCAAAATTGACAATGAGAGTTGTAACGAAAGAATCAATATGCCAAATGTAAATTAAATCTAAAGAGGAAAAGGAATATAAAAATCTCATTTGGGGAATTTAGGCTCCTAATCTGCGGGACTCTGAGGCTCTGTGCTCCTAGTAGCGATTAACCCCATATTCGGTCAAAACGAGTCCCGATGTGGAACCGTAACTCCCGAGTACATCTAAATAAAAGAATAAGGATTAGTAAGGATTAAAAATATACTCGATAAAGTGAACCAAATAATAAATACTCGAATAATTTGAGTCACGTGGCACACACAGTTAAGGAGAAAACATAGCTGCAATGCATGTTAAGGATTATGTAGAATAACAGGAGTGTGAGCGATGCAATTTTATTAAATTTAAATTCGTACAAAATTCGGATTATATTAAATTCAAAATATATTAATCCCGAACAAATATTATGGATTAATATAATTGAATTAATTATTTAAGTCTAAATAGGTATAGATTTAAATAAGGCCCAATATTTATTGGGTTAGTCCATTAATTTGGGCTACAAATGATGAGCCCACTTTACTAAGCCCAAAATATTATCATATTCTAGAGGCCCAAATAAGCGCCACGTGTCAAATGACGTGGCATGCCAAGTCAAGTGAAGGAGCCAATAGGACCGTGCCACATGTCAAACTGATGCGGCAAGCCCATGAAATGAAAGCCCATAAAAGGGGCCACATCACTTAAATCTGATTGGTCAAAGGAAGTCCATATTCATCATGACTCTTCCTTTTCTACAACTATAAATAGGTCTCATAATTCAGAAAAAGGGACCCCCCCAGAACTCTAACAAGTAGCAAGAGAAAGCTCGAGGATCAAATGCCACAATTTCTCTAAAAAGCTCAAGCATTCAAATCAAGCTCATCAAGATTCAAGATCAAGACCGGAATATTCAAGAACAAGATCAAAAGCCCTTGAATTCAAGCACAAGTCAAGATCAAGTCCCTCAAGTCCGCAAACCAAGTTAAAATTCAAGATTAAGCTTTAAGCCCTTGAATTATATTTGAAAAGATGAATCAGAGGATTCATAGAGATTGTAACACTCGCATTGAAATTAATAAAATTGATTGTTGCAATATTTTCTTGTCTTGATTATTTATTTTTCGATCTCGAGAATTTTAATGTCCAACAAATTTTGGCATGCCTAGTGGGACAATCTCTACCTTTCAACTCAACTTTTCATACTTCAAAGTTTAAGAACAACGAAATGACTTCCAAGAAGGTCAATTCTCGATCAACTGCTTCCAAGGCTGTAGATTCAAAGTTCTCTGCTAAAGTAGAAAACATCCTTGGTGTTACTTTCGAAAGCCTGGGAGCTGTCACAAGAAGCAAGGCAGGCTTGCTAGGACAACAAACACATCCAGTGTCATCCGCTTCAGCTTCAGTTTTTGGATCTTCAACCCCAAAAAGAATGAAGTCCAATGAAAGTGCTTCGGAAGGAGGAAGCAGTGTGGCAGAATCACTTAAGAAGACTCTAACTCTACTTGAGCATTTCGGTTCCAAATCTTCTGGCGCAAAGAACGATGGTCATTTAATAAATGCGTCATCTCCATTTACACCACAGAAGCTGAGCACTTCAAGGATCAACTTATGTGATAGTCCATGTTACTCTCTAATGTCTCCGGTAATCATGCAAGCAATGGTAATTGATGCCTCGTCTATGGAGGAGCAACTTGCGAATCTGAAAATGGCAATTGAAGGCCTGAACAACTATGTTCAGAATCAAGAAGCTAGGATTAATAAGATAGTGGATAGGGTGGAAGGATTGATAGACGGAGAATCTAGCCATGCATCGGGAGAAGCTCCAGAGGTTTATGAGATAGAAAATCCTTTGAAACAAACACCATCGACTAAAGAGGTGCAAGTTTTTGCTAAGGGAATGATCCCGATTGTGCAATTGAGGAAATTTATTGAAGGGACCCTCAAAGACAAGTATGATGTTGTCACCAAGTCTTCCCTTGCATATGCCAATCTTTACACTGCAAGAATAGATAGCCTCAAAATGCCTTCTGGCTATCAACCCCCTAAATTTCAATAATTTGAGGGCAAAGGTAGCCCAAAACAACATGTCGCACACTGTGTCGAGACATGTAATAATGCTAGAACTTATGTTGAATATCTTATCAAACAGTTTGTTCATTCCCTAAAGGGAAATGCCTTTGATTGGTATACAGACCTCGAGCCTAACTCCATCGATAGTTGGGAGCAATTGGAACACGAGTTCCTAAATTAGTTTTATAGCACAAGGTGTACAGTGAGCATGATAGAGCTGACAAATACTCGGCAAAGAAAGGATAAGCCAGTCATCGACTTCATCAATTGATGGAGAAATGCAAGTCTAAACTACAAAGATAGGCTCAGTGAAGCTTCTGCAATAGAGATGTGCGTCCAAGGAATACACTGAGGACTTCTCTACATCTTGCAAGGAATTAAACCAAAATCCTTTAAATATTTAGCTACTCATGCTCACGACACAGAGTTGAGCATGTTTTCTGCTGGAAAAGAAGGAGCACCTATTCATGACCCTCAAAGGGGAAAGAAAAAGTAGGAACCCAAAAGATGGGGCAAGTTTGTTCCCAAAAATGAAAACAAGGAGTCCATGAATGTTGATGTGTCTCCTATGAAGGTCACCACAAAGGTAAGCAAAAAGCAAAGTATGAAGACGACTTCTAGAGCACGTCCAAATCAAAAAAAGTTAAAGGAGATGCAAAAAAAGGAATATCCCTTCCTTGATTCTGATGTTTCTGAGATTTTCGATGAACTCCTTGAGCATAAGCTCATTGAACTCCTAGAGATAAAGCATCCCAATGAAGCTGGAAGGACTAATGACCCTAGTTATCGCAAATATCATAGGCTCTTAAGTCATCCTCTGGAAAAGTGCTTTGTCTGTAAAGATAAAGTTATGCAACTGGCAAAAGAAAAGAAGATCTTCTTCGACGATGAGACGAACAGTTCTCATCAAATCTCTATTACTTTTGGCTCGCTCGACCAGTCCAAATATGTGTGAAAGAGCATAATGAGAAAATATTAGAGCCTGACAGGTCTTCAGTTGACGAAGGCAATGATGAAGGTTGGACTCTGGTGATGAGGCGCAGACGCAGGAGGATGAGTCTGCGAAAAGAGTCATTCGAGCAGCCAACCAGAAGGATAATGGTAAAGAAACCAAGAAAACAGAAGTTAGTTGAATTCCCAAAGAAGACGAGGGTGACTGAGCTTCACCACCAGAAACCTCGGAGTCCGATGACTTTAGAGGAATTCTTACCGAGTTGGTTTCGTGTAAAGACTGCCCAAGTCAACCTTGAGGCGTCTTGTTTTAATACCGCCAAAGAGGGGTCAAAGGGTGAGAATCTACCCATGGAGGTTCCTTCACCTTCCGAAAAACTTTCTGAAACTATTGGTGAAGAGACATATGTGTGTGATACAAAAATCACATTCACAAATAACGATCTTCTGCTTGGTGAGGCCCTACATAACCATCCCTTATACATAGTGGGTTAAATTCTAGGAAAGAAGATCAATAGAATCTTGATAGATGAGGGGTTTGGAGTCAACATCCTGCCTATTCACACGATGAAAGAACTTGGCATCACTACTAGCGAACTGGACAAAATCCGTATAATGATCCAAGGCTTCAATCAAGGGGGCCAGAGGGCCATGGGATTTATCAAGTTGGGGATTC
>NC_061113.1:223202656-223305320 GCF_002878395.1 Capsicum annuum
CAATCAAGGGGGCCAGAGGGCCATGGGATTTATCAAGTTGGGGATTCATAGAGATGATTTTCAATCAAACTTATTGATGCATGTGATCGATGCCAAAACTTCATACAATATATTGATTGGTACGCCTTGGGTGAATGGGAAGAAAATTATCTCATCCTCTTACTATCAATGCTTGAAGTACCTCAAAGGTGAAGTGGGCAGAAAAATAGTTGCCGATGATAAGCCATTCACTGAAGATGAGTCACATTTTGCCGATGCAAAATTCTACTTAAAAAAATATATTTTGGTTGAGAAAAGGGTTGAAGATATCAGCAAGACCAAGTGTGATGATCTTGCATCTAAGAAGGTCGCGGTGATTGTCAAAAAATTTGCCACCAAAAGCCTCTTTCCACTTCAAATAAAGAAGGTGTCGCTTCTACGAAAAAAAGGCAACTCCCGTTCTTCGTTATGTACCAAAGGTAAGAAAAGAAAAAATCACCCATCGAATTCCCAAGATAATGTGCTAAAGGGTCTAAATTTACCTATCAGGAAGATTGATGCAATAAATCCATCCTCAAGACTTCTTGAAGAGTCTGTGGCTCAAAATCTGCCACAAGATATGACACTTCCTATGAAACGTACGAAGGATGGCTTCAACCCAAATACATACAAGCTATTTGTAAAGGCTGGATACAATCCAAATGATCCATCAAGGTTGGGCAAAATTCCATTGGAAGGTACGACCAGGCAGGCACGTGAAGGCCTAGGATATACACAGCCATCTCCAATTCGCATCTCCATAAAAAGGGTGGTTAGCAATTACATCACTGTAGAAGAAGAGTCCACTGCATCCAACAAGAGGGCTTCTGTCTTTGACCAACTTAGAGAATCAATTGCAAGAACTTCTGTGTTTACAAGGTTAGAACCTATAAATAAGAGGAAAAGCAACAAACGTAAGAGGAGTTATCAAAGCATGATGATGCACTCTTCACTTATAATACAGAAGGATTTCCAAAGTTTGATTCCTTCTAGAATGAAGCAACAGACGGAACTGGTAGTTTCATGCAACGAGGTGCTAAAAGCAAATGCGCATACTTTGGTTTATACCAAGCAACACGAATAAGATGAAGAGAGTGTTGGATCTCTTATCATGTTATGACCCAGAACGAGAAAGATGTCTCATCTCAAATAAAGGTTGATGAAGAGATAGAAGATGCCTTTTGGTGTTATAATATATCCATCAACGACGATAATCCTCAAGAGGAGGAAGATGTTGGAGATGCTCCATCGTAACTTGAAGAAGGAGTAAAGGTCACAATAGATCTCTTGAAGGAAGTTAATCTTGGAACCGATGAAGAACCAAGACCAACTTACCTGAGAGTTTTTCTAGAAATGGAGGAAGAAATTTCTTATATGGAGATACTCAAAGAATATATGGATGTCTTTGATTGGAGCTATAAGGAAATGCCTGGCTTAGATCCAAAAGTAGCGGTCCATCAGTTGGCAGTCAAGAATGGTATCCATCCTGTTAAGCAAGCCCAAAGATGCTTTAGGTCGGAGTTAGTTCCATTTATCAAAATGAAGTTAAAAAACTCATTGAAGCTGGCTTTATTCGTGAAGTCAAATATCCCACATGGATTTCAAGTATTGTTCCAATACGAAAGAAGAATAGCCAAATTTGAGTTTGTGTTGATTTTCGAGATCTCAACAATGCATGCCCTAGTGATGATTTTCCAATCCCCATACTGGATTTAATGATTGATGCCACCACTGGTTATGAGGAAATGTCTTTCATGGAAGGTTCATCTAGCTACAATCAAATCCTTATGGTGCCAAAGGATAAAGAACTTATTGCATTTCGTATGTCCAAAGGTATTTATTGCTACAAGGTGATGCCTTTTGGTTTGAAGAACGTTGGCGCCACTTATCAAAGGGCTATACAAAATATATTTGATGGCCTACTCCATAAAAATGTTGAATTATATGTGGATGATCTAGTGGTGAAGTCAAGAAAGAGAGACGACCACTCAAAAGACCTAAGAATGGTATTCGAGTTACTTCGAAGATATCAACTTAGGATGAATCCATTGAAGTGTGCCGTTGGAGTTACTTCTGGAAAGTTTCTTGGATTAATTGTACGACACCAAGGAATTGAAATTGATCAAGACAAGGTCGATGCGATTTTGAAGATGCCCTAGCCTCAAAATATTCAAGAGCTAAAAAGCCTTCCAGGAAGGCTAGCATATTTAAGGAGGTTCATCTCAAACCTGGCCGAAAAATGTCAACTATTTAGTCATATCATGAAGGACACTCCCTTTGAATAGGACCAAGATTGTAGTAATGTCTTTGAGAGTATCAAATCATACTTAATAAAGCCACCAGTTCTCATGACACCCATACCTAGGAAACCATTGATACTCTATATTGCGACACAAGAGAGGTCAGTTGGAGCACTACTGGCTCAAGAAAATAGTGAAGGCAAGGAAAACTTTCTTTACTATTTGAGCAGAATGATAACGCCAAATGAGCTAAAATATTCTCCAATTGAAAAGTTATGCTTGGCATTAGCCTTATCGACTCAAAAGATGAAGCACTACTTTCAGGCTCATGTTGTCCGGCTTGTCTCTAGGGTAAATCCCATCAAGTTTATAATGTCGAAACCAGTCCTTAGTGACCGACTTGCAAGATGGTACCTTTAATTTCAACAGTTTAAGATTGTGTATGTTCCCCAAAAGGATATAAAAGGACAAACATTGGCTGACTTCTTGGCAGACCACCCGATACTTGATGATTGGGAATTGAGCGCTAAACTTCCTGATGAAGATGCAATGGTTATTGAAGCTAGACCCCTATGGAAAATGTACTTTGATGGTGCTGCACCGAGATGGAGCTGGTGCCGGTGTGGTGTTCGTCACTCCACGAGAAGAGGTCATCCCATACTATTTTACACTTACAAACCGTTGCTTTAATAATGTCATTGAATATCAAGCTTTAATACTTGGACTTGAGATGGCAGTTGACATGAAACAACTGTAATTACAAGTCTTTGGTGACTCCCAACTAGTGATCAAACAACTTTTGGGAAGCTATGAAGTCAGAAAGCCTGAGCTACAACCATATCATGATTATGGACAGAATTTAATGGGGTGGCTTGGAGAAGTAACCCTCTAACATATGCCAAGGAGAGAAAATAAGCAAGTTGATGCCCTAGCTGCTCGGGCCTCAACCCTGACTCTTCCAAATTAGACCCAAGTTACTGTCTGCCAGAATGGGTAGTACCGCCGTCAGATGAAGATATGGAAAACAAAATTGAATACCTCGTTGCCATGTCTGAAGCTGTAAAAGAAGATTGCTGATAACCTATCATTGATTACTTATGTTATGGATACTTCTAGAAGATCCAAGGAGAAAGACTGGCATTTGTCGTCATGCACCTCGCTTCCTTTACTACAAAGACACACTGTACATAAGATCATTTGAAGGAGTACTCTTACGGTGTTTGATAGGGGAAGAAGAAATTCAAGCTTAGCAAGAAGTGCACTCGGGAGTTTGTGGATCACATCAGTTTGGACCGAAACTCCATTTTTACATTAAAAAAATGGGATATTATTGGCCAACATGGTGAAAGATTGCTTGGACTATGCTAGAAGATACAAAGCTTGCCAATTCCATGCAAATTTCATACATCAACCTCCAGAAGTGCTACATCCAACTGTAATGTCTTGGCCATTCAATGCTTGGGGAATGGATGTTGTTGGTCCACTACCAAAGTCTTCTGGTAGACACTTATACATCTTGGCAGCGACAGATTACTTCTCAAAATGGGCCAAAGTTGTTGCTCTCAAGTAAGTAAAGAAAGAAAATATTGCAAACTTCATCCGAGTGAATATCGTCTAATGCTTTGGAATCCCTCAATATGTAATAACTGACAATGGCAAGCCGTTTGATAACAAACTAATGAATAAGATTTGTGATCTCTTTACCTTTAAGCAGCGCAAGTCTTCTATGTACCATGCTGCCGCCAACGGTCTAGCTGAAGCCTTCAATAAGACTTTATGTAACTTATTGAAGAAAGTCATCTCTAAATCCAAAAGAGACTGGCATGAGCGAATGGAAGAAGCTTTATGGGCGTATAGGACAACTTACCGTACACCAACGCAAGTAACCCCATACTAACTTTCTTTTGGAGTTGAAGCAGTCCTGCCGCTTGAGCGTCAAAAACCTTCTTTGAGACTGGCTATTCAAGAAGGGCTCACCGATGAAGAAAATACTAAGTTACGTCTTGCGGAGTTAGAAGCTTTTGATGAGAAGAGGCTGGAGGCTCAAAAAAATCTTGAATGATATCAAGCCCGACTATCTCGTTCTTTCAACAAAAAGGGTTCGCTTGAGGTGCTTCCAAGTTGGAGATCAAGTACTTGCAGTAAGAGAGCCCATTATCACTTCTCATAAATGCGGGGGAAAATTCTCCTCGAAGTGGGATGGACCATATGTCGTACAAGAGGCCTATTCAAATGGTGCTTACAAGTTTGTTGATGCAGATGGCGTGAGGATTGGCCCCATTAACGCTAAGTTTTTGAAGAAGTACTATCCTTAAAGGGAGATGACACTCCTTAAGGAACGAGTATAAACTGCATGTACACTCCTTAAGGCACGAGTATAAACTGCATGTATACTTCTTAAGGCACGAGTATAAACTGCATGTCCACTCTAGCCCGCAAGAGTATAAACTGTGTATGGCTCAAAAAGAAAATAAAAGTCCGCTAGGTTGAAAACCTTGAAAGATATGGCCTAGGTAAAAGTTAGGACACAAGAAAAAAAATACTCACCCAGAACTACGTTGTGACTTGATCCTCTTTACTGAGGTACGTAGGTGCTTGGAATTTCATTCTGAGTTCAGTTGCACGAGTGTCAAAAAAAATATGTTCATACAGTATCTACCATATGGATACCAAGTATGAAACTATTCTAATTAAATTTTGGACTTACTCTAAATATTTGTGACTCAATGGGGGCAACCCGTAAAAAAGAAAGAGAGTTCCTTCAATGGGATTTGGAATGCCAAAGTTCTCCAAGCCTACATCTAAAAGGATCTCAAAATTTACATACCTTAAGGTGGATAAGATTTGTTCATTTTCACCTTAAGCGGGCCTCTAACGAGTTTATCCTGAAAGGATATTGAAATTTTCATGCCTTAAGGTGGATAAGATTTGTCCCTTTGTACCTTAAGCTGACCTCTTACGGGTTTATCCTTAAAGGATATCGAAATTTCCATGCCTTAAGGTGGACAAGATCTGTCCCTTTGCACCTTAAGTTGGCCTATCGCGGGTTTATTCTTAAAAGGATCTCAAAAGTTCCATGCCTTAAGGTGGACAAAATTTGTTCCTTTGCACCTTAAGCTGGCCTCTCGCGGGTTTGTCCTTAAAAGGATCTCAAAATTTCCATGCCTTAAGGTGGAAAAAATTTGTCCCTTTGCACCTTAAGCTGGCCTCTTACGTGTTTATCCTTAAAAGGATATAAAAATTTCCATGCCTTAAGGTGGATGAACCTCTTACGTGTTTATCCTTAAAAGGATATAAAAATTTCCATGACTTAAGGTGGACAAAATTTTTCCCTTTGCACCTTAAGCCGGCCTTTCGCGGGTTTATCCTTGAAAGGATATCAAAATTTTCATGCCTTAAGGTGGACAGAAATTTGTCCCTTTGCACCTTAAGCTAACCATTGGAAAGGGCCCATACTTAAAGAATACCATTGCATAAGTGCATCAAGTGAAAGGGCCCATACTTAAAGAATACCATTGCATAAGTGCATCAAGTGAAAGGGCCCATACTTAAAGAATACCATTGCATAAGTGCATCGATGAAAGAGCCCATATTTAGAGAAGATCATCACATAAATGCATCAGTGAAAGGGCCCATACTTAAAAAAAATAATGTCGTCTTCAAGCAAAGTCTTTCAGTCTTAAGGTGATAGAGGCGAAGTTAAACTCTTACCACCTTAAGCCAGTCAATTATGCGTAAGTCTTTCGGTCTTAAGGTGACAGAGGCGAAGTTAAACTCTTATCACCTTAAGACGTCCAATTATGCGTAAGTCTTTCGGTCTTAAGGTGACAGAGGCGAAGTTAAAATCTTGCCACCTTAATCTGGCCAATGGTTTCATATTGCATATTTGTTTCAACCCTGCAAAAAAAAAGGAGGAAACAAGAAGAAAGTAAAAACACAAATAGAAAGGATATTACCTGTCAGAGCGTTGCGACCTTGAAAATTGTATATCACCAACTTGGATTGAGACAAGATGCCTTAATGAGAATAAAACCCTCAAAATCTAGTTTGAGGCAATCAAATCGCCCTTTGGTGGTGATGGTCCCACATCAAGATATATATTATTTGGGGAAGCAATGCAAATCTGGAATCCTCTGTCAGATAGCATATAAGATCGACTTCGGAAAATCATCTGGAACAATACAAAAAATGATAAAATCCAAATTTTGGATATATTATACATGAATGTTCCTACATCTATAGGATAAAGCGGATCATAATTTCGATACTCTCACATTGAGATATAATTTTTTTGGTGATGTCGCGTAAATCTGAAATTGTTGATGCATCAAAACTCAATGTTGATTTTGGGATAACACCTGAAAATATATAGAGTGTATTAAATTATGAATTTTGGATATATTATAGATCTTTATATCTAGTTTCACAAGAATCAAGTGGCTTGTGATTTCATCCTTCCTACTTCAAGATATGAAAGTTTTAGTAAAGACGCGCAGATCTGAAATTTTCAGCATGATAAAATTCAGGGCTAACTTAAAAAAATTATCGAGATTTATATGTAAGGAATTTAAATCTGAATTTTGTATATGTTATAAATATCGAAGTCTAGTTTTTGTAATATCAAACAGTTCTTAATTTCGATATTCCTACAATTAGATATGAATTTTCACCACTAACATGCTGTGCTGAAAAAAAGTGATGAAAATAAGAGAAAAGTAGGAGGGAAAGAAATTACCTCAATATTGTTGATGTCTTGAAGAAGTTGATATTAAAAAAGTGGGGAAACTACCTCCTTTTATAGGGTTGTAGGATGGATGTTTTCTTCTCCAATATAAATTCAGATTGGAATACCTTTCATCTCCAAATTCAAATTGGAGATTGTTTCTTTCTCCAATATAAATTCAGATAGGAATAGCTTCCATCTCCAAATTCAAATTGGAGATTATTTTCTTTTCCCATACAAATTCAAATTGGAGGTTATTTCCTTCTCCCATACAAATTCAAATTGGAGGTTGATTTCCTTCTTCCATACAAATTCAAATTGGAGGTTGTTTCCTTCTCCCACACAGTCAAATTTGAGGTTGTTTCCTTCTCCAATCTAAGTTTAAATCGGAAGAGTTTTATTCCTGGTTAAGTAAGGCAATGAAAAAGTCTTTCAAAAGTGTTTGAAATTGGATATCATGCCTCACCAACGGGTCTTAAGTATAGAGATTCGTGGAAAAAAATAAGAGAGCTTTGAGAGACGAAGTCAATATGGTTTGGCTTTAATGTTTTTGAATGAGGTGTTCTTATGTATGAAAAATCGTTGAAGCACGAAGGAAACATGTCTAAATAATCATACTTCAAGGCTAGTCTCCAAAATATTAAATGTCTCGACAAGTCTTGAAGGAGGGGGCATTTATGGGCGATGCAATTTTATTAAATTTAAATCCATATAAAATTTGAACTATATTAAATTCAAAATATATTAGTCCCGAATAAATATTACGGATTAATATAATTGAATTAATTATTTAAGTCCAAATAGGTATGGATTTAAATAAGGCCCAATATTTATTGGGTTAGACATTAATTTGGGCTACAAATGATGAGTTTTGCCCACTTTACTAAACCCAAAATATTTTCATATTCTAGAGGCCCAAATAAGCGTCATGTGTCAAATGAAGTGGCATACCAAGTCAAGTGAATGAACCAATAGGACCATGCCACATGTCAAACTGATGCAACATGCCCATGAAATAAAAACCCATAAAAGGCGCCACATACTTAAATCTGATTGGTCAAAGAAAGTCCATATTCATCATGACTCTTCCTTTCTTACAACTATAAATAGGGGCCTCATAATTCAGAAAAAGCCCACCCCAGAACTCTAACAAGTAGCAAGAGAAAGCTTGTGGATCAAACGCCGCAATTTCTCTAAAAAGCTCAAGCATTCATATCAAGTTCATCAAGATTCAAGATCAAGACCACAATATTCAAGAACAAGCTCAAAAGCCCTTGAATTCAAGCACAAGTCAAGATCAAGTCCCTCAAGTCCACAAACCAAGTTAAAATTCAAGATTAAGCTTTAAGCCCTTGAATTTATATTTGAAAAGGCGAATCAGAGGATTCATAGAGATTGTAACACTCGCATTGAAATTAATAAAATTGATTGTTGCAATATTTTCTTGTCTCAATTATTTATTTTTCGGTCTCAAGAACTTTACTGTCAACAAGGAGGTATCTCACATGCATTTGTTTTAAGAAATGATACTGGGGTCTTAGTTACTAATCCTACAAATAAATTGCCATAACACATTTTGAGCCCAATTAAGGCAAATAATGTTACCGTAAACTACCAGCAAAAATAATAGAGTAAAAAAAGAAAATTAGGACCCTAAAAAAATCTTTTCTTTTTGTCTTTACTTACTTAAACATTCAGGGTGCATTTGTTTTTTTTTAGGGCCCGTTTGGTCATGGATATTTTTTTCTTTTTTTCGGAGTTGGAAATTATGGTGTTTGGCCATGAAAATTTGAAAAAAAATTCCGGAATTAAATTCCGAAAAGGAAAAATAACTTTTTGTTGTTTTCCTTTTTTTCCACTTCCAATTCTAACTTCCATTATTATTACATATAACCCCAATCTTTAAATTTTTACACAAACTCCTCTTATTAAGTAAATTTCATAATTTTTTTAAAAAGAGCAAATTCAATAAAATAATTAATTCAAGTGAAAATAATTAAGAATTTTCATCAACAAATTTAAGAATATATAAAATATATTTATATCTATCAATCATATTTATCAAAATATATTTTTTTCTTTATTCAATTGATTATGGTTAGATAAACTTATTTAGCTCGTGCTTATGATATTTTTATTCAAATTTTAGAAGAATAACAATCATAAAAATTAGTTTTTTGTTAATTATTTTATCAATTGAATACATATAAATTCTTTTCTCAATATTTGGTTGTATGTTAGTAGGTAAATTAGTAGTTGGGTGATTTTGATAATCTTTAAAAGTTGAGGGCATAAAATCATATTTAAAAAAGATTTTTCAAAAGTCTAAAAAAAAAATTCAAAAAGACATGGTCAAACACAAACCCAACTCCAACTTCATCTTCAACTCCAATTCCAAATCCGAAAAAAAGTAATTTTCATGGCCAAACGGCTACTAAGATTCAGAAGTCTGAATCTGAATGATGAAGATGTTGTCTCTAGATCTAAAAATTGAATGATTAAGACTGTTTGTTTTTCAATTTTTGAATGTACAAAAAAAATTATTTGTATATATAATAAAATAAAAAATATAATTCAAATAAAAAATTAATTATAAATCAGAAAAGTATGCAATTTAATACAACAAAATTATTATTTGATTAAAAAAATATTTATGTTTGTTAGTGATAATGAAGATAGTTTTTAATGGTCGTTGTGGTGACAATGATTGATTTTAGTGATTGTAATGTTAGAGGTGATAGTTGCGTTGGGTGGTATTGTAATGATTGTTATGATGGTGGCAGTTGATAGTAGTGGTGGTAGTTGTGATGTGACGTAATTTGATGTTAGTAGTTGGGGATGTTGATGCGATGACTGAAAAATGAATGAATGATGGTTGATGATTTGTTGGTACTAGTTGGAGGTATTGTTGGTCATGATGGTGGAGATTGTTGTTAGTAGAGATAAATCGTAGCGATGATAGTGATTGAAGTGATGGTAGAGGTAGCGTTACTAGTGACAATGGTGGTGGCCATCGAAGAATGTGTGAAGTTTGTGATATTTTAGTGGCAGTTAGCGGTGGTGCTAGTTGTGATAGATGAGTTAATCGAATGCAGGAATTGATTGGTAGTGGTTGATGATGGTGGTGCTGTTGACGGCGGCGGTGATGATAAATATAATTAGATTAATAAAGGTAGTAGGTGTGGAAGCAGTTGACAATAGTGATTGGTAGCAATATTTATTGTCGATGGTGATTGTGATGGTGGAGATGGTTGGTGGTGGTTGACAATGATGGTGGCGGCAGAGGTGTTGACTAATGATTATGAATAGAGTGACGGTAAATATTATCCAACACTAAAATACATCTTCAGACCTATTAAGACTTGATTCTAGATCTAAATGATTAAGACCTATTCAGACCTATTAAGAGTTAAAATCTTAATAAAAAACAAATGCACTTAATGGTCTGAAGTCTGAACCATTCAGATTCAAACCTCCATTCCCCTCTTTTTTTTAAGAATTAACAAGACACACATCAGTGAATGGGGTCAATTTTTTTTTTTGGCAAAAACATATTTTATGGGCATACATATTTGAAGTGCATTACACAGAGATACTTGATTTTTGCAATATGGTTCGGAAGTATGTTAATTCACATATTTATAATCTCACATGTTCGCATAAAAAGGGATCTTTAGAAAAATGTTGACAGAAGTTAAGAAATAACACGGCGAATGGACTCGAAATTCTTTTTACTAATCAGAATATAGATAGGAAAAAAAACATATAAGTAGCAAATCCTTCATAATTGCTGGACGACAGAAAACTAAAATATGCATGACTTAAACCTTTTGTGCAAACAAAAACTTTACCACAATTATGGGTCGTTTGGCAGAGTATATTGAAATGTTAATGCATGCATTAGTTTAATGTGTATTAGTAGTACCTTGTTTGGTATACCTTTTTACCCTATGTATAACTAATGCAAGTATTAGTTATACACTCTATTGTGTATTGAGATGTGTATTACTAATACCTCAAAATCCATGACATTAGTAATGCAATGGATCTAATGCATGCATTAACATGCTTAAAGACCCTATTACTTCTCAAAAAAAATTCCGCATCCTTTCCAACATATATATTGAGGGTATTATGTAAAAGAAATTTTTTTTTAAGAAATTATGTAATTCATGTTTTTTTAATACATCGAACCAAACACTGAATAAGAAAAATACAAGCATAACTAACACAAGCATTACTAATATAAGCATTATTAATACACCATATTTTGAATTATTCCTATACACTCTACCAAACGACCCCTTAGAATGAAAAGGGTTTATGGATAGCAAAACAAGAAACGACCCATCAAAGTAACAAGTTTAAAGTTTCAGCAAAAGAGAAAAAAAATTAAAATTTACATATATACACTAACTAAAATTACCTAATTACATTATATACCAATTTGCTAAAATATTTATACATATCCCAAATCATTTACATAAATTCCTTTACTTTCAACTTTCTCTCTCTTAAACATTATACATCTCACAATTCCAATATCTTTTCCGTAATTTAATCCCCATATGCTCCCACATAAATTCCTTTACTTTTAATTTTCTCTCTTTTAATCATTACATATGTTAAACACTAGTTTTGGCAAAAAAAAAGTAGTATAATATTTTTGAGGTATTCTTTTTCCTCCTCTGTACAACTATTTCTTGAAAATATTTATTTTTCTGTGGTAAAGTTGAGATCTTTACTAGGATTTGGTGTTGGTTTTTCATATGGGGTTTATTCTGTTATTAAAATAATTGTGTTTGATCTTTGGATTTGATGTAAATATTTGAGATTTTTCTTCAAGATTGAATTTTTATGTGTTTTTTCTGTTCTTGATTTTGTTGAGTATGGTTTTTGTTTTTTCAACTTCTGTTGAATTAGTCATATAGTTAGGTAAGTTACATTAATTTGATATTTTAGATCTAGAAAAGTATGCCAAATTCTTGGATCTTCTTTTGATGATTGGTGTGTTCTAGCAGATTTGGTTGAACTCCACTTTTTTATTACGTTATTTCAGTTCTGGAAATGTTTAGTTAGATTTACTTGTTTACCTATTTGCAGGCTCATGTAATTGGATAGATTTCAATAGATTCTGCTCTGAATATTGGAAGAAGATAGAATAATCTGTGGATTTTGTGCATTAGCTGCTTAGTCATCCTTCATTTTTTGGTGTGATTGACTTGCTTTCAAGATGATGATATTTTAGGAAATGGCATTCTGTGGCGATCTTGATTTCTTCCATGCTCTGCTAAATAAAGTGAAAGTGGAAGTGGTTGCCCCACAGAATCAGATTGAGCTGGATTTTGTGATGAATGATGATTATAGTGATGAAGAGATTGATGTTGATGAGCCTAACTTTGATGTTCATGATCAATTCTATTTGCTGAGCTTATATTCTATGGTAATTTGTTCTTTGATGTTTTGAAGAAGTGTTTGTTATAAAGTTGGTTCATTTATTGTTGTTCCTGCTAAATATACGAATGTATAATGTTTTATTATACATGTCTGTCAGTGTATAATGTTCTTTGAGGTTTTGAAGAAGTGTTTGTTCCAAATTTTCAATATTACATTTGCTTCCTTTTTGTATAATATGTTAGCATACATTAAAGCTGTTATATAATATGAAACTGTGCCATTCCAGTTAACTTACGAATGTATAATATTTTGTTATACATTCAAATCATTGTAGAATGAAAACTGTGCCAATCCAGTAAATATTCGAATATATAATATTTGATTATACATTCGTCTATCTGTATAATGAAAACTGCCGCAATGACAAAAATTGCATTTTGTTTTGCTTTTATTATTTTTAACATGTTTGTTTAATCCATTGACTCAGTTTAAAAAAATTTATGTAGCTATGTACTGATTTATCGTAACAAAGACTGCAAGTGGGTGTTGAGGGCGTCTTCTATGAATGAATCGGAAATTGATGCTTATATGAGAAGTGGGTGTTGAAGGTGTCTTATCCTTATTCATACTCCTTATACATATATTGTGGGTGTGTATATACTATGTAATTTGGCAACTATTATAGTAAATAGTTGTTGAAACATAATGTGTATACACAATTATACATTAAACTTTCATATATATATATATATATATATACAATGTATGATAAACTATTATACTTTATTAACATGCATGATGTTTTACTGACAACAATGACTTTTAATTGACTACATGCATTATTTTTTGTTTAAACAACATAAGAAAGCGCAGACTTATGTAACATAATTCGTGATAATTTAAGTTGCCTTTTTCATTTTGTTTTATGTGTATGGTTATAGATTATACTTTCGTGTAAATGTATGATACATTCACAATGTATTTAATGTAAAAATACATTAAAAGTATGTTAATAATGTATGATATAGTGTTATAGTTTATAAATATGTATGACATTAAATATTTTCTTTATTTTCTATTAAGTCATGAACGCTTAACAATATGTATAATGTTATGTAATACATATGTTTTAACGTATGAGACACTTGTTCAATGTATTATTAACTTATAACATAATTTACTTACTGCTAAAAATTCAATATGTTGATATACAGTAACACATTATTTTATAATTTAGTTTTATACGTAATATATAATAAAATGTAAGGCAAACTCAATAACTACCAAACTATATTAGTAACATTACAATATAGTGTAAGTAATTGTACAACGTTTCTTGAGACTTTATACATGTATAATAAGAATAAGAACATCCATAAAATGTGAATTAACATCCAAAAAGTAACATTGTAACCGTTTAACAACAACTACAAAATCAAGAATTAGTTGTTTCAATGCCGACTATTATCAAAAAATGCTACTCTAAAGTAACAAGTGCACTTTCATCAATTGTTTGGAGATAACTATTCCACGGTTGATGAGGATCCTCATTATCACTCGTGTACCTACTTGCAGTCTTTTTTTTACGATAAATCAGTACATAGCTGCATAAATTTTTTTAAATTGAGTCAATGGATTAAACAAACATGTTAAAAATAATAAAACCAGAACAAAATGCAATTTCTGTCATTGCGGCAGTTTTCATTATACACATAGATGAATGTATAATCAAATATTATACATTCGAATGTTTACTGGATTAACACAGTTTTCATTATACAATGATTTGTATGTATAAAAACATATTATACATTCATAAGTTAACTGGAATGGTACAGTTTCATTTCAAAATCCACAGATTATTCTATCTTCTTCCAATATTCAGAGCAGAATCTATTGAAATCTATTCAATTACATGAGCCTGCAAATAGGTAAACAAGTAAATCTAACTAAACATTTCCAGAACTGAAATAACACAAAATAATAAACAAGTGGAGTTCAATCAAATCTGTAAGAACACACCAATCATCAAAAGAAGCATAAATGTGCACAAATGAGAAAGAGTCTAAGATTTTCTTAGGCATCCCACTTTCTTTGAATCTCAACAAAAATACTATACAAATTATTTCCCACAAAAATCCAAGAATTTGACATAATTTCTTAGATCTAAAATATCAAAAAATACAAAGAGGAAAATTAACCAATCCACAAAATTATTTCTTCAACTCAACGTAAACCCTCATTCCATTGTTGTTTCTTATGACAATTGGAGAAGAATTTCCTTCAACACATATTTAACTCCTATTTTTTTCATACTTTGTCGATAGCTAATTCCATGAAGATCGTAGAAACCAATTTCAAGAAAGTAATACCTTCCAAAACAATTATTGCATCACTTTTGTATGACTCATACCTTATTTTTGACTCTCAAATTCCAGCATGTCGCAGCAATATGGGGATATTCATATTGATTTAAGTAGTACTGAAAAATGTATGTAGAAGAAATTTATTACTTTTTCCTTTCCAAATCTTGAATCCAAGATTACAAAAGAAAAAAATTAAACTTTCAGAAAAGTTTTGAAATTCAATATCAAGATACTACTTTTATCCAGAAAAGAGTTAAAGTTTCCCAATTATTGCCTTCAATTAAGGAACTTTAAAATAAGAAATTATTTCAATTACCTTAAATTTAGGGTTAGCTGTTACTTCATACATTTGACCAATGTATAATATGTGACCGAATGTATGAGTATGTTTGCAAAAAAAGGGAGAGAGAAAATAAGAAGGGATTTTGTGTAATTATTTTCATTGTCTAGGAAGTTTATGTTGTTTACACAAAAAAAATAGCTCCAAAGGCTTTGTGAATCTACCAACATTAGTGCACACGAGCAGGAAAACTACTTGGCAAAAGAGATACAAGATATGAAAAATTGATCAATAGGATATAAGTGGAAACGGGTCACATTCTAACAATATAATCTATATAGCTTCTGAAGGTATGTGACCAAGTCAAAATAATCATGAACCAATATCCATCAACACACAAAAAGAAAAAATCCACCATAATCAAAAAATAAAAATTAGATAAAGTAAACCAATTAAAAACGAGAAGTAAAGGGAACGATAGGCTCGCAACGGTTCTGACCCAGCCATATCTACAGAGAGTTACAACTACCATTGGACTAATTCCCACTCCCTTATTCAACATGTACAGCCACACGACTAATTCCTATTCCCTTATTCAACACGTACAACCACACGTAGACATTCACACATTTAACGAACTATTATGTCTGTTTAAAACAAAATCAAACTCTCTTGGCAACACTAATTCAAGTGGGTGTCCGAAACACTTAATACTGATGATTTTATAATATCCCATCAAACTTATCTATTTTTCATTTTTCGATTCTAGGTTCTTGCAGGACTACCCTTGTTGTAAGGTTATAAAGATGAAAGACAAAGCAATTTTCACGACGCTATATGCATTTTGTATATTCTTGCATGAAATAGTACTGAAATTAAAACGACATGCTTTGACACTTAGTTCTACAGGGGAATAGCAGTAACATCACCAAGGGTCCAAAACTATGACAAATCCATTTCCAACATCAACCAATTAACCTCACTATATTTCATACGCCCAAATTCTCTTTATCGGGATAGCAAGACTAGAGCTTTTCGTCAAGTATTTTGGCAACTTTTAAACTCAACCACGGGAACCTGAATTTGGATCAAATTGGAAAGAGGGTAGTGAACTCAAGAATTTCCAAACCAAATTCCCCTCTGTCATGCTAGTTTTATTTTCACTCGATTTTTTTAGCTTCTTCTTACAAATTTTGTTCACACAAATTTTCTTTTTTGCCTTTTCTCTCCAATTTCGTTAAATCTGAAACTTCTTAAGATCTCTTAACACACTTTTTTTTTCTGCTTTCCTCTCAACCTCGAACTTTTTTTTTCGTTTCTTATAACCTCTTCCTCAATGGGTGAAGAATACCCATATTTATAGGTGCCAAATTTGAACTTCAAAGTTCGAATTTGGAACCTTGCAATAAAAATTGAGAAGGAGGGAGGACAAAAATTTGAATTCAAAGAAAAAGATCTCCAAATCTCAACTCTTTCTAAGACATTAATGGCGGATTTAAAATTAAAAATCAATGATACACAATTGGGAGATTCTCGGCAGTAAAGCTGAGCGGCGGCAGGCTATGAAAAATGAGGGTTCTTATTTTGACATGGTGGAGAAGAGGCGGAAGGGAGAAGGGGAGGGGGAAGGTTGGTTTGGCCGCTACTTTGGGAAAGAGGATGGGGATGTATCGATGCTTTTTTCTGTGGAACAGCTGGGTGTGCATTTAATTTCTGAAAAGGGACAGACGTGTATTTGTTGACCCAATTGTGATCCGTCCGATCTTTTGATCAGACGGTTCTAAAGTAAGTTATCCTGAAAATAATAATAATAATAATAATGGTAAATAAGAGAATATGTATATATACTGATAAATATATACATATAAGTCGTTAAAAAAAAGAAAAGACCATTTTTGGACCCGTTCGATTTTGATCGAACAAGTTCAAATTCAAATATATATACATATATATATATATAGTTATATATATAAGCATTTGAAAATTTGATACTCTCGAATTGAAAAGAAGAATTAACAGAATGGAATAATTTGCGCTAGTCGAGTGATTTTGGACTGATTTGATCTGTTCGATCTTCTGATCGGACGATCTTAAAGGATTACCCTTAAAAAATAATAAAAATAAAAATGTATGTATATACGGATAAATATATGAAAATTTAATTTTTAAAACAACTATTTTTGATCCGTTCAGTATCTGATCGGGCGGTTCGAATTTAATTTAAAGAGAAGGGAAAAGGAGAAAACAAATATACAAATAAATAGTCAGTTAAACAAAAATAAATCATATATAAAAAATAACTGAACATTTTAGGACCTTTCGGGGTTTAAAATAAATCGTCGGATCTAGTTAAATCATATCTGTTGAGGCGGAGTGACGAAGCGTACATAAAAATTATACTAAGTTTTGGGCTAATTTTGAGGCTTTTGGTTGAAATTTATAAAATGAGAGTTAGGATCGAACGAAATAAAAATGAAATTGGATTATTGCTAGTCTAAATGCTCTTTTTCTGTTGAAATTAAATTTATCGATGCTCCCTGATATCCTAAAAATTATTTTTAGTTTAACATATATAAATTACAAACATAATTCTTAAAGCATCCAATTTAATATCTTATTTTTTTGTGTCTGATTTAATATTAACAATATATATAGGTGTGCAAAAATAAGAATGTAATGAAATATACGTAAAAATCAAAAATATAATAAAAGTATATGTACATCTAAAAAATATATTTTATGTAGTAAAGATATACATATAAGGTCACAATATTGCCCCAAAAAATGAAGTTAGAAAGGATGTGAATGTGAATACCAAAAGATATATATATTTTTATTTGTTAAAATATTTAATTATATTAAATTAAAATATTTTATGTTATGATAGAAAAATAAATTTTCCTTTTATTAAAATTTGTAGAAATAAAAACAAAAATACGAATCTTATTTTTCTTTAATTTTTGAAAATTATTTAGATCCGAGGAGCATCGGAAAAGTAATTAAGGAAAAAGGGCGAGTCAAAATCGGGCGTCAACAATAGCAGCAGCCATGACAACTCTAGTAAAAAGTTACAAATAAAATCAGTGGACAACAACAGGATTAGTTGCTCGGATTTTAAGCACCCCTTCAATTCTAAAGTTGTGAGCTCGAGTAATTAACAACTCTAAAATTGTGAGCTCGAGTCATCAACAAGTCTAAATATACGAGGGAGAGATGGTTCAACCAATTATATGTAGACTGTCATGCCTAATACCAACAAAATGTAGATGTATCAGAAAAGGAGCACATAAACAATAGAGCTTGGTATGACTACTAATTACTTTGCAGTATTGAAGGGCATGGTGTTAGTAGCCACACTAGTTATAAGCCCATCTCCCATCATCCACACGGTATCGGATCACCAAACTCTTAATGCTATCCTCATTACAACCAAGAAGCTACACTAACTTGTCCTACATTTTTCAATGTCATGCTATCTATACATGACAACAACTTAGACACAACCATAACAGCAGCCAAGACAAATCTAGCAAAAAGTTACAAATGAAATCAGTGGACAGCAACTTAGACATAACCATAGCAACAACCATGACAACTCTAGCAAAAAGTTTCAAATGAAATCAGTGGACAACAACTTAGACACAACTATAGCAGCAGCCATGACAACTCTAGCAAAAAGTTATAAATGAAATCAGTGGATAACAACTTAGACACAATCATAGCAGCAACCATGACAACTCTAGAAAAATGTTTTAAATAAAATCAGTGGACAACAACTTAGACACAACCATAGCAGTAGCCATGACAACTCTAGCAAAAAGTTACAAATGAAATCAGTGGACAACAACAAGATTAGTTGCTCAGATTTTAAGCACCACTTCAATTCTAAAATTGTGAGCTTGAGTCATTAGAAACTCTAAAATTGTGAGCTCGAGTTATCAACAATTCTAAATATACAAGGGAGAGATCGTTTAGCTTGTTATATGTAGACTGTCATGCCCTATACCAATAAAATATAGATGTATCAGAAAAAGGAGCACATAAACAAAAGAACTTGGTATGACTACTAATTACTTTGAAGTTTTTAAGTGCATGGTGTTAGTAGCCACACTAGTTATAAGCTCATCTCTCATCATCCACACGGTATCGGATCACCAAACTCTTAATCCTATCCTCATCACAACCAAGAAGCTACACTAACTTGTCCTATATTTTTCAATGTCATATTATCTATACATGGAAACGTGAATACTGCTCTCATCCATACAAAGCACAGACAAAAAGTGTAGCCCATAAAGGCAAGAATTCACATAAAGTACCAGCCAAGAATCTAACACTATCACCCAAGTCCTTAGCCACACCTAATAGGAAGCAGATCAAAGAGTGCTATGATAGCAGCAACTCTAGCAGCAGTGGTAGCAAAAGAAAGAGAAAAATGTAGCATATCAGCAGCCAAAAGGACATCGCAACAAACCAAACATCAATACTCTAGCTAATCAATAATTTCCAGGTATTTTACAGCAGACCACAGCATCACAGACTACGTTGGCATATAAACTAAGACACAACCATAGCAGCAATCATGAGAACTCTAGGAAAAAGTTACAAATAAAATCAGTGGACAACAACAAGATTAGTTGCTCAGATTTTATGAACCCATTCATTTCTAAAATTGTGACCTCGATTCATTAACAACTCTAAAATTGTGAGCTCAAGTCATCAACAATTCTAAATATACGAGGGAAAGATGGTTCAGCCTGTTATATGTAGACTGCCATGCCCTATACCAACAAAATATAGATGTATCAGAAAAGGAGCACATAAGCAAATGAGCTTGGTATGACTACTAATTACTTTGCAGTTTTGAAGTGCATGGTGTTAACAACCATACTAGTTATAAGCTCATCTCCCATCATTCATATGGTATCGGATCACCAAACTCTTAATGCTATCCTCATCATAACCAAGAAGCTACACTAACTTATCCTATATTTTTTAATGTCATGTTATCTATACATTGCAAAGTGAATACTACTTGCATCCATACAAAGCACAGACAAGAAGTGCAGCCCATAAAGACAAGAATTCACACAAAGTACCAACCAAAAATCCAACACTATCACCCAAGTCCTTAACCATACCTAATAGGAAACAGATCAAAGAGTGCTATGACGGCAGCAACTCTAGCAGCAGTAGCAGCAAAAGAAAGAGAAAAGAGTAGCATATCAGCAGCCAAAAGGACATCGCAACAAACCAAACATCAATACTCTAGCTAATCAATAATTTCTAGGAAATTAGCAGCAAACCACAGCATAACAAACTACGTTGGCCTGTAAACTAAGTTCTCAATTTTTAAAAACTGTTCATGAAATTTATATTTACATGCTTCTTCTGGTGCTCTCCAACTGTGATAGATCCACTTGTGTGTGTCCTAGCAGCTACTTCGCACCCACCACAACGGTTCTTTGAATTTATCTTGGACTTCTTAATACAGTCATCACTTTTCGAAAGTTCCAACCATTTTTTCCACACATGGTCATTTACAAATTCTGGTTGAACTGTAGCTCTATATTTTTTGATATTATAAATAAAATTCTTATAGCATAATGCAACCTTCTTCAACCATTGTTGCTTCACCACTGCTTCACTAACGAAAGCATCCCAGTAGAAATTCTTCTAAAATACAGTTTAAAGTAATATAATTAAGTATTAGCTGCAAAGTCAAACAATTGCTATCGATTATTATTTTAAAAAACATACCTTGAACTCTCTAAAATAACCATCTTTGATATCTTTTGAGACACCTTTCCAGTTCATCCCATTGGGATCAACTTCACTTTTGAAAGACAATGTAATGGAATTGGAGCATTTTGAAGAAGGTTCCAACCTGTACAATATCAAACCCAACACCAATACCACTACAACATTTGTGTACAAAAAAAGTAAACATCAAAACTATTTAGGCATTGATTATCAACTAATAATGACCAATAGACAATAAAAACATTGATGAAAAATAAATAGTAAGTACTAACCCTGAAGAAGTAAGAAAAATAAGGGTCCGACCATAGTTAAAATTGCAACCAGCTGAACTAGATACATTTCTCTGACTAGATATTCCCTCAGTTGCTGTGTTGCTTTGAGAATTCATATTTTGGCCTGTTGGGCTGCTTTGGTTAGGTTAAACAGGGGATGTCTCAGGAATGACCGGGGTTTCTTTCTTCCAATGTTTGAACCGATGGCATACTATTGTGCAGTAGTGTTTGATCGGTTGGCATACTGCTAGGGATGGAACTTGTATCATCCTGTTCAATCACTGGAGTTGGAATAGAAGGAATTTTTGCATGATTAGCAGTCTTACTCCTACTTGAGGACTTGCCTTCACGCTATTCACCTCGAGTCATATCTAAAAAAAATAACAGTGTCATTAGATCAATACTATTAAAAATCAAATTAAAAATGATGTGATATAAAAAACTAACAGATTAATAAAAGGAAATCAAAAACTAAGAAAATGATAATAATTTAGAGAAGCCAATACTATAAACCAAACAAAATGCAATAAAGATAAAATAGAAAATTTTTATCAAGCACTAGTCACTATCAATGTCTTCTTACTAAAATCAAAATACAACAAAGATAAAATAGCAGATTTTTAACAAGTTCTAGTCACTATCTATATCTTCTTCAAACTCTTCCTCTTCATCAACCTCCTCAGTTTCATATTTTTCTTCTGTAGATCCATCTTAGATTTTATGAGGCTCTTCAAATAAACTATCATTAAGATGTTCATTCATTTCAAGAACAGCCTCATCCGGGTCAAACAATAGAACATCTTCATCAATAGAAACAGACATATCTATTTGAGTTGGATAAGGTACATAAATACTTGAGTTGCTTGCATTGTAAGAATAAAAAGCTTATACTTTTTATACCGACGACGATGGTTAATATCAACCAATTTGTACTGATTATGCTTCTTAACACCGACATCCATTATTGGGTTAAACCATTTGCATTTGAATAACACAGTTTGCTTTAAAGGTGCTTCACGTTATTCCACTTGTATAATCTCTTTTATTCGGCCATAATAATGACCAAAATTTGGATCTGAGATACAAATTTTACTATTCATTGTTGATCTCACGCTGCCATGACTTTTTGTGTAAAATTTATATCCATTAACAAATAAACATAATAGCATGTAGCTCTTATTAATGGTCCACGAGCAAGACTACGCTAGTATTCATTTTCAATGGAATTGCACCAAGCTTATTTAAAAAAAATCAAAGATTTAGTTAAATTTGAGAACCCAATTTAAGTACATCATTATATGAAATTTAATATTTATTTAAATCTTACATATTCCTTGAAACATCTAGCAAAATTTTCTTCAAGACTCTCGTCTATTTCACTTTGGGAGAGATTTGGAAATTGTTTCTTCCAAACGTTGTAGGTACATACTTCATTGCAAAAAAATAATTTAAATAAGAGAAGTCACGATATAAGAATAGATTTTATTATTATTAAGAGAATTTGGTTACCTCACAAATGGCTCAACCTCCTCACAATTTAGTAAAATATAAGTTTGGGCGACCTTGATTTCATCTAAGGTTAAATCCCTTTTTGGCTTCCTCCCAAAGTCGACCTGGATGGGAGAATATTGAAAGATTTTCCTTAAGATCTTCCACAACTCCATCATTGTCATTATGGTCCACATTATGATTTTCGGATATGACATGAGGTTCAAAATAATGAGAAATAATTGTGTTGACTCCATCATCAAGTACGTTTTACAAATGGAACCTTCAACACTAGTTTTATCCCCAATCATCCTTTTAAGAGTTCCCAAATATCTATATACAGAAAAAAATAAAACATTACGTTTAAAAGTTATGTATTAATTATTCGTCACAAGTTTGACATAGAGTTTCACATTTACCTCTTAAAAGGATACATCCATCGATATTGCATAGGTCCAGCAATCCTTGCTTCATATGGAAGATGCACAAAAAGATGTTCCATTGAGTCAAAGAACTCAAGAGGAAATATATGTTCTAACTTGCACAAAATTTATGGAATATCGCTCTCTAATCGCACCATATCATCCACTCGTATAGTGGTCGAAGTAAGTTCCTTAAAAAATAAGCTCAATTCTGTAAGTACCTACCACACATTACTAGGAAGTAGTTCACGAAAAGAAATAGGCATTAGTCATTGCATGAACACATGACAATCGTGACTCTTCATACCAAATAACCTTTTCGCATTTGTGTCTGGCAACCTACCCAAATTTGAAACATACCCATCTGAAAACTTTAAGCCTTTCACCCAGTTAAACAAGATAGCTCTTGCTTTCTTGTCTAATGTGTAAACAACTTTTGGATATTGTCCATTACTATCCTTTCCCAATTAAGGTCGATCACAATACTTTATCGTATCTAGACGTGACTGTGGATTATCTTTGGTTTTTTCATCAAAATTAAGAACAGTGTTAAAGACATTATCAAAGAAGTTTTTCTCAATATGCGTCACATCAAGATTATGTCGAATCATGTTAGAACTCTAGTATGGCAAATCCCAAAAAATGCTTTGCTTTTTCCACCCACATGTCTTATAGATTATTATATTAACTTGTTCTACATCTAACTCTGTTACATTTCTTATCCTCAAATTACAAATTTGGTCCAAAATTCCCTCTACTATTTTATATGTTGGTGGGGTCTTTTGACAGTTTGGCCTTTAAGAAAGTTCTTTCGATCTCTCCTAAATGGATGATGTTGGTCAAGGAACATTCTATGGCAATCAAACCAGGATTGTTTCTTCTATGTTGTAACTAAAGGATTGTGTTTCTTCTATACAATAAGGACATGCTAATTTACCCGCAATACTCCACCCCGATAACATAGAATATTCTGGAAAGTCACTAATTGTCCACATCAAAGTTGCTCTTAATTGAAAGTTTTGCCTTTTGAGATGTCAAATGCTTCCACACCTGTCTCTTACAACAAGGTCAATTTCTTTATTAGAGGTTGCAAATAAATATCAATTTTATGTTTGAGATTGCTCGAACCTGGGACAATGATTGTTAAGAACATATAAGCCCCTTTCATGCACATTCCTGGAGGTAAATTATATAGAGTGACAATCACTGGCCACGAAGAATATTTTCTACCAGACTGACTTAATGGTTGAAAACTATCCGTACATAACCCAAACCTGACATTTCTTGGTTCAACAGCAAAAAAAGGATGAGTTTCATTGAAGTGCTTCCAAGCTCAGAATCTTGTGGATGACGCATCACACCATCCTTTTTTTATGCTCATGATGCCATCCCATGTCGGCAGTTGTAGCATGAGATGCATATAATCTTTGCAATCTCGAAATCAAACAAAAATAATACATTCTCTTGTAAGGGACCAATTTCCTCTTACGAGAGCCAACACAATTCTTATACCTTGGCTTGCTACAAAATTTACAAGATGTAAGGTGTTCATCATCATCACCCCAATACAATATATATCCTGATTCATAATAATCAATATTTTTAATTGGCAAACCTAAGCTACACGCTAGCTTCTTTATCTGATAATAGCTATCAAGCACTATGTTATCTTCAGGTAAAGCCTCTTTAAGCAATTGTATTATCTGGTTATAACCTCTCTGCGACATATTATTCTCTATTTTAATACTATCTTCCCCGAAATGTTACACCAAATGATCAATCTATCGAGACAACTACCAAATGCTTCCCAAAGCTGAGAGTTTGATAGAACAACCTACCCTTCACTTCACCAAGTCCAACAAGAAGGATTTAGAACCCAAATACCAACACCAAACCTGAGCCCTCCACTTAACCAAAGGCTTCAAATTCCAATCCAAACTTCACTAAACCAAAGGCCTTACTTTGCACCAAATCCAAATCCACTTAATCCAAATTGACCCAACCGTGTAGAGGGATATGGTAGGGAGGAACAATATAGGGGTTATGGAGCTTATGTTGATGCTTACTTGAGGAAAGAAGAGGTGAGGGGTAGGCATGGAGATTTAGTCCAAGAGGTGAGGGGTATCCACCAAACTCGAGAGCTAGACATCAATACCATCAAGGTTAGTCTTCCAATATTCAAGGGTGAGAGTGATCCCGAGGCCTATCTTGCTTGGAGTCATCTTGTAATAAGATATTCCAAGTAAATGATCTAACCAAAAATAAGAAAAGTTGTTATGCTATCACTCACTTAGAGGGGTATGCAAACACTTGGTGGGAGTATGTGAAGAGGTTTGGTGATATGTTGATTGCCGAGCAGCCACTTTCATGGTTTAGATTGAGGTACCTTATGCATTAAAGGTACTTACCTGAGGGCTATAAATATTAGTTTCTTGCCAAGTTGTACAACTTGAGGCAAGGAAACAAAAGTGTCATGGCATACTATGATGAATTTCAACAATTGATGTTGAAGCTTAACTATCAAGGTGAACAAGTGAGCCATTACATTCTACGATTCAAAGTAAGGTTGAATAGGTACATAGCTTCTCGAATGACCCTCCACAAGTTTGACACCATCGATGGTATCTTTCAAGCGGCCTTGGAAATTGAGAGAGAGAGCTCTATGTTTTCAAGTCCAAGAATCACCAACAACCTTTCTCAGATTGGCACCAACATCAAGAGCACTCATCCAATGCCAACCTAGCCAAGAACAAGGTTGTTCAAACCAAAACCAAGGCTTCCCAAAGGTATCCTCCTAGAAACGAAGGTAAACCGAATTCCACTTCTCGTCTTAAAGAATTTCAATGTTTTAAATGTCAAGGGTGGGGGGCACAAGGCTAGTGAATGCCTAAACCATAGGAATGTAATCCTTAGGGAGGGAAAATTATATTACCTTGGTAATGAGGTAGGACTTGAATCAAATGAGGGTGATGAAAAAGCTCAAGATGGAGAGCCAAAAGTCGAGGTAGAAATTAATGAAGGTGGGGAAGATATTTGGTCGATTGATGGAGAGTGTGTAGTGACTATGTATATGGAAAGGAGATTTATGCTTAGTAACGGTGTGGAAGAAAAAGCTGCGAGAGCGGAAGGTGAAGAATAAGGGATACCGAGAGTTAGGATTGTGGGATTTGCCCACAAAGACCCCTTGTTGCTTACCAACCAAGATGCTAGCACTTTGCCTAGCATCCATTCTTCTTATGTACAGGTTGTAGAACAGGTAAGTCCAAGGAGCATGCTCGATGACTTCATGGAACCCTTGGTTGAACATCCTAACCTTGGGAGGAGCATTGAAAAGATGATTCAAAGAGGAGAGCTTGAGGGTGATGATTTCTTGAATTTGTGGGAAAATTCCTCTCAAGATGGGAGAGGATGATACGAGTACGATCACGTAGATGGACTTATGTGGGTGTTTATTGAATTCGTCCAAGTGTGTGTGCAAGAGAAGTGTAATTAAGGGCTAAAACACATCCAAAACAGCCACAAAGTTACACTAGAGGGGTGCCTATTCTCTAAGGGGCCTTTGTGTCTTTTTGCCTTTTATTTGTAATACACTATATAAGAAACATTTTAGGGTTTCTTTACTTAGTTTTTGCATATTGAATCTTGTAATACACAATTGAAACACACAAGTTCTCTCTCACTTGAGACTTGGCCGAAACTAGGAACAACTTAGGTGGGGAATCACTTTTGTTGTTATCTTGCTTGGATTTTGGGGTGCTTGAAGGATTGAGGTCCTCTCTTGTGTCCTTTGCATAGTGTAGGTGTTACTACTATCATTATTAAGGGTCTTTGTGCTTGAACACACTTAGATTCTTAGTCATTGTAATAGTGTATGTCACACTCTCTATCATTTACATTCTTGTCATCTTGTAACCGTAGCTTGTCTTGTAATCTTGTAAACGTTGGTTGTTGTTATTAACAAAAAGTAAGCTAAGTCAAAGTACCTCTAGAGGAGAAAAATACAAAGTGATTATATTTCAAAGTAATAAAGTTATTCAATTGCTACTCACTCTGATACGATTTACTACGGTGATACGATTTCTTAAAATAAAGTTGTATGTTCAAAACAAAGGATGAAATTTTTTAACTTTAAATTTTTATTTTGTCCGTAATAACACTTTTTGTTGGTCTAAAAATGTCATGTTTCAAAATTATAAGAACGGAGGATATTTTGAATATGTGCCAAACAAATTCTTTTCTTATTAAACCTTATGCCGAATCAAACGATTATTTTCTTCAAATAGTGCGGAAAATAAAATGGACTGAATATTTAACTGTGCAAAAGTCTAGTTAGTAATTTTTCTATTATATATAAGTAAAGGTTTGATGTACTATTAATTTGTCTTTTGTGGTACTATCAAACCTTTATTTATGTATTCATTTTTTTTACACTAGTGGCGCGTGTACCTCACTTTAATGAGCTCAAATATTACATTAAATAGGATATTTATTTCAATAATAAAGATGAATAGAGTAATTAAATTTAATATCTTTTGAGTATGTAAAGATGGAGAATTTATTTATCAAACCTAATCTTTACCAAAAATATTTTTAAAAGTCGATCGACATTCAATCTAATCTTTACACAAATTTTTTTTCTCAAAGTCGTCTGACATTCATCTACCACCTGTAAACAATAACAAAATAATACGATAATAGAGATATCAAAATAATACAACTAAACCTAACCTTTACATAAAAAAATTTCTCAAAGCCGACCAACATTTATCTATCACCGTAAACTGCAACAAAATAATACGATAAAAGTGATATCAAAACAATACAATTAAACTTAAATTTTACATACAAAAATTTCTCAAAGCCGATCGATATTCATCTACGAACTGTAAACTACCACAAAATAACAAATTAGTAGAGGTATTATGATAATACAATTAAACCTAACCTTTGCCTAAAAAAAATTTTCAAAATCGTCACACATTCATAAATTAAAATAAAATAATAAGATAATAAAGATATCAAAACAATACAATTAAACCTAATCTTTACACGAAATTTTTCAAAGCCAACCGACATTCTTCTACAACCTGTAAACTATAAAAAAAATATAATAGTAATCACAAAGATTCGATTTTGATCAACTAATTTAATTTTGAATGAAAACAAAGAAAAGATATATATGCATACATGTTGAATACCACAATAAATTGAAACACAAAAGTACCAAACTATAAAATAGTGATGATGATTGCTTCAACGTTGATGTTACTAATTTGTTTAAATGGGTGTTAAATAATAATAAAGTGAAAGTTTACATCAATGAAAATAAGAACACAGTGGATACTAGGAATTCATGTATGCATATATAGAGTTCAAATTATCTTCTACAACTAATTTTTTAATTTATAATTTTAATTTTTAAAAGAATTAAAAATAATTAAAACTTGCCTTTAATGGGAAGATTGAAGATTAAAAGTTGGCTCACAAAGAAGGAACTAATCAAAGGAAATAATTGTAAGAAAATAAAAAAGGAAAAAAAAAAAGGCTCATGCTGCTATTACCCCTTGAAATTAGCTGGCCGTGTAAAAATTGCACTGGCTGTGCATATTATAGAAAGGAAATTCAATATTTATAGAAATAATTTTCTTAATAGAGTCCTATTTTAGTGGAGTATTTTTCGAATTAAACAGTAGAAAGAAAAATATTAATTAATTATTCTACTATATAATTTAGGAGTCTCATATATTTTAGAAAGTCTAGTAGGAAGGAAAATATTAATTAATTCTCCTATCATATATTTTAGGAGTCTCATATATTTTGGGAAGTCTAGTTAATATAATAAAAAATAATTAAATAATAAATTAAGAAAATAGTAAAAAGACAGTTTTGTCTAAAGAACAATCTTTTAATTAAGGGTAAAAAGTTAAATCACTTTTCTAAAGGTTTCACACTTTTAATATATTATAGATTATAGATATAGATTACAATTATTATTATTATTATTATTATTATTATTATTATTATTATTATTGCTTTTATACTTTATTACTATTATCAAGGGTATTTCAATAATTTTAGTCATCCCAACCTTTACTTATATATAGTAGTAAATAAAATGGTTACACATGCATATGGACATACATTGATTCCGAAATATTTAGTGCACCATAAAATTACCAAAATACCTTTGGTAATCATTTAATAAGGAATAAAAAGATATTTATAAAAAATTACTACAATGTATAATTTAATTACAAATATCTAAATAAAAATATTATTTAAATAATACATGAGAACAAAACTAATAAATATAAAAAAAATAATATGCATGTATAACCATTTTATAGCACCATAAAAATGACGACAAAACTAATAAATATAAGGAAAAAGCAATATGCATATGTAACCATTTTTTTGCACCATAAAATTACCGAGATACCCTTAGGGTATAAAAAACTGGTAATTTAATAAGGAGTAAAAAGATATTTATAAGAAATTACTACCATATATAATTCAATTATAAAGGTCTAAATAAAAATATTATTAAAATAACACTGGTGCAATAAAATAATTAGACATGCATATTATTTTTTTCTTATCTATATTATATAATATATAATATATAATTAAAGGTTTGGTGTACTACTAATTTGTCTTTTGTGATACTACCAATATTGCACCATAAAATTATCAAAATACCCTTGGGGTATAAAAAAAAGGTAATTTAGTGAGGAACAAAATGTTTTTTTAAAAAATTATTATCATGTATAATTCAATTACAAATATCTAAATAAAAGTATTATTAAAATAATATATGACGACAAAACTAATAAATATAAAAAAAATGCAATATGCATGTATAACCAATTTATTGCAACATAAAAGTGACAAAACTACTAATTTGTCTTTTATGGTACTACCAAACCTTTACTTATATATTTTAAAAAAATTCTATTATATATAAGTAAAGGTTTGTTGTACTACTAATTTGTCTTTTGTGGTAGTACCAATATTGCACCATAAATTACCGAAATATCCTTGGGTAAAGGTAATTTAATGAGGAACAAAAATTTTTTTATAAGAAATTACTACTATTATAATTCAATTACAAATATCAAAATAAAAATATTATTAAAATAATACATGAGGACAAAATTAATAAATATAAAAAATGCAATATGCATGTGTAACCATTTTATTGCACAAAAAAAAATGAGGATAATACTACTAATTTGTCTTTTGTGGTACTACCAACCTTTACTTATATATTCAATTTTTTTTTTTACTATAACTACCAAGTGTATTTCGGTAATTTTAGCCACCCCAACCTTCACTTATATATAGTAGTAAATAAAATATGACATACATCGATTTTGAAATAGTTATTTCACCATAAAATTTCCAAAATACCCTTGGTAGTTATTTAATAAGAAACAAAAGGATATTTATAAAAAAATCACTACCATGTATAATTCAATTAAAAAGGTCTAAATAAAAATATTATTAAAATAATACATGAGGACAAAACTAATAAATATAAGGAAAAAGCATTATGCATGTATAGCCATTTTATTGCACCATAAAATTATTGATACCCTTGGGGTATAAAAACAAGTAATTTAATAAGGAACAAAATGATATTTATAAAAAATTACTACCATGTATAATTTAATAACAAAGATCTAAATAAAAATATTATTTAAATAATACATGAGGACAAAACTAATAAATATAAGAAAAAAGAAATATGCATGTGTAAGCATTTTATTTCACCATAAAAATGACGACAAAACTAATATATATAAGAAAAAAGCAATATGCATGTGTAACTATTTTATTGCACCATAAAAATATGGAAATACCCTTGGGATATAAAAAATAGGTAATTTAATAAGGAACAAGAACATGTTTATATTAAATTACTACCATGTATAATTCAATTACAAGGGTCTAATTAAAATATTATTAAACTAATATATGAGGAGAAAACTTATAAATATAAGAAAAAAATAATATGCATGTCTAATCATTTTATTACACCATAAAAATGAGGACAAAATTAATAAATACAAGAAAAAAAATAATATGCATGTGTAACGATTTTATTACACCATAAAATTATCGAAATATCCTTGGTAATCATTTAATAAGGAATAATTTTTTTTTTTTTATAAAAAAATACTACCATGTATAATTCAATTGCATAGGTCTAAATAAAAATATTATTAAAATAATACATGAGGATAAAACTAATAAATATAAGAAAAAACAATATGCATATATAACCATTTTATTGCACCATAAAAATGATGATAAAACTAACAAATTACTATTACTACTATATAAAAAAGAAGGCTGGGGTGACTACCAAAGGTATTTCGATAATTTTAGTCACTCCAACTTTCATTTACATATAGTAGTAAATAAAATGGTTACACATTTTTATATGATTTTCCCCTTATATTTATTAGTTTTGTCCTCATTTTTATGGTGCAATAAAATGGTTACAAATGCATATTGTTTTTTTACTTTACTTTACTACTGTATATAAGTGAAGGTTGGGGGACTACCAAGGGTATTTCGATAATTTTAATCACCTCAACCTTTACTTATATATAGTAGTAAATAAAATGGTCAAATATGCACATGACTTTTTTTATATATATTTATTAGTTTTATCATAATTTTTATGGTGCAGTAAAATGGTTACACATGCATATTGATTTTTTTTATATTTATTAGTTTTGTCCTCATGTATTATTTTAATAAGGGAAAATTATCCGGATTAGTCACTATTGATCTTTTATTACCACTTAAAGCCTAATTTTCAATTAATTATAATTCATATTCCCCTCTTGCCTATTAATTATTCCTAATTACACTTAATAGTCTTTCTCATATATTCTTCTTTTTTTCCTTTTTCAATTTTTTTCTTCTGTTTTTTCCCCTTTTTTGGTTGCTTTCTCTTTATTTTTTCTTTTTTCACCTTTTTATTTTTATTTTTTATTCATTCATTTTTGTAGCCTTACAGTTACACACTACCATAATTGTAGCCTAAATCATATTTTCTTTCTATTTTTTTTTTTTATCTTTTTCTATATATTTTTTTACATTCTTTTTTTTCTTTTGCAGTTTCTTTGATTCTTTTTTTGTTCTTTTTATTTTTTTGGTCATTTTTTCTCTTTTTTTATTATTTTATATTTTTTTCGTTTGTTATTGTATTTTATATTTTATATTTTTTCGTATCATACTATGTATTTTAAATAAATTATTATTTATAGTTGAATAGTTTAGTTGTTAATATGTATAAATTATCATTCATATTTTTGTATATAAATAAGTATATTGATTAATTATATTTGCTTGAGACTAAAATACATAAATATGCAATTTGTCTTTCAATGCAAGTATATCATTATATTTCGTATTTCAAATTTATCATTTATATTTGTATATAAACTAGTATCATTTTGTATGCATATGGTTCAAGTTGTATAAACATGGGTCATTGATACAGATGTAGCATTTGTATTTGTGTAATTTATTATTTTTATTTATATTATGATGCAAATTGTATCAATAAATGTAAATACAAGTCTTCATAGAAAGAATAATAATAATTTTTTCTAATGTTTAAAGATACAAATGATGTTGTCAACTACAAATTCAAATATAAACAAATGAAATTACAAATACAAATACAATATACGATCAACTTATAAATACAAATATAAAATAATTTTTTAAAAATATAAATACATCGACGAAAAGAGAATACAAATTGTACATAGTCACGATTAAATATAATATGCAATAAACTTAATACAAATACAAAATAATTCTTTAAAAATAAAAAGACATCGACAAAAATAAAATACAAATACAAATATAATCTAAATGTGCAAACACAATAAAACCACAATACAAATATAATTCAATATAATATACAATCAATTATAAAATACAAATACAAAATAATTTTAAAATACAAGTGTGAATTATATAAAATATAAATGATGGTGTGAACAAACAAATACAAATACAAGTGCGAACTATAAAATACAAATATAATGCGAACTACAAAATACAAATACAAACGTGAACTTTAAAATACAAATACAAATGCAATTGTATCAACGAATACAAAAATATAAATGACGGTGTGACTACAAATATGATAAAATAATTATAGTATTATGTTATCATCCATGACTTGTGCTCGAGTAGTCATATTTTTCAAAAATACAAAAAATATAAAATAGAACAAAAAAAAGATAAAGAAAGTAAGTACAAAAAATAAAGAAAAAATTAAAGAAGAAAAGAAAAGAAGAAAGAGAAATGGAAGTTAGATATAGAAGCGAGAAAAAAATAAAAAGAAAACAATGAAAACAATAAAAATTGGAAAAAATAGAAAAAAAAAAAAGAGGAAAACACGACAAAAGAAAAAATATAAGAAAATGAAAAAGAAAAAAAAATGATAGTATTTTTTGCGAGATTAAATATGTAGTATATTTATATTTTTATGAATACAGATCACTAAGTAAAAGTGAATACAACAGCTGTGAATCGAATACAGCGGCTAAATAGGGACTATATTCATATTTTATATGAATACATACTATCTGTAAAACTGAATACAGCGGGCGTAAATCGAATACAACAGCTATAAATGGTAATTATGTAAAATATGGTCATGGAAGGTGGGTTTTATAGCAAAATGCTGCTATTTTTGAAAGATCCCCTTTTAATAATATTTTTATTTAGACCTTTGTAATTGAATTATATATGGTAGTATTTTTTTATAAATATTTTTTTGTTCCTTATTAAATGACTACACTGTATGTATATATTATGTTAACATCGGTTCATTATATTACATTTTGGTAATACTAATGTGCAAAAGAGATTCAACTTTGGAAAAGATTATTTTCTACTTGTTTTAATTATTTAGTATAGAATCTCGTGCTCGTGGCACGGGTATCTAGTAATTAGATAAATACTAGTGGATAAACCACTAACACTAATGGATGATTATTTTCTTCATATAGGGGCATTTGCAAGTAGTTTCAGTTCTTTCAATTCATCTCTTGAGTGAATGGGTAGACGATAATACTGCTAAATCATGATTACTTATTGCTCCATTAGCAATAAGTGTAGTATTATCCTAATGAGCCATGACTATTGGGTTACTAAAGACTGGAATTTAATTGGTGAAGCAAAGAAGACCAAGCATTATAAATAATCTTTTTTATTAGAAAAAGACTAGCTGTATTTGAATGGCAAGTGCGAGCTAAATGGAAATATGGAATAGATCAAAGATAGTTTATGTATTAGTCGTTTGGTTTATTGCATTGATAAAACTAACTTCTATTGGAAAATTTTGCATAAGCAAATGTTAGTATAAGTGAGAGTTAATATCTCCAATGTTCACTCAACTATAAATTTTTATTTCAAAAATTCACTCAACTTTGATCTTTATCTCAAAAGTCACTCAATTGTGGATTTTTATCTCAGAAAGTCACTCAACTATATGGACTTTTATCTCAGAAAGTCACTCGACTTTGATCTTTACTTCAAAAGTCACTCAACCTATTAAATTATTTTTTTAAAAATAGAATTCGCTTATGTGAAATTTCTATTTAAAAATAAAATTTTGATATCCCTTTAATGACCGTTTTATCCATATTCCCCTAAATTAATATCTCTCCCTCCTCTTTCTCATTTTTCTTCTTCTTTTCACTTTCTTTCCATTTTTTTTTTTTAAAATTACACATTATAATCTAGGAATTGACAATTAAAATTGTACGAAATCGAATTACTATCATATTTATATTTTATTTTTATTTTATTTTTTTTTAAAAATAAAGATAGCAAAAGAAGAGAAATAAAATAAACGTATAAAGTATTTAAAAGGGAGAAAAAAGGAAAAGGGAAGTGCGGGATATTTTATTTTATTTTCTCTCCGTTTGTTCCTCTTTATTTTTTTTCTTTTTAAAGATAAAATAAAAATAAAATACAACGATTAAGGTTATATCATTTGTGGTACTGTAAATGATCAAAGATGACCAGCTGAAAATTTTTAAAATGCAAACAATGTTTTTCTATAAAAAAAGAATCAAAAAGTTTATTCTAATCCCTTACCATTTCTTTCAATTTTGTCAATTCTATAAATATAAACTATGATAGTAATTCAATTTTCTATAATTTTAATTATCAATTCCTAGATTATAATGTGTGATTTGTCAAAAATTTATGGGAAGAAAGTGAAAAGAAGAAGAAAAATGAGAAAGAGGAGGGGCAGATATTAATTTAGGAGAATATGGATAAAACGGTCATTAAAGGGGTACTTTTTATTTTTGTAATTTTTTTTTTTTTGCAAATAGAAATTTCACATAAGCAAATTCTATTTTTAAAAAATAATTAAATAGGATGAGTGACTTTCTGAGTAAAAATGTGATAGTCGAATGACTTTTGAAGTAAATATCAAAGTTGAGTGACTTTGTAGGATAAAAATTCATAGTTGAGTGACTTTTGAAGTAAAGACTAAAGTTGAGTGACTTTCTGGAATAAAAATTCATAGTTGAGTGATCATTTGAGTTATTAACTCTGTAAGTGATAATAATCATTGTATAACTTAATATAATGTTCGATTGGTCTTATTAAACTCAACATAACCAATATAGTCGTTTTATGTGGTATAAAATGTGTAACCTGAAATACATATATTGGTAGAAGATGTATGAGTTTTGAGGATTGTGATAGAGGAATCTGAGACAATTTTAGAAGCAAAAATCAAACTTAAGAAAAGTAAACGAAGAAATATTCCACGTCAAAACTGGTTAGAATTATAACTCCTAACCTAAATATAATTGGGAAAATTTCAGAAATAGCAACTCTGTAGCCTTAATTATAACTTTTATAGTAACAGTTTCATAATTACGAAAAATAGCAAATTGTATTTGTATTTAAGTAAAATGTTGCTATATAAATACATATACAAATATATATATGTATTACTCATAAATACATATGCACAACTGAAAAATACATATTCTTCTATTACTATGAAGTGGGTAAAATATTGCTACTTTTGCTATAAGTTGTAATTTTGAAAAAGTGTTGCTATTTATTGTAATTATAGTCTTAAGGATGCTAGTTTTTGTAATTTTTTCAATATAATTCCTTCAACTCATCCAAATTTGGATGCATATATATTGATTCACTTATTTATTAGCTCAGCCCAACATATTCAAACCATAAAAAATTGGACATCACAATTTTAAAAGTGGAAGCTAACACGCATTGAACCATGTTTGTCGACAGTGAAGCATGGTTCTAAAATGAGGGCTCCATAAATTGTATTTCTCAATTGTTGATCGACATGACAATCATGTCTTAACAAAGCTTATCCTTGCATAACTAATCCATGAACCAAACAAACCTTTAGTCTTTTAGCTAGAGGAATGAGAATGATATGTGTGTGTTAATTAGGGGAAATTCTTATAGCTCCTAACTTCTCGAAAAGCTTGCCATGCATGATGATTTACCTTTGGTACCTATGTTCTCAAATACTTCAAATTTGGAGGACTAAAGTTCTGCAACTACTAATAAATTTTGCATTTACAAGTTCCCCATGAAATATATTACCAAGATTACGTTGTTTTGCTTCTTTTTCTTGGTCTTATTCTTCTCTTCAAATATAGTTAAATTAATTCCTTTCTCATTCTATGTGTACCCCTTCTACAAGTTATATGAAAGTTGTAATCTACCAAATTATTATCTTTTGGGATTATGCACTTGATTTGACTTGAACATGAGTCACCTAGAAGTTAAACATGAGTCACCTAGAAGTTAACATATTTTACATATGATAAGAGTACTCGTGTAATATAAACATAATGAGCTGTAAGACGATTGATAACCATTTTTGAGAACTTAATGTTACTCGTTAGTTGAAAATTAATGGATGTAGTTTGCTATTTGGAAGGAGTCCAACATTAGAAAAGCATGTTATGGATTGAAGAGTGAAATGGATAATTTATTGGCAAGTTATCTATAAATAAGGAAAAAGATATCATAATTTTTTAAAATAGGTTAATGATAAAATAATATTATATAAAATGAATCAAAAATATTATTTTTATACACATAACCAGTGCCGGCTTAAGGGTGAAGCAACTAAAGCAAGTGCTTTAGTCCCCAATCAAAGGGCCCCATATTTTCATTTTCATTAGTGCATAGAATATATTGTATAACTAGCACCATTATTATTTTAAGAAAATAGATTTCTTGTCTTTTGAGAGTTTCATAGAGTTATTTAAAAATAAATAGATGCTACTGAGATAAATATTATTTATCTTAATTTTTGTGTCACTTTTTACTTTATGATGATTAATTTAATTAATTTTTAAAGTTAAATAGGATTGAGTTAATTTAATATTTTAAAACTAATTAGGTGTTCAAAAACCATACAATAAGTCTTATACACTGTATTTTTCTCATGTTATGAGTATGAAGAAAGAATAGATTCAAAATATTGATCAAAATTTATATAATTTAACTCTCAATAAGTAAAAAGTGTAACATACATTAGGATAACCTGATTATCACTTAATTTTCATAATAAACACGCATATAAAAAATAATTGATTGTAATATCTATAGTAGAAAGATGAGAAAATTGAAGGAAAGGTATCTTTTAAGTCTTGAATGAAGGATTGGTGACATTGACCAACTTAAAGGGTCAAACATCATTAGGAAACTTGATTAAGTTAATTGTGGACTTGATTAATATTTTCAAAACTTTCTAATCTTTTCAAAAATACAAATCAACTCAACTTACACCCCTCTTCAATCTAAATCAACCAGTCTCTCTCCTCTCTCTCTCGATAGTTTTTCTCAACTCTCTCCCAACCAACAGTTCTGCAAATTTCTCCTTTCAATCCTCAACAACTTCAATCTTCGATGACAAATAGTTGGGCTTCGAGTTCCTTTTGTTTTTCAACCTTCAATCGACGTGACAGCCTTACCCTCCGGCCACAACAGCTTTGAATTCTTCATCGTTCCCTTTCTTCTTTCACAGGTAAAAAATTATGACCTTTTTAGTTTTGAAGAAAACAAAGAACTTGGCCAACTTCTCTTATAGTATTGGTTAACAATTTCAATATTTATTTCTTTAATTTGAAATGTGGTCTGAATAAAATTCTAATTTCTGGTATCTCTTCTTTTATCTTTTTGAATTGAATTATGATTTTTTGTTGTTTGTTGTATTTTTTTGAAGTTTGGTTTTTGTTGTTTTCGTTTATACAAACAAAACAACGATTTAGATTTGATTTATTCTGTTCTTGTTCTTGGTAAAAATGGTGATTTGCTATTTTTCTGTTGAACAAAATCGTGCTACTGTTTTTTGTTTTCTCTAATATATTATCCATCTGGTGCAACATATTAACCATCTGATGCAACAAATTTATCATATGATGCAACAGATCAACCATCTGATGCAACAGAGGAACCATCAAATTAAAATTCTGATGCAACAGATTAATCATCTGATGCAATAGAGAAACTATAGGATAAAAAATATGATGCAACAGATTTAGCATATGATGCAACAATTTAACTATCTGATTTAATAAATTAATCATATATTGTAATAAATTAACCATCAGATAAAAAAATCTGATGCAATAAATTAACCATATGATGCAACGGAGGAACCATTGGATTAAAGATCTGATGCAACAGATGAATCTCCAATTGGATAAAATCCTATCAACTCTTCCAACAGGACATGTCCAAGACTTAATTTTTCCAATTGATCATTCATCTGCCATGATAGACGACCCTTCTGTTGGAAAAAATCTAAATAATATTGACCGTTGATAACTATTCCAATAGATCACTCATGTGTTGCAATATATATGTGACCTATTGTACAAACCATTCATCTTTCTCAACAGATGAGTGATATGTTTTGTATTGTCGCAACAGATTACTCATCGGTGGCTGCAGTTTAGTTAAATGTTCTGACATATCACTCATATGTTGCAACAGATGTATGATCTGTTGCATAGACCATTCACCTTTCTAAATAGATGAGTGATATATTTTTTATTATCGCAACAAATTACTCAGCCATTGCTATAGGTTAATTAACTATTCCAACAGATTACTCATATGTTGCAATAGATGATGTTGCAACAGATGTGTGATCTGCTACACAGACCATTTATTTTTCTCAATAGATGAGTGATATATTTTGTATTGCTGCAACAAATTACTCATCTATTACAACAAGTTATTTAACTGTCATATATATGTTACAACAATATGTGATCTATTGCACAGACCATTCATCTGTCTTAAAAAATGAGTGATATATTTTGTATTATTGCAATAGATTACTCATCCGCTGCAACAAGTTGGTTATATACTACAACAGATATACTACCTGGTGCAATAGATCAGTGATCTGTTGGAATTATTATTTTATTATTTTGGTTTTTTGATTTACTGTTATCTTTTTTTAATGATGCATTAATCTATAATTTTAATGATGCAATAGATTACTATTCTGCTGCAACAGGTTGGTTGTATGCTGCAACAGATATACTACCTAGTGCAATAGATCAGTGATCTATTGGAACTGTTATTTTACTATTTTACTTGTTTGATTTACAGTTATCTTTTTTCAATGATGCTTTAATCAACTATAATATATATTTTTTATGTTACTGTTAATTTTAGATAATATGGCTCCCAAAAGAACAGAAACTGAATCAAGTTCAAATAAAGGAACAAGTGAAGAAGCTAGGCTACATCCACCACTCTATGAGCTTGCTTTACGAGTGTTATCTTAATCAGGAGCAGAATATGATGAACATAGGGAGGAGGAATGTTTCAAAAGATATGATCCAAATGCTAATAGTCCTTCCATCGAAGAGTTGGACAAAACCTTCAGCATTGATTGTTATCTTGTAAGAATACAGTGCGATGGTGTCACAGATTTAACGGGTGATTTTGTGGTTAAGTCAGCCATGGGAAAATCTTTCGACGTCTTCAGAAAAATACTTCGAGAATAAAAATTGGATACTTATTTCAGGGACAACTACTTTGGGAGATATCTTGATTTACTGGAGGACAACAATGCTCGTTTCCAAAGAAAAATTATATATGAACTTCTCAAGCGTAAGTTTATGTATGAAAATAAAGATAAGATGGATGAGGTATGGATAAGTTACTTTGGCATGCCTATTTGTTTTGGTTGAAAGGAATTTTTCATAGTTACTGGACTAAAATGTTATCCTCCTTCTCAAGTTATACCTATTCTAATCCAAAAAAAGCACCCCGCATAACCAAAAAAGGCAAAGGCAAGTCGTGTGATCGTGATGACCTGGTGTCCATTGTTGGTCCAAGCTTCAAAAATAAAAATTTGATAGAAGCGTTGAAAGGTAAAGAACTTTCAAAGAAGCTCAAGCAGTCATTGTGCTAGGTTTAGTTTGTACATAATATTCTTTGGGTGAGACACGTTAACAACAACATAAACATTGGTTTAATAAAGCCTCTGAGGATCTTGAGGCCTTTAACAACTATCCTTACAGTTATGAAAGCTTCAAAATGACTGTCAAATATTTGTTGACTCCGTTAGCGTCAAAGACAGTCAACTTATATGGCTTTTCATGGGCTTTCATGGTAAATATTTCTTTTTTTATTATGATATCATTTATTTTTTACTCAATAATGGTTTTGATTTATTGGCGTTATTTTATAGGCTTTGGCGTTTAAAGCTATTCCTTATTTGAGAAAATATGTGAACTACCAAGAAGAAGTTTCCTTTCCAAGAATCTTGAGCTGGTTGTCGGCGAAATCTGATAAAATGCAAAATTTTTTAATTTCTTTAACCCTCTGAAGGATGCAGTAAGTCTAATTATAATTAAGTTTTTGTTTTAATTAATGATTTTCTTGAATGATCTAATCATCATTCTAATATATGTAATTATTTATGTAAGATTGTGCATCCATCGCTAGTTCCGACTAGTCGAGAGTTGAAGATGCCACTTTTTGTACTTTATGGCCTGTGCAAACTTTATCGGATCCTATCGTCATCGACAGAATAAAAATAAAATTTTTTGGAGCAACAACCATTACAAGAAAAATAATTTTGGAGGGTGGGCTTGTTGTTGTTGATGGTCTTAGTGGTGATGGCGTTGTTGTTGGTGTTAGTGGTGCTGCTGTTGGTGCTAATAATGCTCTTCTTATAGTATTTAAAACAAACCATTATGAGTATGATCATACAGGTTATACAGATTTTGCCTCTCCCAACGAATGTTCTGCATACAAATGTCAAGACTGCAGGATGAAATATGATGTAGTGATTAATGTTATTAATGCATTAACTGCTTCTGTAAAAGAATTCACATCTAAGAGGAGTATCATTCCATCAAAGAGGATTTTATATCCATTCACTCCATTAGAGATTAAGGCTAAGAGGAGAAGGAAAGTGATTTCTAAGACATTATCAAGCATCCAAAAAAGCAAAATTGCAACTCCTCTGTCCATGTGTTGCACTGAGCAATGTACTATGTCCAAAGAGGAGTAGCACGAGCTGAAAAAGGTGAATATATATGTCTTCCAACTAACAAACAGACACATATCTATTTTAACATATGACACATCTGCTGAAAATTATCAAACAGATATATACATCTGTTGCAATAGTTGAATAACTTGTTGCACTAGATAAAGTATCTGTTGCGACATATGTCTCGTCTGTTTTAGCAAATCAAATAGCTCTTCATACCACTTTTATTTGTACCAGCAGATGACCTATATGCTGTAATAGATAAGTCATATGTTGCAAAAAATGGTTCATCCGTTGGAAATTATCATACAGGTCTTCCTCATGTAGAAATTTATCTCAACAGTTGATTCATTATTGCAACAGAAATATAATCTGTTTGGGATAATTTAAAATAGAAGGAAGATTTATTTAATTTGCTATAACAGATGAGTTATCCTTTTTCATTTTGTTGTATCTCCTAATTAGTATTGACCAATTTTAGGCTTTCCAAGTAGGTGTAGAAGCTACTACTGAACAACATTGACAATATGTTACTCCTTTTATGGAAATACGAAGAACAGAAAGCGTAGAAACCGTACGTAAGAGACAATAAAGATTCACGACGAGCAAAGCCGAATTTCATAGCACCAGATGAAGAACAACTTGTCCATATTGAGTAGATCTTTATAGCTTGAGCCTGTCAAAGTAATAACCTCACCCCTCCTTAGGAATCCTTGGCATCAATACTTAAATTGTTGATGTATTTGTTGAGATCTGTACCCATAATAATTTTTTTACATTTCATTTATTCGTTGATTTATTTTAGCTAATTTCTGAAGGTTTCGATTTATTTTATTTTGTCTATGAATTTTATTTTTTCCTTAGATTTGAATTTATTAATTGAAATAAAATACTAGATTCAAATATTGCACCGGATAATATATCTGTTGCAACAGACGACACATCTGTCGAAAAATATCAAACAAATTTAGACATATATTGCAACAGGTAGGCAATCTGTTGGAATTTATCAAATAGGTCTTTCCACTGTTGCAACAGATAGACTTAGATAGAAACATCGACATAATACAATAGATGATTAACTTATTGCAACAGATAAACTATATGTTAGAACATGTAGAATATCTGTTACAACGGATGGAGAATCTACTACATTATAAAAATTCAACTTTCATTGGAAATAAAAAATTGCCACTACATGTAAAAAAGTGAAAGTAAGTTGAAATAAAAAAGGTGGAACCCATCACCAGTGTTCAGTTCAAACACCTAAAATAAAATAGGCATCAAGTAGACAGTGTTCATTTTAAACACGTAAAATAAAATAGGCATTAAATGTGTCAGTTTGACACTTTTTGCTGACTTGGCATCAGATTTGGCCCCTAACGGTCATTTTCCCCATTGGCTTATATATTTATTTTTTTCCTAAAATTTAACCCTAAATTCTCAAATCTTCTTCTTCATCATTATTTTTTTTCTCTATCCAAATTCTTCAAATTATTTGCATTTGGTCTTTCTTTTCTTCATTTTTTTTTCATTTTTTCCAACTGAGCTTGACAATGTCGAGCGCATTTTTCACTATTTTTTGTGATAAAGATTTTTGATATTGTAAGTTCGTTCATGAAGCTCCATTAAAGACGTCTTGGACTCAACAAAATTCAGGTCGTAGGTTTTTTACTTGTAAGATTTCAAAGATAATATTTTTTTATTTAATTAGTTGATTAATTATTGACTTGTAATTATTTTGTAAATGTTTTCTTATTTTTATAGAAATTGGATGGATGCGATTACTTTGATTAATATAAAGAACGACACTCTTCACAAGCAAATTGTGTAATCTGAGGTTTGTTGAACAAAGTCAGGACTTCTGAAGAGATACAAAATCAAGCAAGAAGATACTGCATTGTTACCGTTATTGCTACTATTTGGTGTTGGTGGACAAATGGATATTCAACCTTAATTGCTGAAATTTTTATGGTGGTATATTTTCTACTGGTTTGGTGTTGTCGAGCACATGGATATTCAAGCATTATTGTTGAAAAATATCAAACAAGTTTAGGCATATGTTGTAAAATTTAGGTCATCTGTTGAAAATTATCAAACAGGTCTTCCCACTATTTTAACAGATTAGACTTAGATTAGACAGAAATAACATCGGCATAATGCAACAGATGACCAACCTATTGCAACAGATAAACTATCTGCTAGAACATATAGAATATATTTTACGATAAATTAACAATCTATTGCATTATAAAAAACTCAACTTTCATCAGCAAAATTATTGCCACTATATGTATATGTAATTTAAAGTAAAGTGAAGTGTGACTTGAAATAAAAAATTATTATTTCACAGGCTTTTCTATATACATAGGCTCCAAGCGTCCAGTTAGTACCCTATAAGCCCAGACCTCTTGCAGGTTTGCCACAGTGTTATCGCACAGAAAGGTCGTTGGCTCAAATATTTTTGTGTCGGTCAGCAAACATTGGATGTGTGCAAGAGCGTGTGAGCCATACGCGAAATCGGTATCATTTTTTAGAAGGTTCATGACCTTATTTCGACCTTCAAAATCCCATGATTTCTTCATCAACACTTTCTCTGGCAAATGATTCATCAGTTTACTCTGTCTCAACAAGATGGGGAACAACTCCATCAGTGGCTGCACGTAGAAAAAAAGATCGACCTCATCGATAGCAGGTTCGTTGCAGTCATAAACTTTGATCTTTTCCTCCTCGAGTAGTATCTCAACAGCTCGATAATATATGCCGTCCATGCTTATGACTGCGAGAATCCTCTTTGCCTTGGTCCAGCTCTTACCATGTGGATTTGGCCTCTTCTCTCTAACTTATTTCATCATTTCTTCTTCATTACAGTCCAATGTAGAAACTAACAAATTAAATCCCACGCCACAGGCTGGCACATCATTATTGAGTTGATCGTACTTATCCTTGAGATTCTTGTAGAAGTCGAGGTCCATTATCCTATCAGCAACGTCATAAGCTTTCGGGTATAATAATTTCCTTTTCCTTATGAGGCAGATAATTTCATCAACATGCTGTGATATAAGAAGACAATTTTTAAATAGGTTAGTAATTGTAAAGATACAATGGATGGTTCATCTGTTGCATAGATTCTCTCAATCAATAATCCAACACAACTTATGCAACAGATGGTTAATAAATTGCAACATAACCACTACCAGTTGCACCAGAATACCCAGCTATTGCAACAGATTTCACATCTGTTGTGTAGCTTCTTCTTCATGGAGTAAATTAGAAGGCTTGGTTAGAAAAAGTAAACTTGTCTTGTCCTCGTACCATATACACATATTTGTCTTAGTCTGGAAGTCTTGGGGGGGAAAAGGGAGGCCTGGGGTAATCTGGTGTTGCTTGGCATTCTTGGCCCTTCGCAGATCTTTATTCTCTTTTGCACCAAGTTCTACGTATATGTCCACCTTTTTAAATGGCCCCTAAACTTCAACAGATTTTGGAGAGGAAGGAGTTGTAATTTTTTTGATTTCTGATTGGAGAGTACATTATTAATTGCTCTTTTATTTCTCCTATCCATCGTTGTAGGAGGGTATGGCTCCCTAATCTTCTTGATTGGTATGACACCCCTCATGGATGGTATGATATCCCTCTTGGATTTGAATTTCTCATCTTTTGAGATTGCCTCTACTTTTTCAAAGAGTTTATCCTGGTTGTCCTTGCACTCTTCATATTTGCAATAAGAATATGAGGGTGAAGAGGGGTGAGAGGGACCTGTGTAAGGGTGAAAGGGACCTGTGAAAAAGGGTATTTTCAAATATATTTCTTTTTTCTTGAGCATCAACATGCTTATCATCATGAGTGGTAGTAGCATCAACATGCCTGCCACCAACACCAACAACTCCACCAGAAGAAGCACCCGGATCTGCCTCAGTAGGTTGGTTGTGAAGAGCCTCAACATTAGGCTGACCTTGTGTAACTGCTCTTCTTATGGTTGTTGCTCCAGGCAATTCCTTCTTTATTAACTCCACCGTTGGGTCTACTATAGTATCAACATGACCTAGAGTAATAAAAGAAGTCATCACCAACTCCTGCTCAGTAGGCACGATCCATGGATGCACAACCTATAAAAAAATAGATATATTTAAATCATATAATATAATAATTTTCATAGTTGGGTTACATGTTAACACAGTTAACTTCTGCAACAAATTAATAATATGTTGCATCAGATTCCCCATCTGTTGCATAGTTTACGGTAGATGGTTAAAATCTGTTTAAGTCGGGTTCATTGAACCAGAGCAACACATGGATAATCCGATGCAAAATATCAATTATCTATCACAAAAGATTACTAATCTATTGCACTATTTGCATAAGACGGATAATCTATTGGGTTACATGTTATGCAATAGATGATCTGTCACAACAGATTATCCATTTGTTGCACATGTTGGCATAGGACGGGTAATCTGTCACAATAAATGTCCCATCTGATGCATCAGATATAAATTTGTTGCACCAGTTATAACATCTGTTCAATATCTTTCATTGAGTAAAATTATTTTACTTAAAGAAGACATACTACATCATACGGAGGGTTAAAGAGATCAGCCTCCTCAAATTTTGGGTTGTTCTTTGCAGCCAACCACCTAAATATCCTTAGATGAGAAACCTCATTCGGGTAATACATTACCTGCTTTCGGAGGGGAGGAATGACTTCAAATGCCCAAGCCTAAAAAATGTGAACAAAAAGCAAGCAAAAAAAAGTTACACTCTAATAACTATATTCAATATAAATTAATGGATGAGTAAAAATAATGATTAATTTTACCATGAAAGACCAAGGAAAGTCGTATACTGTGGTCGTCCCTTAGGATAGCTTTGTTAGTAAATATTGGACAGTTAAGTAGAAGCTATCGTATCTTCAGGGATGATTGTTGAATTTATCAAAATCCTCAGCACACACCAACAAATCATCTTCTATGTCCTTATTGACGTCTCTTGCCAATATAACCAAATAGGCAAACCAAACTAAGCATAATTTCTTCCTGTAATACTTTGGTATGGTTTTATCCCTGAGATCTGTCAACAAATCTGATGCTTTGTAGCCACGTTGAGCAATGTCCAACAAACCATCTATTTTTTTCTTGCATTTATTGGTTTCCCTGCTTGCCTTGGATCTTTTACGAGGTGTTCCCTTGGCGATAGGTGGTTCTTTTGGACGATCGCATCTTGAACCCATCACTATGGCAAACTCTCGCAAGCAAAAAAAATCGGCATGCCACAGTAGTTAATCCATATTTCATCCATCTTTTTATTGCCCCCCGCTCCGAATCCTTATCATCCCCCACGTACTTGATCCTGCGCTTGAGAAGACCATATACTATTCTCATTTGGAAACGGGCAGGGGGATCCTCGGGTAGCTCAAAAAAGCATCTAAAATAGCTCCTCTTAAAAAGTCTGTCTATGTTTTCCTTCATAATATTCCTAAAATAATTAAAAGGTTTCCCCAACTGACATTTAAGTATAAGTTCACCAGTTAGTTTTAGTTTATTTGCAGGGTTGTTTATCGACATCACAACTTTAAACCTATCAATATTAAAGGTTTTGACAGGATCATGATGGGATGTCGATATTAAGTCACGCCCCAATGATGATCCATTATCATCATGTTGATGATCATCCTCTTTCTCACTATCTAATTCCTTCTCTTTTTGACTTTCATTTTCTTCATCACTAGTTACAGACCGCTGTTCACCTCTCTCAATGTTATTTTCATATCTCTCCTCAGCTTCACTTTTTTCTGACTTAGATTGTTTAGAAAGCTCCTTCGAATCCCTCTATACTGTAGCCTTTTTTGTCGGGTGGTCAGATGTTGATCCACTTTCACTTTTTTTTTCTTTTGGGAGACATGTTTTACCTACAAACAACAGATACTCAAAAATTACATTACAATTGATGTATGCATAAATCTTTAAAAAATACATTACAAGCATCACCAATCCCGACACACCAACAGCCACCACCAACCAATGCCATAAACACCACGAATATCGATACCACCGACAACCACCACAAACACCACTAACTAATGCAACCACAAACACCACCAACCAATGCCACCACAAACACCACCAACCAATGCCACCAACAACCACCACCAGTGCCACCACGACGACCACTACCACCACCACCACCAACACCACACCATCCAATAATACCACAAAAGTCAATGGAACACTGCAATAGAAACTAGAGTTTTTTTGAGTTCTTCCTACAATTTTACCATCAAAACTCAAAATTGTAAATCCATTCTCGAAGATAATACAACTAAAAGTTTTCTTTTTCATCATTAACTTTAAAAACCTTATTTTTTTTGAAAAAAATAACAAATATAAAACTCTTCTTGAACTCTGTTATCTACAAATATAGAGAAAACAACTGATATAAGAAAGAATAAAGTCAAAAGTAACACCTATGTGGTCGAAAATAAGAAGAAAATCAATTTGTTGTGAAGGGTTGAGAAATTTGTTAAGTAGTTGTTGTATGTACTATATTGTTGAGAAAGAGAAAAGAGCGAGAACTAGAGATTTGAAATGATGAAATGTTTTTCTCACAAATGGATGATTTGTATGGGTTGATTTGTCTTTTGGAAAAGAATGAAAGTTTCAAAAATGTTAATTTGGTCCGAATTGATCTTAATAATTTTTTAAAATTATAAAAGATATGTGTAATTTTTAATCCTCTCATCATGCAATTGCCAAAAGACTCAATTGAAGTTGTAGTTGACCCTATGAACTCACCTCTAGTCTTAGATAAATCAATTTAGGTATTAGTTGAACATATGAACTCAATTGAAATTGTATTAAAATAAATATTCAACCTGTTACATCAGATTATGCATCTATTGTAAATTATCAACCAGATTAAGTCATTTGTTGTAATAGATTACCCATATATTATCAAAAAGGTTAAGTAATTATTGCGATAGATTACCCATCTGTTGTAAATTATCAAATGGATTGTCATTTGTCGCATCAGATTACCCATCTGTTGTAAATTATCAAATAGGCGCATCCATCTGTTATAGTTAACCCTATGAGAACTCACCCTTAGTCTTAGATTAATCAATTAAGGTATTAGTTGAACATATGAGGTAATAAGAATCGATTTAGCTCAGAGTGATCGATCGACGACTCTGGTCGGGCAGAACACAATACCGTCTCATCATGAAATTACCAAAAAACTCAATTGAAGTTGTAGTTGACCCTATAAGAACTCACCCCTGATCCTAGATTAATTAATTTAGCTATTAGTCTAACATATGAACTCAACTAAAATTGTATAAAAATAAATGTTCAACGTGTTGCAACAGATTAATCATTTATTGTAAATTATCAAACAAATTAAGTCATTTATTGCAACAGATTAACCATCTGTTGTAAATTATAAAAAAGATTAAGTCATTTATTGCAATAGATTACTCATCTGTTGTAAAATATCAAACAAATTAAGTCATCTGTTGCGAAATATTACCCATCTGTTATAAATTATCAAAAAGATTAAGTCATGTTTTGCGATAGATTACCCATCTATTGTAAATTATCACATGGATTAAGTCATTTGTCATAACAAATTACCTATCTGTTATAAATTATTAAATAGGTGCTGCCATCTGTTGTAGTTGACCCTATGAGAACTCACCCCTAGTTCTAGATTAATCAATTAAGGTATTAGTTGAACATATGAGGTAATAAGAATTGATTCATCTCAGAGTGATCGATCGATGACTCTGGTCGGGAGAAATGCAATACCTTCTCATCATGCAACTTCCAAAAGACTTAATTGAAGTTGTAGTTGATCCTATGAGAACTCACCCCTAATCCTAAATTAATCAATTAAGGTATTAGTTGAATATATAAGGTAATACGACTTGGTTCATCTCAGAGTGATCGATCAACGACTCTGGTCGGGAGAAATGCAATACCGTCTCAAAATGCAATTGCCAAAAAACTCAATTAAAGTTATAGTTGATCTATGAGAGCTCACCCTTAGTCCTAGATTAATCAATTAAGGTATTAGTTGAGAATATGGGGTAATAAGAATCGGTTCATCACAGAGTGATTGATCGACGACTCTAGTCGGGAGGAACATAATATCGTCTCATCATGCAATTTCCAAAAGACTCAATTGAAGTTGTAGTTGACCCTATGAGAAATCAACCCTAATCCTAGATTAATCAATTAAGGTATTAGTTGAACATATGAGGTAATAAGAATTGGTTTACCTCAGAGTGATCGATTGAGGACTCTGATCGGTAGGAACACAATATTGTCTCATCATGTAATTATCAAAAGACTCAATTAAAGTTGTAATTGACCCTATGAGAACTCGTTCCTGGTCCTAGATTAATCAATGAAAGTATTAGTTGAACACATGAGGTAATAAGAATCAGTTCAGCTCAAAGTGATCGATCTACGACTCTGGTCGAGAGGAACGCAATATTGTCTTATCATGCAATTGCCAAAAGACTCAATTCAAGTTATAGTTGACCCTATGAGAACTCATCCATGGTCCTAGATTAATCAATTAAGGTATTATTTAAACATATGATGTAATAAGAATCAGTTTAGCTCAGAGTGATCGATTAACGACTCTGGTCGGGAGGAACGCAATACCGTCTCATCATGCGATTGCCAAAAGACTCAATTAAAGTTGTAGTTGACCCTAAAGAACTAACCTCTAGTCCTAGATTAATCAATTAATGTATTAGTCTAGCATATGAACTCAATTAAAGTTGTATAAAAATAAATGTTCAATCTGTTGTAATAGATGTCTTTTCTGTTGGATATAATCAAACAGATTAAGTCAGCTGTTGCAACATATTACTCATCTGTTGTAAATTATCAAATATATTAAGATATTTATTGAGACAGATTACCAATCTGTTGTAAATTATCAAATCATCTATTGTAAATTATCAAATCGATTAAGTCATCTGTTGCAACAGATTACCCATCTATTATAATTATCAAATAGGCACTACCATCTGTTGTAGTTAACCTTTTGAGAACTCACCCCTAGTCCTAGATTAATCAAATAAGGTATTAGTTTAACACATGGGGTAATAAGAATCGGTTCAGCTCAGAGTGATCAATCGACGACTCTGGTCGGGAGAAACACAATACCGTCTCATCATGCAATTGCCAAAAGACTCAATTGAAGTTGTATTTGACCCTATGAGAACTCTTCCCTGGTATTAGATTAATTAATTAAGGTATTAGTTGAACACATAAGGTAATAAGAATTTGTTCAACTTAGAGTGATCGATTGACGACTCTGGTCGGGAGAAATACAATATCGTCTTCTCATGTAATTGCCAAAAAACTTAATTGAAGTTGTAGTTGACCCTTTGAGAACTCGTCCCTGGTCCTAGATTAATCAATTAAGGTATTAGTCTAACATATGAACTCAATTAAAATTGTATAAAACAAATGTTCAATCTGTTGTAACAGATGTCTTTTTTGTTGGATATAATCAAACAGATTAAGTCATCTGTTGTAACATATTACTCATCTATTGTAAATTATCAAATAGACGTGCCATCTGTTGCGACAGGTACTGAGCTTTGAAAATGTTCAAAAAGAAATTATCATCTGTTGCAAAGTATGACTTTGATGTTTTAAGATCCTCTTTTATAGAAATTTACGTATTTTCTGTCCGAGATTAAAAAAGATAAAATACTAAGACGGTAAAAAATAATACTTGGATAACACAAAAATCTCCTCAGTGAATAGTCTTATCTGGTCTTTTCAATGTCACCGTCTCCTCGTGCCTCTCAAAAGCTATTAATGACTATTTAAAACCCATATCTACTCTCTCTATTTCATTTTAGTTTACCCTCTTTCTAAAAATATTTGTTTCAATTTAGTTTTCCCAATGATGAAATCAAGAGGATTTTAATATGTTCTTCCAATAATACCCTTATCATTAAATGACTAAACAAGTTGTATATATTCAAATTTATATTTTCAAAGCATAATTAGTAAGGCTAATTTGGTAAAATAGACCCCTAATAAATATTATTCGTAATGGATGTGCCAAGTCTATAGGGTCCAACTCAACTAATATGAAATGGAGGGAGTAGAATACTCTCTCCTTCAGCCATACACTCGAGACGAGAAACTCAACTTATCTCTCTCTCCCTTCTTTATTCTCAATTCTTTTTCTTTCCTTTTTTTCTCTCTTTTCTCTCTTCTTTTGGATGTCAATCGATTAATATCTTTTCTCGACTGAACTGGATCATCTGATCCATTTGCTTTTTTGACATTACAGGTATGGTTCACTATTGCTCTTTCCATCTCATCTTCTTCTTTGTATGTCATTTAAATTAGATATTTACATCTGTTGCTATTAATAATTTACCCATTATCAGTTTCCTATTTATTGAAAAAATTAAAGGAAAGGTGACTTTTAAGTCTTGAATGAACAAACCGTTATTTTTATTAAAATATGCAAAAAATGTCATCTGTTGGGAGAACTTAAAAAGCCTTATTGTCAGTATAGGTTTTTTTATGTCTTTTGTTTGTTACTTTGGTGGTGCTGTTGTTGAGGGTGGTGGTCATGTTGGAACATGTGGTGTTTGTGTTGTTAATGGTATTGGAATATATGGTGTTGTTTCTTTATTGTTAGTGCTGTTGTTGGTGGTATTGCAATAGTTTTCTCTACTGTTGCAACTGATGAATCAGTTATTGGAATAGACGGAGCAACTGTTTGAAGAAAATAAAACTAGTAGCAAGGTTGGTTTAATTTATTCCAATAGATGATCCATCTGTTGCCACATGTCATCCATTTGTTGCAACAGATGACTTATTGGTTGAACAGATGGGTAATCTGTTGCATCATATTGGTCATCTATTGATTCACTTAATTTTGTATTACCCTTTTGTACAGACGGATCAACTGTTTGAAGAAATCAAACCAGTAGCAAGGATAGTTTGATTTATTCCAACAGATGAACCATCTGTTGTAATATGCCATCCATCTATTGTAACATATGCCTCATCAATTGAACAGATAGGTAATCTGTTGTATCAGATTGGTCATTCGTTGGTTCACTCATTTTTGTGTTACCCTTTTGTAATGTTTTTTTGTTCTTCTCTTGTTTGACATCAAATGTATTTCTCTTTTTTGCAGATAAAAGAAAGTGAAACTGGATCCATTTTTTCCCAACTAATATTAAAGGCTAGAGTAAAGATGGGTTCGAAGGAATAAGCTGCTTGCAGATGGAACCACTTCATATGTGAGAGGTATGTATTACTGATCAAACTATCATGAAAACACACATCCAGTACAATGATTTTGTGAATGTTTATTGTTTACCTATTAGGTGTTAATCCTTCAAACAAGATATGGCACTTTACAGTTAAGATTGTTAAGTTTGAACTGGTAAGGCTAAGGGACCAAGTAGGTGGTGTAGATACCTTGTTATAATATAATGACAGTTTATGCTCATGTTTTTATGTTAAGTTTGGGGAAGGGTTCAAGTTTTTGGTAGCAGTGTAAATATTCAATAGTGATTGGATTGATTCTAATGGCGCAATGGACTTCTTGAAAGACCTCCGAAGCCTCACACTACAGTAAACAACAATGGAACCAATAGAAATTCTCCTGGACCAAATTTATATGGATGGGTTGCTGGAGGAGACTATTATATAGCAGAAGGTGCTTGGGAGAATACCTATGCAGGAAAGGGGAGGTTGAAAAGGCCATATATCTTCTCAGACCTTATTTAAGAGGAAACACAAGGTAGGAAGAAAAGTGTAGCTAAATTGGCTAATGAAATTGACATGAAAAATGAAAAAACCTGGATGAGCTGCGAATGTGAAAGTGTATCTAAAAATGAAAATCCATCAGTTTTTGAAGAAAAAAAGAATGGTCAAGAGGACTGGAGCTGGTCACTTTAGTAGAGACTATAACTAGCGAGCGTAGCTTCAATGAAGACCCACAAAATGCAGGGGTAAAACTCTAAGAAAGCAGTTTCGTGAGCACAGAAGGTGGTAGGATTATCGTCAAAATTAAAACCTGAACCAACTACTCCTGAATTTAAAATACGGGATCAAGCGAAGGTGGTAATTTCTCAATTTAAACTTGTATCCCATGCCTCTTGTTTTTGGCTCTGGTCAGGTCAAAGGCAGTGGAAACAATAAGGCATGGGATTTCTGCCCAACTTCAAAATCTTTTGTTTTTACTGCCATTGACCTGATCATAGCCACAAACAGAAGGCATGGCGTGCAAGTTAGACTTCAGAAATTGACACCTTGACTTTCCTTATTTTTAATTTAGAAGTTATTGGTTCAGGTTTCAATTCTGACCGATAATTTTACCATTTTCCTATGCTCACGAAGCTTCTTCCTTAGAGTTTTGATCCTGCACTTTGTGAGAGTATTCATTATGGCCATGCTCGCTAGTTGTATTCTTTAGCAAAGTGTCCAGCTCTAGTCCTGTTGACCATTCTTCTTTTTTCTTCAACGACTAACAGATTTTTATATTTGGATGCACTTTCACATTTGAAGCTCATCTAGTTTTTTTGTTTCTCATGTCAATTTCATTGGCCAAATTCGCTAGAAGTTCTTTACTTGCTCCCCTGTGTTTCCTCTTAAAAAAGGTTTGAGATGATAAATAGGCTTCTCCACCTCCTTCTTCCGGCACAGGTATTCTCCCAAGCACCTTCTGCTGTATAAAAGTCTCCTCCAGCAATCCATCCATATAAATTTAGACCATGAGAATTTCTATTGGTTCCATCGTTGTTTGCTGCAGTGCGAGGCTTCGGAGGCCTTTCAAGAAGTCCATTGCACCATTAAAATTGGTCCAATCACTATTAGATATTTACATTGCCGCCAAAAACTTAAACCCTTCCCAAACTTGACACAAAAATATATGCATAAACCATCATTAAATTATAATTGGGTATTGACACCACCGTCTTGGAACCCTTTGGCCTTATCAATTTGCACCTATCAAACTAAACTATATAATGCAAGATCTTGTTTGAAGGATTAGTGTCTAATCGATAAGAAACTATATTCACAAAATTATTGCACTTTATGTGTGTCTGTCACAGTAGTCTGATCAATAATATACATAACTCCCATGTATGAAAGTGGTTCCATTACATGCACCTTATTTTTCCTACCTCATCAGGACATGTCAGACAATGTTGTTTATTCATTTGCATACATACGATGACTATTAAAAAAAAGGTGTGAAAAGACTTGATTTTTTATCCTAACACATTCAAAATATTTGATGAATCGAAATATCATCTGTTGCAACTGATGAATTAGTTGTTGGAAGAAATCAAAATATCTGCTTAATATATGGTCCATCTTTCACAACAGATAATCCATATGTTGCGACAGACCAGAAATGTTTATTTATCTGCACGCATGTGATGACTATTAGAAAAGAGGTGAAGAGTCGTGACTTTTTATCTAACACATTCAAAATAGCCGATGAACCAAATTCTCCATCTGTTGCAACTGATGAATCAACTGTTAGAAAAAATTAAAACATCTCCTCCAACAGATGGTCCATCTGTCGCAACAGATAATACATATATTAAAATAGATGTCTGATTTATTGCAAATACAAAACATCTGTTGCAACAGATGGTAAATCTATTTTGATAGACCATCTATTGCACATTTAGACCATCTGTTACAACAGATGCTAAATCTGTTACGAAAGATGGACGATCTGTTGTAACAGCTTAATAATACCAACTGTTATCAAGTCTCAAACCATTTTAAAAAGGTGAGAAGTATTAATGTAAAATAAAAAATTGCGACTTTTTACAGAAAATAAAATGCCACCAGTTTGAATATAATTGATACAATGGAGTTAAACAAACGTGCCTTTTGTCCTTACACATCCAAATTCAATCCTCTATAAATAGGTCTCTCCTTAATCTTCATTCTGCTAAATTTTATTTATTTCTTGTATTTTTTATTTTTGTATGACATCTTCAACCACTTCTCTTCAAAGAGCATATTCTTTTCTTGTTGAGGTAAGTTTTTTTGGGTGTAAATCTACCAGTTTGTAGTATATGTTGTATTAAATTGGACTCTTTTGTTTACATTTATCAATTCATGTGTGTTCTAGATATGGCTGATCTTGTTTGGGACATTGCTATTTTGTGCGACACGGTGCGTGAACTTCAGAGGCAGGTTAATAACTGCATAGGGAGTTGGTCGCCGTGAGAGTGACGATGTTCAAAGAGATGCAGAGGCTGATAAGGGTCCTGCTGCTGCGAGTTGATTGGCCGGATGTTATTAATGATGATGATGATAATAATAATAATAATTAGAATGTGTTTTTTCTTTTAGCGTATGTATTTAAATTTTTCTATATTGGATCTATACCTAATGTATTTTATTTTTCATTTAATGAAAAAAATTATTTTTAGTTGACTTTGGCTTTTTAATTCTTATTCACTTTTCATTCTATCTATTTCTTATAAACATATATGTTAACATGTCGACGGTTGGAGGTAAGGAGAAATTTTGAATCCAGTAGCAATAGTAATTTTGACTTTTGAGTTCTTTCAACAAATGGATCATATGTTGGAATAGATTGGTCATCGGTTGGGTTTCTATCAACAGATTATCCATCTGTTGCGATAGATTTGTCATATTTTGGAGAAAAATATTCTAGTTTGATGGAACTGTGTTGTGTTCTTCCAGCTAATGTTCATCTGTTTCCACAGATAGTTAATTTATTGAGAATAATTGTGGTCTGATGTATTATTTAGTTCATATTTTGCCTCTTTTTACTGATGCATAAGTTATTAAAAAAGATATTTTATATATAATAAATGACAACATTACGTTCTCAACAATGAGTTAAATATATAAAAGTCCATAATAAATAACAACATAAGTTTCTGCAATTACAACGATCATGGTGGATTACGATCCGGGCTTGTAGTTCTTTTGTGGCCAGCGTGCTTACCTACGGAGCACTTGTTTCTTCTTGATGAAAATGATTCTCTGAATTCACGCCTCCTCTTATATGAATTTCTTTCCGGTTTGATAGTGCTTGGGTCAATATATAGAGGAGGTATTAATCTCTCCAAAAGCTCTGCAGAAACAACCTAAGATTCTTTGGGAGGCACCGGAGTGATATGCCCACTATATGCCATTTCATATTTTGTGACCGAACAATATTGAGAGGAGTGCTCGTAAACTTTAGGTCCATATTTTGGACCGTATTGAGCTCAAAGCACTGCCATGGCATGTTGACAGGGTATTTTGTCCAAGTCAAAAACTCTACACGTACAAGATCTTATTTGAAGATCGACCGTGGCAACATCACCATGATCGGTGATACTGAATTTATAATGCTATTTTATGAGATAATAACCTATTCCTAAAATTGATGTTCATTGATATTATTTTTTTGATTTCGATAACAAATCAAGTTCTTTTTTGGCCCTTGAACTGGACACGTCTTTCATTAAAAAATTGGCCATACTTCTTGTTTATTACTTCAAATATAGCCTTGATGGGAAATTCTCTTTCATCGCCAAACAATAAATTCACCGATTCAGCTATGTTTGATGTCATAATATTGTACCTATACAAAAGAATTACTTAGTACGACATCATACTAAACTTGTAACTCAAATAAGACATTAAATTGATAAGAATGTACTTATCTGCCGGACAGAATGCCCAGCTCCATCTCTCGAAACCAACACATACGAGAAGTTCTGCTACCTTGGTATTCACATCCGTTATTTGATTGAAATGGTCTAAAAACTCCTCTCTACTATATGCTTTAGCTACTCTATAAAAAATGGTCACGACCCTTTTATTGTGATAGTTGGTCCAAATGTTCTCTCCAAGATTCCTAATGCAACAACCAAAGTAATCTGAGGTGAAGAAAATTGAACCCATCTTTGGAATACTTGGATGTCTATCCAAAACAAAATACAACTCTTTAGTATCTTCGACGCAGCTTCTCAGTTGTTCAAAAAAAATCCATAAGTGGTATCACATTTCTTGTCCGCTACACAAAAAGCGACAGGAAAGATGTGATTCTCCACATCCTGCGCCACCGCCGCTAGCTCAACTCCATTATACCTGCTCCTCAAGAAGGTACCATCGACGACTATGCCTTTTCTCAAACGTCGAAAACCTTGAATCCAAGCTCCATAGGATACAAAAAAGTACTTGAACCTTCCATTTTCATCAACATGTAATGTCGTCTTACTTCTGGGATTTGTGGACTCAATTATGTAATGGTAGACATCCAGGACTGCATACTCATGCTCGTGTGTCCCCCTAACCAAGTCCGTGGATATCCTCATAGCCGAATATATCTTCCAATAACTGACCAGTACACCCAATTCTATAAGGAGTTGATTAGCCATAACCCTTGTAGAAGGTCCTTTGCCATCGGGGAAACAACTCTTAAAATATTCACCGAGGACCTTTGCCGTAGCGTGAGGATTTTGGCCCGAGATGTGATCCGAACCACATGTGTGATCTTTTTTATATTTATAAATGATGAATCTATCAGAACTTACGTACTTCACCTCTCTCAACCACCACTTACAGTTCGAATTAACATATTTGTAGCTAAAGATACTGCTCGAATTAATCACCTTCTTTATTCTGAAATCTTTTTTTAAGCAAAAACTAAACAAAGAGGTAGATAGTTCATTCTTGTCCTTGAATGACATTCCTTTGAAAAAGCCAGTCCCGGCGCCTTAAAGATTACCAGGCTGTGTGGATCGAGAAGAACTGCACACCGTATCAGTCGCATCAACGGGCGTAGGTGTTTGATCATCATCTGGAATATTCATGTCTAGGTCATCCAACCTATCATCAAAGATGTCTTGTTGTTATTTTTCTTCTACGTTTTGGTTCTCATTCTCTATCATTTTTTCAACCACGTACACCCTTACCACTGGCCTGGATGAATCACTAAGATAAGCATGCAACCGAACCTGATCGGTTATCTTGAAAGAAAGTACCCTATGATTTTCAAAGGAGCTGTGCATGTAGCTGATAACAAGTTCTTCTGATTGACAATTCAGTCCACAATAGCTGATGATTAAGTTCACAAAATCATCATGCGAAATATTACTTTGGACTGTCATAGCATCATCTATAGTATTTCACCCTCATTCCAACGCCATATATATCGATTGCTCTTCTCGATTCATTGACCATGACAATTCACCCCTATTGTTATTGATCCCTCCATTAGTGGTACCTAAATAAAGTCATTTGTTAAAAAAAGTTAATAGTAATTTCATAGTGCAGTAAATGAATCCTAATAGATGTGTAATCAGTCGCAACAGATTACATACCTATTGGGATTCATGTTATGCTCTTGAAGCTAATTTCAACAGGCGAGTCATCTGTTGTAACAGGTGAATCATATGTTGCAACAGACTATATATCTATTGCAACAGATGAAGTACCTGTTGAGATTGATGTTACAGTACTGAGGCACCTTTGAAGCTGATTCCATTAGATGAGTGATATGTTATAACAAATAATTAACCTGTTGCGACAAATGACTTACCTATTGCAACAGACGAGGATCTATTGGAATCGAGGTCAGGTTCTATCGTAACAGGTTACTAATATATTGTAACAGATATTTACCGTCTGTTGGAATCGAGTTAAGGTTCTGTTGCAACAGGTTTATAATCTGTTGCAACAGATATTTACCCTATTGCAACAGATAACACGTCTGTTGGAATCGAGTTCAGGTTCTGTTGCAATAGGTTACTAATCTATTGCAACAGATTTTTATCATGTTACATTAGATAACTGATCTGTTACAACAGATGGGTCATATATTACAACAGACGATCCATCTGTTTGATTTATGTTACAGCACTATAGAACCATAAATATAAATCCAACATATGAGTCTTCCGTTGAAACAAATGGATCTTATGTTGCATTCATGTTTGCGTGTTATCTATTATTGAAAAAAAATAACATAATAGCAGTTACCCAGATGACAAATTCAACTAAAAATCATAATTTGACTTACCAAAGTCTCCTATGAAGTAATGCCAAAGTGGAAAGTGATGTACAAAACAAAATTTGACCTAAGAAATTAGTCAAATAGCAACAGTAGTGGTAACAACAACAACAATAGTCAACAAGAAGAAGATGAAGATGATAATGAAGTAGAAGATGATGATAATGAAGCAGAAGATGATGAATAAAGCAGCAACAACAATGAACAACAAAAATCGCTAAGAGAGAGAAATGACAATCTATGAGAAGAGAGAGAAAGATGCCTTTTATTCTCTGTTTTCCGTTATATTAGGTAAACATTTGAATCAAAGTATAAATTTAAAACTTCTAGGCTATTCTTAAACATCCCCAACTTTCTTAGTCCATAATAAAGTAATTGTCACCTCCACTCAATTATTAAGACTTGTGGCACCTACACCTCATTTTAAAACTCTATTGTCACCTACAACCCAAACCCCTTAGAAAGACAAACAAAGTCTCTTCTAATATTTAGAGTTAAATTATTTTTGATAAATAATGGATCAAGCCTTTAATTCAATTCAAAATAGACTTAAAACTAGTCCATATGTATATAATTATTTTACTAAAAATTACACAAATACACAACTTATGTTTCCAATATTATAAAAAATCCCAACTCCCTAAACATATTACAAAAATTCCAACATATACACATAATGTAATGTATATGTCAGCTATGTTATGTATATTAGTAGGGAGAGAGAGTAAAGTAATTAAAAAAGTGGGAGAGAGTATAATTACTCCCAAAAGGGTTGGTATTTATGTTATTTATACATTTTAACATCTAGTTAGTAGTACAAAATTGAGATCATTAAATGTAGAGAATTAATTGATAAAAAATTATCTTAACCGTAATCTTTTTATAAAAATATTATTGAAAATAATTCAGTTATCAAATATCTTTGAGGGTAGAAACTAACATATAGTTTAATGAGAATTCTCAATATGTATATATACGTACAAGATGGTTCGTACATCACCATTACAAAAAACAAAAATAAATTAAATAAATAAATATTAAATTTTATTAATTAATTTTAAGAGCTTTTTTAAAAGTTGACTTTAGGCCACAAATCTAATTGAGTAGCCCCTGCACATAACACGTATGAAGTGGGTTTCAGACGACAACTTCTATGCATGAATATGTATCTCCACCGCTGGTAGATTCCTCGTATAACAAAGAAGAGAAAAGGTTTAGCTAGGACATATTGTTCTGTCATTGACATGAAATGTATTCCAATATAGGAGACTCATAATAGGTTACAAGTTGCATTCACCACCTTATATAGAAGAAGTTGACATAGCTTATTCATGATGTTTACACTATATTCAGTGGCATATAGCTTATTCATGATGTTTACATTTTATTACTAATAATATTATAATATATATATATTTCATATAAGTACTTTTTTTATTTATATTTAACTAACATGCATTTTCACCTAATTTATACTTAATTAAATATGATAAAGATATTAATTTGATGTAACATTAGAAGCTTCTATAATGTCAAAATGTCACCCAAACTCCACTTTCCCTTGAAAAAAAAATTATCCAACGCGCTTTGAATTTATGAACCCCTTGTAGCTAGGTAACAATAAGCATCATACTAGTCTTACCAATCTTCACTAGTATTCTTACTACTACTTTTTGTACTTCTATATAATTAAATATACACGAGTTTTCCTGATCGTCTCTTACATCTCTATCTTCATTTACTCGAACTCTTTTTTTTAATCAAAAAAACAAATTTATACTTGAAACTAATTAATGTCAGAAGAAGAGGAACAGCAACTTCAGACTAATAATGGACATGCAAAGCAAGCCGGAGAGTCAGCCAATCCCATACAATCCAAAGAGTTGCGACGCAAGAAATTCTTAGTGTATGTTGCACTATTTACTATGTTTCAAATTGCAGTAATTCTCTTCTTTTCATTATACGTAATGAAAGTCAGAACTCCAAAGTTTCGCGTGTTGTCCACTAAATTTGATCATTTGGAGACCAGAAATGTGGGAAACGCTTCGTTCAACATCACAATGAACGTTGAATTGGCTGTCAAAAACGCCAATTTTGGGCCTTACAAATACAAAAACAGCACTATTTATTTTTACTATAATGGTGTGAGTATTGGAGAAGCTTTTATTTCTCAAGGTAAGGCTGGTTTTAAGTCTAGTAAAAAATTTAATGTCATTGTGAATCTTTCATCCAATGATATGTTAGCTAAGGATTTGAAGCTAAGGACTGATTTGAGTTCTGGAACTTTAATTTTGACAAGTAAGTCAAAATTGGATGGGAAAGTGAAGCTGCTTTTTGTGATCAAGAAAAAGAAATCTACAGAGATGGATTGCACCATTACTGTTGGATTGACCGGTAAAGTGGTGAGGGATATAGAATGCAATTAGAGAGTTAGTTCAATTCCCATCTATTTAGTTCTTTGCTTGTCGAGTTGCACTAGAAATGAATTTAGGATTTGAAATTTATAGGTTTCTATTACGATATCAAATATGAGAACTGAGATATTTATAAATATTTAGCAGATTTTTAATATACATCATACATGTGTGATGTTTGGATAAAGTTATTGAATTTAGGTAAAACTAAGTGCTTTTATTTATTTTTTGTTGCTTTATTTTGAGGCAATCGAAATAATTAGTAATCGATTTTTTCCAGGAATAAGCATATGGCTAAATTATATATACAAAGAAGCAGCTCTAGTTTCTAATACTGGCAGTAATTGGACAACAAATAACAAATAATTCCATTAGGTCGTGTATATAACATGACGTGGGATAGTATAACGCACACAGCGTTGATCATGTGTCTGTGTATAGATGTGTTAGCAGCTTCAAACAAAAACTTAAGATCCAATGAGCTAGTTTCCAAGTGTACCCTCATATATCTACTACAAGGTTTGTGCAGACGAGAGTTACTATCTGTTAGATTATGACATTAAACTTTAATCTGTATTTTTTTTTGTTTTAAATCAATATGAAATTTATGTTTCACTTGTTTAATTTTGCTTTTTAGTTCTATTAATTGCGCCAAAAATACTGCAATGGTTGACCCTATCCGAACTGCCACCTTTGTAGAGCATCATCACATGTTAGACAATACATATAGATGAAAATTAAGATGTGACTTGTTATATTAACTCTTTAAACTTTTTGGTGATAGGTCATAGGTGGTGGGTTTTCCACAATTAATACTTGACTGTTTTAGTAAATCCTTGACAATGAGTATCTAGCAGTATTTATCTTTCTGATTGTCATTTGCCTCCCAAGTTCTTAGCTCTCGTTAGGACATAAAATTTGGAAGCCTTTTTTTTTTTCAAATATCTATAGGGTTTCAACAAACTTACCATATAGAAAGGTCACCCCTGCTATCCCATAAACTGCAAACTAGCATGCAACGGCTGAAAAGTCTTCGTTTGTAAGCTCGAAAATTTCTCTTTCGCCTCTCTTCCTTTTTTAATTCTAATTGATTAGCTTCTTCTATCGTGTAAGCTATGGCCTAACGCCCCCCTTGTTGAGTTACATTTTATGATTTCTTTACAAAATTTATGGAACTTCACACAAATAGTCTGGCAGATTATCATTTTTTTTTTAGTCGGTATATATAAATTATACACGATCATATTCATATATATTATATATACAATGACTATTTTTAGTTTAATTGGTGGTTGAACGCCTATTTAGTTTAATTTTTCTATCTATTTTTGGGATATTTTAAAAATCACATCTTCGAATTCCAAATATAGCTTCAGACCTCTTTTTGATTCAAAATATGGTTGTTGAGACTATTTCAACATTTCAAAATTCACCCCAAACTTTTGTATTTTATAAAAAGTCTACTCCATCAATATATTTAGGACTCACGACTAATTCATATCTACTCTTTTTTCTCTCTCTCTTTTTTTGGCTGTGTTTGATTGAAACTATAGTCTTGGGTTGACTACGATACCAGCGAAGGTTCTGCATATACAGAATTAATTAACGAATATGTTTGGTCGGTGATTCTATTCTTGACTGTTTTTAGAATTTATGAATATAAGTAATGTATCAGAATATAAGTAATGTTTCATACTTCTTTTTAAAGAAAAATAAGAGGATACTTTTTGAAAGTTAAGTTCTAAGCTAAAATATTTTTTGAAAATTATGATCAAACACATTTTCAACTGAAAATCAAACTCCACCCAAATAAAATTTGGCAAAAACACAAAAACACAATATGAAGATTACATCAGTGATGCGATATTGTTGAGTATAAACGCTTCATATAACTAACTCTACGCACTACTAGCATCGCACATTGATGTAAATTTGACATGCAGAAACATTCAAATTGAATATCAATTAACAGATATTGAAGGTAAAATGCGTATACGTAATGACATGGGTTTGAAGGTCTATATTATGCAGAAAAGAAAGATAAAAGAAATGAGTGTTTTGCCTTTGTATGTAAGTGTTTCAGAAAATGATAGTTTCAACACATTTGTTAGTTCATCAATATTTAATGCTCAGAGTATGAATCTGTCTATCACTGCACGTAACATGGTAAAAACAAGTATTGAAAGAGCATTGATAGTTGCTACTTCAGCTGAATGTTTGAATGTATTTGAGATGGATACAACTAAAGTAATTATCTCGAACCCACATCACAAACATATTGAGCTTGAACAAGTTTATGTCTCGAAAAGTGTGTTAAAATCTGTGATGAAGGATTACATAATTCGGAATAAGTTCCAATCACGAACTGTTAGATCAAGTAAAAACTAGTAAGTTTGTCATGTATTTAATATTTTTTGTTTCCATGTTGGTAAATTGTATTGCAGCATATGTATTTACAATATACATATGTATTTAATTTTTCTTTTTTTCATGTTGGTAAATTATATTTCAGCATACAATTTTTTTTATTTTTTGCAGTTACACATTATTGTGCAGATCCAGTAATTATGATTTTTTATTCCGTGCATCTGATATCGACAAATCTAAAATGTTTTGTGTTAGAAAATTCTTATCAGAACACACATGTTCGATCAAGGATAAGATTTATCCTAAGTTTCATGCTACTAGTAAGTTGATTGGAAGTATAGTGAAACCAAAGTTTAAAAGCCACAAAAAATACAGTGCAACTGATATCAGAAGTGACATAAAGGAAGACCTGGGTATGAATTTGACATATCTTATGTGTTGGTGAGCTAAGGAACAAGCATTTGAAGATTTGAGAGGAAAACTGTCGGCATCATATGGGAAACTACCTGCATACATTCAATTTTTGAACACTACTTACCCAGGTTCACATGAAAAACATGAAGATAATGAGTTTTTGTGTATATTTGTCGCACTTGCTACATTCATACAAGAGTTCAATCACTGTAAACCTGTGATAGTTGTTGATATAAGTTATCTTAGAGCACTGTACAGTGGCACATTTGTAGCTGCCTGTATCATGAATGGAGCCGAAAGCTATTCTAGACATGTATTTGACTTTATGAACAACTGTATGTATTTATAATATACATATGCAGCATATTTATCTTTGTACTATGTATTTCTTATGTTTTCAGATATATGTATTTATATTATACTTATGAATTATGTTTATGAAAGAAATGACAGTCACATATTTGACAAGCTATATGTGTTTATAGAATACATATTTAATTTCTTTTTGGTGTTGACTGAGAGTCAGATATGGTTCCAGCTATATGTATATATAATATACCTACGAATTATGTTTATGTGTTAAATGCTAGTTACACTTGTTTTCATCTTATGTATTTATAAGATACATATGGATTTTTTTTATGTCTATATATAATGTATTATTAAATATATTTGTTCCATGTTCAGGCCATATATTTTTATTGGCATATGGAATACTAGATTTTGAAAATGATGAATCCTGGACATGGTTCTTTGAGAATCTGAAGGAAGCATATGGTAAAGACAACATATGTATGTAGTTTCCGATCGTAATGCAAGCATTATAAAATCTGTTGTTGATGTGTACAATTATTTACCACATTACTCTTATATGTGGCATCTATAGGGTAATGTGAATTTCTTTTTTAGAAAGTCACATGATGCATTGTCGGAAATCTTCTATACCATGGCAAAATCATACTCAAAGTCTGAATTTCACAAGTTGATGGAGAAAGTGGAGGCAGTTGATGTTAAAGTGAAGAATTACTTGAAATTGGTGGGATACGATAAGTGGGCTAGGTCATATACAATAGTTCATAGGAGATGGACTTTAACATCAAATATTGCAATCAATTAATGTAGTGCTGGTATCAGCTAGAGAACTTCCAATATACGATTTTCTAGAGAAAGTTAAATTGCTGTTTGATAGATGAAACTGTGAAAACAGACAGGAGACATTGTACACACTCACAGATCTTATTGAAAATTTTTAAGAAATTATCCAACAGAATGAAGTAGAGTGTACACGTATGAAGGTGTGATGAAATACATATAATCATTAAAAGTTATATATACTTGAATTTTTATATGTTGTATGAAGAATTTTTATGTATTGTATGAAATATATCTTCGTATACAAATTAGTAAAATTTTAACTAATATATATATTGTAATGAAAATACATATGTTATATCATACGTAGACATATTAATATACATCTGCTGCTTTGAAAAAAATACATTTGCTAAACTGGAACGAATTAAAATGTCAATTTTTTTAAAATATTTTTTATGCATTAATATTTTTAGGTTATACCAACCTCAGAGCATGTCTATACAGTCCACGACAAGGTGAAATAGTTTATTGTTTGCCTAAAGGAAAAAAATATTTTTGTCATGCATTCCAATTAGATGAGATACCATGTGTGCATGCTTGTGTTATACTTGATAGCAAGAATCTTGAAAAAGGACCATATTGCTTTAATCTATACAAGCCAAAAACTGTGTTGAGAACGTATAATCTTCCTGTATATCCTCTACCATATAAAGATGATTGGGTGATACCTCAGGAAATATTAGAGGATGTAGTTTTACCCCCGAAATACAAGTGCCCTCCTGAAAAACCTGCAAAGAAGGATCATGGTAAATCAGAAAGAGATATGTTTGAAAAGAAAATCAAATTTTTTTGTAGTTCATGTGGGTTTAAAGGTTACAATAGGTGTTCATGTAGGAAATACAACAAATGATAAGTTTGATGATGTTTTTAGTCAAAATTCAATTGGTTATTTTTTCAATGAAAATTGTGTCATTTTAAATTTTGAACTTTTTATTGATATTGTTAATTTGTTAGTGTTCAAATGTTGTAATTTTAAGAACTTAAAACTCGTTAATTTGTTATAATTCAAATGTTTAATTTTATATTATATATATATATATATATATATATACATATATTTTTTGTATTAAACATATGTCTGAATATGTAATAAAGGGAACCATACATATTTCGAAAAAAAATTATGTTTGCATTAAACGTAAATACAAATGTAAATTGGAATGAACGTTAGTATTAACCATAATGTGTATCTTTCAAAATTACAAATGAAAATTCAAAAAAATATGTCTGTATGTGTATTAACTAGACACATACATATGGAAATCTAATAAAGTTACATATGTATTATTTACGATAATGTGCAATTGAATGACATATGTATTTTAAAAATACATATGCTCACTGGAATGGTCATATGTATGTTAAAAATACATTTGTTCACTGGAATGACATAGGTATGTTAAGAATACATTTGTTCACTGAAATGATCATATGTATTTTAAAAATACATTTCTTCACTGGAATGAAAATATGTGTGTTAAAAATTGCTTTGTTCACTGAAAGTGCATATGACTGTTAAAATTACATATGTTCACTGGACTAAGCATATGTATGTTAAAAATACATATGTTCACTGGAATAAGTATATGTATAAAAAAATACATATGAAAAACTGGATAGAACAGTTTATAAAGACAATACTAACCATGAAAAAATTGAAGTTTAAACCATTAAGCATCAAAAACTTAACATAACAGTAAAGGAACATTAACATACCATCTTTGAACATTAAAGTAACATATGAATCCTATAAAATATTCCCAAAAAAAAATTTATTCACCTAATCTTAAATGTTGTAAACTTCAACAAAATAAAATACAAATCAAATATCATGCACTTCAGTGCCTTCTATTAACTCAATTTCACGAAGAGGCCTCATTGGTGCTTTATCATCACTCTGTGCTTTTAATTCTGCTTTCCTAGTACAATAATCCCACAACAATAAAGCGTTTCTTATGTGAATAAGATCTGGATCAAAATCAATAGATGGAACACCTTCACCAAAAGTAAGACACTCGTCATATGTAACCATATATAAGCCACAGTCCCTGCAAATACATACATTAATAAGTAAGAATTTGTTACAAGTTTAATGCATATGTATATATACAAATAATATGTATACTCATTACTTACAAGCTGCCACTTGGTTGTTGAGGCACATTCTCCACAATTGAAACACCAAATGGATCCGTCTTATCATTCAATTTATAATTAGGATGATTGTCGATATCAATACCCTTATTCTTGTAGAATTTACATGCAAAGAGATATATAGGTATAACCTCAACTAATTTTTCAATTTCAGTAAGCACCATAGCATCATGATCAGCAGCTGACAAAGAATCATATACATATATGCACCTATGATTGAAAGATATAACTGCAAGAACCTAATGATGTTCGGCCTTTACGTGAACAGGAATGAACATATGATCAACTGTATGCCATGACACTATAGCATGCATGCGGAATTCACTTATGTACTCATTCAGATGGTATTCCTTTCCACCATCATTAAGAGATGCATCATCCACTTTATACATATCAAATACCCTTCTAACAATGTTCATGAGATTGCAGTCTACAGTGCTGAACTTATATGAGCTATTGAGATCATACTTGGACTTCTTTCGCAGATAGTAGAAGCATACATCAATTTGTTGCATTATAAATAAAAATCATACTTAATAGTAACTAACCAAATTAAGACACAAAGAATCCAACACTACATATGTAAATATCATGTACATATAACTGAACATATAACATACTTCATATGTATATACAAATATACATTTTCAACTATAACAATATAAGCACTTACAAATATTTATATGTAACACATAAATAATATTTATTTCAATATACAACTCATCAACCAAATAGTACATCACTTACCTCATCTGACCATGTCTGGATAGGAGTACCCATAACGTAGAATTAATTTTTGTCTTCAATAGATAAAATTTTAAAATTGATAACTGATATTCTGAACTTGCCCTTCAAATAATGTTCTTCTTTGCTATTTCTGTTTATTCATTATACATATTAGTAGATCATTTATAGAATCTTAAATTCCAAAACTTAGTACAATTAAGTTGTAACCTATATACCTCTTCGAATGATATTTAAGAAGATCCAATGAAAGCCACATCATAAACTTATTGTGACCTTAGTGTCTTCTATCTCATTAATTGAATGAGATATGAAGGGATGCTTCTGATTGAATGTTCTCCGTTGCTCTTCTGTGCTTCCTTTATTATTAAGACATGCAAAGTATGTAAATATAATTAATTACATAAGATGATGTATTAGAAATAAGTATACTGCTGAAATAAAAATATAATTATATGTCTTAAAACTACCACATAGGTATTTATGAAAAACATATTAACAAATGTATTTTTTACTACTTCAGTGTTACATATCTAAGCTATGAAACTTCAAAATACAAAAATTGTCATCAAAATACAACCATATCTCATTAAAAATAAATATAGCTGATCCAAAAATACAAATGAACATCAAAATATAAATTCATACTTCATTATCCATTGCAAAAGAAAAATATTTTTAATATATAAAGTAAATAAATTTGTTAACTAAAAAAATTATATTAAGAGTACTAACCATATGCTGAACCAAAATTCATTGTGAATGATGACTCCTTGTATCTAGATGGACGCCTAATCCTTGAAACATGCATTGGCATTGGTTGTGCTTTATTTGCTGATGGATGTTCAATTATACTTCATTCAAGATTGACATACGCATTAAGACTGGGAAAAAGCTCATCAGAAAGAGTGAGCTGAGAGTCTGGCAAATCTTGATCAGCCTTGCTTTCACCATTTACTTCCTCATGAATGTGGACTGGAGTCTTATATTGCTAATCTAAATTTGATTTATCTATATTATCTACCTCTGACTCATCTTCTGCTGGTTTAATTACCATCATCTCGGCAACATCTTCTTTGTTCTGTATAAATTGTATAAAGATCTAGTAAGGTTGGATTTTCAAATAAATAAATAAAAGCAAACAATGCACGTATTCAACATACCTTGAACTCATCTTTAACTTCCGTATTGGGTTTTTTTTTTCTGAAGTCAAGATCAATACTTTTAAGGACCTCATCTGAAAATGTGAATTGAGATTCTAATATTTGTTCTTCACCAATATTTTCATCAACCAATTTTGTGTTCTACACAACATGTTCATACAAATTAAATAAAATAATATTTTTTAATAACTAAAAACCTAACCTAGATATATTCAGCATACCGGAGAGACACATACATCTCTTGCTTCATGCACATCTATATCATTTTTTCTTTCAAAAAAAAAAATTAAAAATTAAAAATATTAATATTCATTAATATAAGTATACCTAACAAAAAAATGCTCTACCAGAACATCTTCATTATCCTCATTATACCCATCAGTCTCATTATACACATCAATTATACTGTTGCTTTGATATCCTGCCTTCTCTTTGGTAACCTGTTTTAATATTATTTTGTATAATGATAAATTCAAATTGTATATAGAAAATAAGTTGCATATAAATGTATGCAATTTACTTACCAATGTACCTCCAGGATTCTTATTAAATCCATGAACAAACTTTCGAGTCGCTTGATAGAGTGATGTATTCTTAACATTTTCATCCGTTGGTGTCTGGTCAGATTCTCTGTCTTCTGCTTGTTTTTTCGCATTTAAAACATGAAAATACAAATAAAAAATAAATAGTAAACTATTTAGTTTAGCTCTGCATATGTATATATGATTATGCATATCACAAACTGTAAAATACATTTCTTTTCTATAATATAGAAAGGTTGGTTTCGACCTGGGATAAAAATGACATAATAAATTTATCTAAAGATAATTTAGTCATTTACTTCATTACTAATATATAATAATATAATATAATTATTTTAATATATATATATATATATATATGTACAACAGGTGTACCCACTACAAATTTGCTACCACACACTTGTAAATACTATCAATCTCAATAATAGAAATATATGTTGACTCTTTCCACACTTTCCCTTTCTTCCCCGTTGGAACATTTATATTTTCTCTTGACCCTTAATTTCTGGTAAATTATCTTCATTTCACCACCTTAATTTCTGATAAATTAAAGCTCCATAAATTGGAAAAATTTGGGAATCTTTATCTCGCCGCTTAATTTCTAGTAAATTTAGCTCTAAACTATATGTTATTGTTGTGGTAGTGTTAATTTTCAGCGTTCTTTTGAATTTGATTCCGGTTTGAACTATATGTTACTATGTTGATTGTTTATTCCAACTTTTACTTCCTTGTATTAAAATATTTTGCTTTTCATCTTTAGCTAGGGGGCTTGTATTAGATATCATATTGATTTTATGAAGCGAAAATGAGTGAAAATGGTGGAAGAGAAGAGGTGAAAGTGGAAAAGAAGGTGTATAAGGTGTTAATGTACGGATATTTACCCGGGGTATTGTCACATAAGTTGTTAACTTTTCCGGTGGAAGTTCAGTTTCCAGAGAATGCAATTGATGATCAATCAGGAAAGGATGTTTGTGGTGGAGGTTGTGGTTTCGCGATGGTTATTTCAGGTTACATTATAGGCTCATATCTCTATGGATATATGAATTTTTGTATGAATTAAAAAAATAGTAAATCTCTGGCTGTTTTTTGTATTGATATTCAGATATTAAGCTCTGCCACTATGTGAGGAGGAGGTTAGGGATTTGAGCTGTGGAAGAAGTATCTTGCAGAAATGCGACGTAAGACTGTCTATAGTAATAGACCTTTGTGGCTTGAACCTTCCTTGATCTCGTGCATAAAAGGAGCTTAGTCCATTGATCTGACCTTTTAATATTTTAGTTTGCTTGAATCAGACCTTACTCTCTTTATTTCATTTCACTAAGATACGTACCTTGTCAAGTCAACAAGAGCCAACTAAAATGAAACAGATGGGGTACTAATTCAGACGATGAATTTTATCTCATATTAATATAGTTGACTAAAAGAGAGTTACCTAATACCTACTGTTGGTAGGGGGTGACAGGTATATGTGTAATTAGTCATGGTACGTACAGCCTGGTATGGACACAAGGACTGTTAAAAAGAAAAAGAAGAATATTTCAGCTGTGGTTTGTATTTGCTTGAAAACCAGAATATTAAACTTGGCGAATTAGTTTTTGTTTAGTTCGACGAATCTTACTGATATGTGCTTTGGGCTTGAGAATGCTAGGACAATGAAAGTTTCCACTCTTTTGCAGTAAAGGTTCCATCTTTTGGGCAGGGGAAGGAGAGGTTGGTGAATATTTCTCAATTAGACGAATGTTTTAACCATCTCATCTTCCCTATGCTAGAATTGGTCTTCTATTATCTCTACTAGATATGGAAAGTTATACTCCCTCCGTCCTATCCTAATTTATATAATGTAGTTTGACTTGGTACAGAGTTTATGAAAGAAAGAAAGATTGTTTAAACTTATGGTCTACAACAACCTAAACAATGTGTTCCTTCTCACTTTTACAGTATATATTCACCCTACCATAGATTAGTAGTGCAACACCTAGAATATAAAAGCTTTAATGTTTGGTGATTATCTCAGTTGCTTCTGTATTTAGCTGATATGCTTGAAAACCAAAATGTTAAACTTGGCAAATTAGTTTTTATTTAATTTGACGAATCTTACTGATATGTGCTTTGGGCTTGAGAATGCTAGGATGGTGGAAGGTTCCACTCTTTTGCATTAAAGGTTCCATCTTTTGGGCGGGGGAAGGAGAGGTTGGGGAATACTTTCCAATTATACGAATCTTTTAATCATCTCATCTCCCCTATGCTAGAATCGGTCTTCTGTTATCTCCATTAGATATAGAAAGTTATACTCCCTTCGTCCTGTCCCAATTTAAATTATGTAGTTTGACTTGGTATGGAGTTTATGAAAGAAAGAGAGACTTTTGAAACTACTGGTCTACAATAAGTTATACGATGCTTCTGTATTTAGCTGAAGTTTTGTTCTACACTTTATTATTCATTTTGTGGGAAGAAAAGTGAAGTGAATATTGAAGATTGTTTTGTATAACCTTTACACTGTGTACTTATGTGGTACTCAAAATAATATGTTTTCAACATTACCTCTGTTGCTTGTAGGTTTACCTGGACTTTTTTTGTGCTTTATTATTTTTTGCATGGGAAGAACAAAGATGTGAATAATGGAAATTGGTCTGTGTAAAATTTATGTGGTGTACTTATGTGGTAACCAAAAGAAGGAGCTTCCAATATATATTTTAAAACAATTGAAAAATTCTTAAAAGAAATGCAAAGCTTTCAATACTTATGTTTTCTACTCACTTTTACAGTTCAGCTACTCACCTGAAACTTTGTGTTCAGGTTATTCTGTTCTTATATCAAGCTTTTCGTTTTTGCAATACGCTATTTCTGGCTAAATTTTTATTGTGTACTGATCTGCATTTTCCTTTGTTTTTCCCTGTTTGAGCTTTCAGTTTTGCTGTAGTTGTTCTTTATTTGTGCTACTGTGTCGTGTTTCACTTACCATGTATTATTTTCGTTACCACATTTCTATTTAACTGTCAGTTGGCTTATATTATGTTACTTTACTCTTTACATATGCTTGTGCATCCACCCTACTGTTTTCTTTTAAAATAAGTAATTTCGTGGTTGTGTGTGTCAATAGTGTTAAAAATAAACGACCATGAAATTGTCAAAAAACTATGACAAATTGAAATATAGTGATATATACAAAATACTACTACTTTATTAATAATTATATTATGAATTATGAACTCGTAATTCAAGAAAAGTTCAACAACATTATTCGGCTCCTTGAAAACATAGTCAACTTGTAGATTCCCAAACACCTTAAAAATGACTTGAACATAAAATTAACTCAGTAAAACTCTTATTATTGATACATATATTATGTTAATTATAACATCAATAAGGTCTATATAGTTGTTCTCACATGAAGGATGTGAATATCATTAAAGTTACTCAACATATTAATTGACGTATAATGGATAGTGAATTTGTTTAGATAGAGAGGATAAAAGAAAGACGTAGGAACTTTTCTCTGAAGTTAAAGAGGCGTCCCTTCATAAAGGAAGAAGAAAATAAAACTTTATAATTCAGTTGTTTTCTATTTTCATTTTTCCTTCACCGCCTATGAATGAAGAATTAACGGACTACTAAACAAGCAAGGAATATTCTTTTATTTTATTAATCAACCACTAACAAGCAAAGAAAGAAAAGACTTCTTTTTGATGTTGTTATTGGAGCTACTGAAAATTGACTTAAGAGCTATTAAATCAGGTGCAAGAAGAAGAGATGCCACTATTGATGAAACTAACTATCCGAACTCGAAATATAAAATTCATAAAAGATGTAACTGAAAATATGCTCCTACAATTAGATTATATAGTGTAATAAATTGTTTTCAATTGTTATGCTTGTGCGAATAATCAGATATTAAATAAGAAATTTATAGTGTAAAAAAATTGGCCATTTTTATCGTGAAATTTGACGTCGTCCCATTTGCTATTAGCAAGGAAATTTTAAAGAGATTAACTTACAGATGATTCATTGATTCAGGCCTCTTAGTTCAGTCACGCATAGTGAATGCTTTAGTGCACAGACTGCCTTTTTTGTTTGTAGAATACTGCTTTTTCTACTCTGTAAAGTAAGTTATTTTATGTGATCTTACTGTACAAGTACATTGGAAAAAAATCGTTAATTCACACTTCTTATTACCCTTTCTTTGCCTTCGCTTCCTACTGTGTTCAATACCCCCTCAATATGACTCTTCTACTGTTATCCTGTATTGATCATCCCATTTCATTACATCTTCTAATAAATCAAATAATTCATCATTGTAATAAAATAATGAGTCTATGAAGTGGTTAACGAATATAGATGCATTTAAATTTACTTCTACTTCTGATACTATCATTAGTGATGGTTGTAGCTGTTTTACACCTCTTATTGTTGTTTCTAAATAGTTGGATTCACATATCATTGTGCGTAGAAAGAATGTTACGTGAATTACATCAATACACGACCATCAAAATTTGTGGGACACTTTGAATTCAGCTAGAAAAGTCAAACAATAGAAGTTCAAAACATAACATAGATTGTAGTAGTAAGAACTAGGAAGTATGATAGGTTCATCTGCAAACATTTTAAAGTGTATAACAGGCACATTCAAAAGGAGATAGTGATGTCTCTTTTTTCTTTTTTACTTCTTAAGTGTTGAAAAAATCACAACGAATGTACATACATCTTAATATCATAATGTCAAAAGTGAATATTCAATTATGATGTGGTTGTCTTACTGTCAATAATGTTATCTTCCTTTTGTAGAATTTTGTTTAATTGTACAACTCTTTGTGTGAACATTTGGACAAGTAAATATCTTCACTGTTTAACTCTTTATATAATCAAACATCTCTGTAAGGAAGTTGTTTGTTTGGATTTTACTTACCTCTTACAGTTGATGCAAGTCCCTTACTTTTTAATGAAACAAATTATTGGTTTTTTCTAATATGACATAATAGTGAAACATAAACATTTTAATGTTCCTTTCCTTTTTTTGCAGTTGCAATCTTTGTGTGTGAACTCTCTATTTGTGCTGCTATACAGTCTTTCATTTAGCAGGTAATATTTTCATTCTGAATTCAAATTTGTATAGCTGTTGTATATTTGTGATTCTATACTTGCTTTCATGTTACTAATATGTTAACTATATGTTGGCTTATATTAACCACTGTTAGAAAATCAATATTGCAATATCAAATAAAAATAAACAACCACATCCAAACTTTAAAAAAGCACATGAGGATAAAAAACTAGACGTCGTAAATTATATAAAACAATGCAATCTGATAGAAAAGAAGTTTTACTAGCTAAAGCGCGAACAAGAAAAGCTAAATGTAACTACCGACAATTTGATGCTACTTCAATTAGTTTAACTGCGCAACAACCTCAATTAGAGCAAGGATCAACATCAAATAATACTGAATAGTATAATGACAACTCAATTATGACACATACATCAATAAATTATGTCATGTTAAAATCTGTTCCGAAATATAACTTTTGTCGGGCACGAAAATTTGAATACGAACCACCTGTTTTTTGTTGTGGCAAAGGCACTATCAGGCTAATTTCTCATCGAATTCCTATCGAATTAATGAGCCTTTATCTGGGAAATACTTAACAATCAAAACACTTCCGAACTTATATAAGAACATATAATAACATATTTGCATTTACATCTCTTAGGGTAGCTTACGATAAGAAATTGTCACAAAGAAATAAAGGTAATTATACATTTCGAGTTCAAGAAAAAATATATCATTTCATAAATGACTTGATACCAAGTGATGAAAAAGAAAAAAATATGCAATTATACTATTTTGATAGTGAGAATGAGTTGAGAAATCGAATGGCATGTTCAGACAAGCTAAATGAATATACCTTTAAAAGGTTAATGGAAATATTAAACATTAATCCATACACAATATTTTTAAAATCTGTAATAAATATTCCATAACTTTTTTATTTCTATATTGCATTTAAATTTGATGCTGGTTTACATCAACGAACATACAATTTACTAACTACGTCAGAGATTAGCAATATGGGTGGACCAAGATACCAATAATTATGTTTCTGCATCTCATATCTGAATATATACAAAAAGTGATAGGAGTCAATTGGTAAATTATTACTATGGTTGTTATGACCTATTGCAATATCCATTGTTGTTTCCTTACGGCCAAAATAGTTGGCATTGTGGCATTGAAAAAATTAAACCTATAGCCAGTTCTACTACAACACAAATACATTGTGAACATGAACAATTACCTAGTGTAAAGAATATGACTTCAATTGATAGATTTCTTAACTTAGAAAATGATATTCTGCGAAAAGATAAACGAAAAAGAGATATGGTTTTTTGTCGTGAATATTATAGCAATAAGCATCAAATAAGAGATGATGAAGATATAATATTGCACTCAGGTAGATTACTCCAACAATATATTGTAAATGAATGGATCAAAATTGAAACTCAAAGACTTGACTTCGCTTTGTTCAATCAAGATTTATTTAGAACAGATGTGTTAGAAAGACTTTTGGATATATTTCACCGTGATAAAAGAGAAGCTTCTCAAGTAGGAAAGTATAGAATAATTCTTCTTAGTTTCACAGGAAGCCCTAGAGATATGCGTCGATGATATATGGATACTATGGCTTTAGTTCAATGTTTTGAAAGAACTGATATATTTCTAATCATGACTTGCAATCCTTCTTGGCCTGAAATTAAACAAATTCTACTTCCAACAGATGAAATCCAAAACAGACCCGATTTGATTTGCCGAATATTTTGAGCAAAATTAGAAGAATTAAAAAAGAATATATTAAGAAAACATATATTTGCTAAAGTTGTAGCATTTATGTATACAATAGAATTAAAAAACAGGGACTTTCTCATGCTCATTTTCTAATTATATTTGAAGAAAAATATAAATTATTAACACCAGAAGCGTATGATCGATTTGTCTGTGCAGAACTACCTAACCCTAAAACAAATTAAAATTTATTCGAACTTGTTACTCTACACATGATACATGGTCCTTGTGGTGAATTAAATTCAACATGTCCTTGTATGAAAAAAAAGGTTACTGTAAATTTAAATATCCAAAAGAATTTTTTGACCAAATATGTAAAGGCAAAAATTCATATCCAATTTATAGAAGACAAAATACAGAAAAATGTACAAAAATCGGGCAACATCTTCTTGATAATTCATGGGTTGTTCCTTACAATTCATTTTTATTATGTAAATTCACTTGCCATATGAATGTAGAAATCTGTTTTGACATTAGAATTGTTAAGTATATTTATAAATACATATGTAAAGGGCACGATAAAATAACATTTCGTCTGCATGATGATAACACAAACGTTGAAATAGATGAAACAAAAGAGTATTAATCAGCTAGGTGGGTTTCCCCGCTTGAAGTTGCATGGCGCATAGTTGGATTTCCCATCAGTGAAATGAGTCCTTCTGTGTATCATTTGTATCTCCATCTGATGGACAACAACTTGTTTCTTTCAAAAGTACCGATAATATTAGCAAAGTTATAAATAATTCAATGATTAAAAGAACTATGTTAACTGAATTTTTTATGATGAATACAATGCATAAAGAGGCTATGACTTTAAATTTGTTATATCGAGAGTTCCCTGAATATTTTGTATGATCAACATCTTATAAAATGTGAACACGTCGTCAACAAGGAAATGCAATTGGTCGTGTTGTAACATGTCATCCAACTGAAGGAGAAATATATTACTTAAGAATACTTTCAATGAACGTAAGAGGACCTAAATCATATAAAGATTTGTTAACGGTAAATGGTGAATCTTGCAGTACATTTAGAGAATCTGCAAAAAAACTAGGACTACTACTATGTGATAATAATTTTATAGAATGTATGTTGGAAGTAGCTGGTTATCAAATGCCATCTAACTTAAGACATTTGTTTGTTGTCCTACTAACATATTGTAATCCAAATAATCCCAAAGAATCATGGAAAAAATTTGAAAGCGAAATGTCAGATGATTATAATAAATATGCAAATCTGTCTTCACAAGAAATCCGTTATAAGGTATTAAATAATATTAATGATATTCTTTACTCAATGGACCGTGATATTAATGAATTTCAACTAATCTCAGAAAAATAAAAGTGCCTACTATAGCCAAAGAAGCTAAAGATGTACATTTTAAAAGAAATATTAGCGTTAGTGATGAAGATTTACTATTGAAAAATAAGATAAACAATGAACAACGAACAACTTACAATATAATCCTTGAAAGAGTATTCTCAAATAAACCTGGAGCTTTTTTTATTGATGATCCTGGTGGAACTGGTAAAATTTTTTTATATCATGTATTATTAGCTACTGTGAGACATAGAGGACTTATAGCTTTCCATATCTTCCTGGAGGTCGCACTGCTCATTCTCGATTTAAATTTTCTATAAATATTGATGAAAATTTTAGTTGTAATATTAGCAAACAAAGTTCATTGGCATCTTTAATTCATGACGTAAAATTAATAGTATGGGATAAAATATCAATGGCAAAAAAAGAAATTGTAGAGGCCTTGGATTTGCTTCTTAAAGATCTTATGGAAAGAAAGATTCTCTTTGATGGAAAAGTTATTATTTTTAGTGGTGATTTCAAACAAACTTTACCTATTGTTCATAGTGGTAAAAGAGAAGATTTTATTCGCGAGATCTTACTATGTTCTAAAATTTGGAATCAACTCCAAAAATTACAATTATCTAAAAATATGCGAGCTAGAACTGACCCTTCTTTTTGTGACTACTTAATGAGAATCGGTAATGAAAATGAGAAATAAAATGCTCAAGAAAAAATTGAAATACCAAAATATTTAATCATTCCTTTCACTACTGAAAAATATTCATTGAACTTGCTATTTATAGTTACTTATCCCAATTTATATACATCTCATTTAAATATTTCTGTTACTACTTCCCGAGCTATTTTAACAACTATAAATAATTTTGTAAATGAAATAAATGAAATGTTGAATACCCAATTTCTATCCGGTGCAAAAGTATATGTGGCTACTGATGAAACTCTTGATCCAAAAGATCAAAAGTAAATATGAAGATTTTATGCATACTTTAAATCCTACTGGATTACCTCCTTACAAGCTATGTTTGAAAAAAATTGCCCTATTATCTTGCTAAGAAATTTAAATCCTTCAGAGGGTTTATGTAACATAACACGATTAACATGTGATGACTTCAAAGCTCACATTATCAGTGCTGCAATATCCAGTGACAACTTTAAAAATACTCATGTATTCATTCCACACATACCATTATTAACCTCAACATATGAAAAAATTTTCTTACAATTAAAAGAACACAATTTTTCGTCCAATTATGTTTTGCCATGACCATTAGCAAAGCTCAAGGACAAACATTAGACTTTGTTGGTATTTATTTAAGAGAACCAATGTTTTCTCATGGTCAATTATATGTTGCTTTATCGAGATCTAGAAGTTCTAACAATGTTAAAGTACTAATAAGACCTCCTATTGTTGATAATCAGGACTATTTTTGCACGTCTAATATAGTATATAATGAAATTATTGTAAAATCTTTTTCCTAACAATCAATTTAGTGCTAATGGTAAACCATTTTTCATTTTAACTACTGTTGAATCTATTTATCGTTTCTAATTATATCATTTGTTACTGCTTTGCGATTTCAGCTTGAATTAAAATGGCCGAACGATTCAGCGTCAACGTAATTACTCCAACAACTTAAGACTGGACTTGTAAGGTACAAGTAGTTGACAAGGGTCGACAAAGAGAGAGTCAATATGGAAAGAAAAAATATCAACTCTTGACTCTCCAGGATGAAGAGGTCTTTTTATGAAAATCAATAAACTACTAAAAATTATAACATACCAAATAGGCACAATAATGTTTAATTATAGTTTTAATCTTCCATTTGATTGAAAGTCATTCTCAGGCATTTTGAATTGGTGTTTGTAAAAAATCATACTTGAAATTTGAACTTCAATAAAAAAATCTATATATTTGTCAAAATATTTACCTTGAAACATCTTCTTTAATTGATAGAATTTAAATAATATAGCGCATCCTTACTCAAAAATAGTGCATAAAAATAAGACATAACATTATTTTCTGAAGTCTCAATAAAATCTAAATATAACAATAACCGTGGGAAGCTTCCGTCTTTCCATGCCAAAACCTCTTACAAATTATTTCAAAGATGTGAAAAAGACATAATTAGTCTACTTTATTCTTTACTATAGTTTTCTTTTGTTAGTATCGAATGGCAACAAAATTATGTTTAGTATCGATTAACTATTTCCCTGAATACACGAAAATGCAGAATTATGAGAAAGTATTAACAGAATTTTCCTGGTATGTATTGAATTGAAATGATAAGGACTTTCAAAGTCTAAACAAGATTCAATGTCAAAAGGAATTTAGGCATTTGGTGAGGAGTAGTAGGTGTGCTGAGGATGAAGGAACATTGCCTGTGTCACCTCTTATCTTAACATAAAAGAAAATATCTTTATCATAAGAAAATTGTTATTCCTGACTGAAAAATATCTTAAGTTGTGCCTTTAATAATTTTGATAAATGGATTTTGCAATCTTCCTCAGTGATTATTTTTATACTTCTTTCCACAATGGTTTTACTGTATATCAATTTTGAAATTATTTTCAGAGGAATATTCATTTTCTAAATTAATAATATATTTCTTCACAGAAATACTGGTTCAACGCATTATCTTTGGTAATGACATAGCACAATACACAGATCTTTTACATCCTTTTCACACCTATTCGGTGTCCGTTGCAAATGTTAGGGAATTAAATGATACATATAGCAAACCACTCGGTGACTTTACTTGGATAATTGACAAAAACACTATTGTCAAACCAATAAAAGAAATAACTCCGTTGAAAAATCCTATGTCGCAACCGACATGACTTGCTGTTACGCCATTTGAGCACTTTGATCATCAATCTGAAGGACATGAATTTGGTGTCATAACATCTAATGTATTATATTTTTTATTAAGTACTAAAGTACAATTTGTTGATTTATATCTATCGACTCATTTACTATCATTGATTTTAAGATATTCTTCCTATTGTCCTCAATTCGGGCTTGCCAACATACGCTGTAAATGGATCCAGAATTCAAGACTTTATTGTAATGGATGACAAGTAAGTACGCGCTCTTGACTATTTTCATTTTCCTTGCTTCTCTTTTTGCTACAAATTTTCTGTCAAGTGTTTAGTTTTTATGATACCAAATTTCTTAAAACTTCAAACCTATAAATCTGAATATCATTTTTTACTCAATGCAAATAGACGTAAAATTTTATTTTCGTTATAGTATTTTCAAGTATTGTATTTTCCAACTCCATGCTCACTTTCAAACAAATTTCAAACAAATGCTATAACATTTAATAACTGATGTTTAAAAGCTCAAAAGCTGAAATATATGTAATTTTACAACATTTATGTACATACTACCTGAACTCCAGACAACTTATGTTTTCAAGAAAACCAAGATGAACAACCCCAACTGACAAATGTGTTACTGTTTGTTGACACATACTTTAGGTAAAATTTATCTCCACTAGCACGATGAAACTAAACAATTGTCCACAAGAGTGTAACCCCAAATCCAATAGAATTATAAAATTTAGCACTTCAGCTATGCTAATATTATTTGATGTTTGTACATCATTATTAAATATCTTTTTATTCTTAAAGATATAACCCAAATACTAAATATATTTTTCTCCTTTTATGCAGGAAAAAACCGGCCAAACTCACACTTTAGGCAAGCTTTATTGATCACGATGGAAGCAAAATTCTGAAAATACTTGATCAGTTTTCAATTATTCTTGCCAAAAAATGGCAAGATCAAGATCAGGTGAATATATATATGAGTATACTATACATTTACATTATACTATAAAATTAAAATTAATTTTTCTAATTCATATAGGATTATCAAGCATATATTCCACAACAATTCAAGTCAATCCTCCGTATCCACAAGTGGCTGCACTTAGAAAATGGTATCCTTCCTAACCCCAAAACAATCAACTCACACATAACTCACACAAAGCACTGATCGACAAAAATTAAAATTTCATCCTCTTTTCAATTTGTAGGACCAAAGCAAATGAACAATTTTTAATTGCATACAAAAGAAAAACCCCAACCGCAGCAGGATCTCTTCAATTCGTTCCTTTTGAAGATGAGATCACATCCATTATAGATGCACAGCAACAACCCCCAGTAAGAATAATAACAAATTTCATGTCTCTCTTTACTAAATTTTTATTGTATTACAACTTACATAGTATAGTTTCTGACTTTTTAAATATCGTAGGGCCAAATCTTTTACATGGAAGCTATGCTTTCACTCTCAGATAAAAATCAACAATTTTTGGTTATGAATTGCTCAGATTGCAAGAGAGTCTTCAGCAGGATTCATTCTTGCAGATCAATTTACTGTACAAATTGTCGGCGATGCACAAATCTTATTCCAAGGTATAATAGACAACCTTGACATTTTCAAATAATACTTCTAATTTTACATTCTAATTCATCTAATAATTATTTTTTGAAGTCACTTTAATGGATAACAGTGGTTCTGCAACAGTGCTCATGTTTAATGAACCTACTGAAGCAATATTGCAACTCAATTCAGATGAAATTTATGAAATTCGTTGTGTCAAGGTGCATACTAAAATTTACTACTTCAAAAATCATGTAGTCATGTAAGATCAATTGTATTCCCTTGCATTAAAAAAAATAGAATTTGCTCAACGTATTTCTACACACTAACTAATTGACTTTTCAGCCTATCTTAAGAGAAAAAAACTAATACCATACTACAAAAAAATGATGGCATAAAGTTAAAGAAATTAGCATAGAGAAAGAAGAATAAAAGAAACTAAAGCTAATCTGGTAGGTCAATATAATGAAAAAAATTATATGGCACCATAATTGTACTCCTAATAAATTTTGTTTTTTTTATATTCCCTTTATTCAGTTTTGTCTATGCATTATACTAGCCCAACATGATGTTCATTATCTTAAATGTACAACCACCCAACTTAAATATACTAAATAAGACCAATTATAGTAACTGGATAATGTTCTGAAATTAATTTCCATGTAACTTTGCAATAACAAAATAGAAAAATAGAAGAAATTTGCTTCTCTTAAGAATGCTTTGATATGCTACTGACAGGTGATTGGTATTAGGTGAAATTAATAGACGTGTGCAAAAGTTAGCAGGGACACCATGGTTAACAAAACACACACACCAAAAAAAATCTTACCTGATATGGATGTAGATGCTCATTCTGTTTTTTTTATGAAAATGCAAAGTAAATCAAAAGTTGATAGTGAAAGAACCATGAAAATGTAAATGTCTTTATCACAAATATGTCCTACTGATGTAAATGGGATTGTTGGGAGATTTTGTTCTGTAATTCTAAAGAGAGAAGATGTAATATATGTTTTTATGTAGCAAGCTTCAATATGGTATCATAGTAGCAACTGGCAAAACTGGAGCCTAATATCATTTTGTGCCTAAAATTAGACTCCGACATCTGATTACATCTCGATTATGTCTAGCTCCGCACCTAATTGAAACGATGGTGACAGACACCACATACATATACACATAGAATAGCACTAAATAGTGTTGGTAGAGACTTCATAGATGCTTTCTTGTGTATATCAATTTTTGATGCAAAAGAATCACTCTTTGACTGTCTAAAGTTATTTATAATGTATTGTCATGAATGAATCTCATTTTACTTTTTGCAGAAACAAATGCTACCTCTTAAAAGTGTGAAAACATAACTAACTGGAAAAACATTCAATATCTAAGCCAAGTGATCATTCTCAAATACTGCCAATGCAAGTTCAGGAAAGCTGATTGTTGTACCTTTCATGGAAAAGGAGAACCCACTCAACACAGAACCCTTACACGTTGCAATGAACACCACCAAAATTAGTAAAACAAAAATTCAGAATACTGGCACAAACACATTAGACAATCAGCGCACAACAAATCAAGCAACTGCTTCACATATTCGACATGCTCCAAAGGTAAAAAATCTACCTCTAAAAAAGTGCCACAAGATAATTTTCCGCCTTCAAAAATTGTTAATGGAAGTCAAATCAATAGAATCTTCTTTTTCTGATTTACTTCTCCTGACTTAATTTCATTTTCCAGTGAAACATCTTTTCTTCTCTACTTTTGGACTACCATTGGGAGCAATTTTTTGCTGCATCCTAAAGCATATATCTAATGATGAAATTTACATAACATGTATATACTCAAGATGACTGCTCTATCTGTTTTCTCGCACAGGTACGTAACCATCAATTCATAATAATTTTAATAGTTTATGCTATTCCTGCATCAAAACTGTTTCACAAATTTATTAGAATAGCTCAACAAAAATATACCTGATAATTGACAAGCTTAATGATGAAATAATTATAAGGTATTCCTTAGGAACTAGAAAATTGAGGATATATTAGTTGTTGTTTTTACATTAACTTTAACCGCCCGTTTTAATTAATTTAATGTCTATTCATAAACTCCATTTTTGGGAGAAAAAAATCCTAAATATAATGTATTTTATTCTTTCATGCAGTAAGTCCCAGTTATACATTTGCAGAGTTCAACCTGAGGATTCACCAACTCTCTTTTTGTATCTATGTAAATAATATGTACAATACTGTTTTGCAAAACATGGCTCATTAATATTCACATATATATGTATGTATATAAACGTGTGTATGTGTTCGCCTCTCCCACTACTCAAACTTATTAATCCAACAGAAATCCTGTAGCACCCCAACTTAGGAAGGAGTCCCACATCGACAAAACACAGGAGGGATACTGGGTATATAAGTGAGAAATTCTTACTCCCTAATGACGTGTTTTAAAGTCGTGTGGGCCTAGACCCAAAGCGGACAATATCACTAGTGAGTTGAGATGTAACAGGGGTATCTCGAGCTTGTGTGGTTCGGGATGTCCGTCGTACCAGGACCTCGGGTCGGGTCATGATAGAATGGTATCAAAGTCGCTCCTGTGTCGTCCCTGTCGATGTGGACTAGAGTTCAAACTGAGTGTAGGTGAATCTTAGTAAGGCGAGGCAAACCTCAGTCCTGAGTGTAGACAAATCCCATTCAGTGAGACAAACCTTAGCGAGGACGCTGAGTCCGTAAGGAGGGGTGTATGTAACACCCCAACTTAGGAAGGAGTCCCACATCGGCAAAACACAAGAGGGATACTGGGTATATAAGTGAGAAAGGCTTACTCACTAGTGATACATTTTAAAGGCATGCGAGCCTGGGCCCAGAGCGGACAATATCACTAGTGGGTTGGGACGTGACACGAGTATCTCGGGCCTGTGTGGTTCGGGATGCCCGTTGCGGCCAGGACCTCGGGTCGGGTCATGAAAAATCCTATTTAAACAATGCCCTTAATAGTTTAATGCATTCTTTTATTGTTGGTCCCGTGATGACAGGGGCCTTGCACTTCTAGTATCAAATATATGACAAAGACAATGCATTCTACATATGAATTAATTCAAAATACAAAATCTGCATATTGTATTTGTATTTAACATAACTAATGTAACATATGACTATGTATATATTATTATACATATTGTCATTTAGAAAATTACATTTTATCAAAGCAAACAGACACAACATACTGTATATGTATTTTCAGACATAAAAAATACATATATTGTATATGTATATATGTTGTATTTGTATTCAACTACAATAAATATATATATATATATATATATGTTGAATATGTATTTAACATAGCAAGTGCATATTTTATAAAAATAATTTACATCAAAATTGTTGTACCTTATTTTCATTAATTGCATTCATGATCTGATCACACCTGGACGATTGTAGATCACGGATAGCATTAAACTCTTGCCAAACCTGAATTCAAAGAAAATAATTAGAAATACAAAAATAAATTAAGCGAAAACTTAAACAGAAATTACCTTATCATGAAACTTATCAAAGACTTTCTCCGAGAAAATGACGTCTTCATCTTTGAAATTGAACAAAGAAGGAGCAGGTGACTGAACCAGAATAAATTTTTTATAGCAGGTCGGTTTATGTCTTTCCTATTTTCATGTAGTGTAGCTTTTGTTTGAATTGGCTTGTGAATTGGAGTCCTCACAAAAGGCATCTTTGCAGTACGGAGTGGAGGGGGTCCTTTTTAGTGTCTGGTCATCTACACCTTTAGAATGTGGCTTCATTTTTTTGTTGGCAGGTAAAGCTGATGAATCGACATGATGTTTTTTTTTGTGGTTAACTATTTTTGTCTTTGTGGAGGATCTTGAAAATCATCATCCAAATCAATGTCATCTTCTTTATGACTTGCAGCTCTAGGTACAAGCTTCTTCGGTATTTGAAAGCTGAAATATCCTTTCTTGTTGGCTCGATATTCTTAAAAACAACCTACAATTTAAATTACATAATGCAAAAAATAATTTAGATGCTAAAATCAATGACATTATAAAATAGTTAACTGTGATTCTTATCCAATATTGAATAAACAATGACAAATGATATGTTGTATATATACATTTAGTAGATCAGAAAATGTATTACAAAATAATCAACATCACATAAAAAAGATAAAAAGAAAACGAACCTTGTGATTTGCATCATCAAACATACTTCCGATAAGAGTTTCATATCGTGGGCAAGGAGAATTTGTCTTCCAATTCAAAAGACGTGAAATTTGAGAGTCCACCTTTGAAGGAACATTACGAGGAACATTTGAACAATACTTGTACAACTAAATTTGAATGGCAGTGGCGTTCCAAGAAGCATATAAAACTTTTCTTTCAGCTTCAACTGTTTATTCAAGCTTCTAGCTAATTCTTCAAATGCAACCGATCCCCAGGGATAATCACTGTAGCGATCACTCTCAACCAAATCAAAGTGGAGGCGTGGAATAGCTATGGTATCAACTGACGATAGTAAGAATGCATGAATAAAATATAAATTGGCAAATTTTTGCGCATTGTCATCGTTATTCTTTCCCCAAATTTTGTTAGAAACAACCGCAAATAACTATTTTTTCTGTATATAACTGACACCATCAAAATATTGATCAATAATTCTGTTTGGATGCTCCTCGTCATTCATAAAATCATCCTTGTTTGTAACACAATTCAAATCAGTCACCAAAGCAAATCCTCTAGGAGTGAAATGAAGAATTGTGCCCTTTGCACGAATGACTGTGGCACTTGTAGAAATTTCCTTAGTTTCAAGTGACATAATGAATCTCCCTAGTTGCGCTTGGACGACAGAATCTTTCTTCTTCATAAAGACACCAAATATACTTTTAGTACAAAACATCTTGTACTGATTCTTTGTAAACATTGACTTAATACGGTCTTCAATGTCGTTGACTGTATGACATCCTATATGAGGGATAAATTTGCGCAACACTTGTGCCATGTATATTTGATCATACATGACCTATACAACAAAAAAATACAATTATATGACAAAACAATATCTTATATGTATTTATGAAATACATCTTAAAGTTAGTTTATATATTCTATACATAAATCTATCATATATATTTTGTGAATACATCACTGGTCAATATCTAAGTTATCAAAACATCAAATACAAAAATTATCTTCACCTGACGAATAACAAATACAACTATATATGTAAAAAATATATTTCAACAAACAAGAACTACATATCACATTCAAAACCTAATGACTACCAAATACAACTTAACATCAAATACAATTCTTAGAGGTAAACATAAAAACACATATCTAAACTGTATGTATTTTCAGAATACATATTACACTTATATTTCAACAAACACATGTATTTTGTGAATACATGAATTGTATAAATTTAATTAACAAGAAAAGAATATAACAACACATATAAAAAATATATAACAAATGTATTTTCAGAATACATATTACACTTATATAAAAATATATATACAAAAACCTTGCCAGTGACAAATATAAATATCTTACACAAATGTCATATGTATCTTACAAAAACCTTGCCATATGCAATTGAATGACATATGTATTTTAAAAATATATATGCTCATTGAAATGGTTGGTCTTATATATGTAAAAAATACATTTCAACAAACAAAAACTACATATCACATTCAAAATCTAATGACTACCAAATACAACTTAACATCGAATACAACAAATGTATTTTCAGAATACATATTACACTTATATAACAATACATATACAAAATCCTTGCCAGTGACAAATACAAATATGTTACTCAAATCTTAAATATCAAATACACATTTAAAATATATTGTATATAACATTACAATTCATATAAATAACAAAATTTTCGAATAGCACCATACCTCCTCCACGTTCTCTTGTTCAGATTCATAATCTAATGCAACGGGACTTGAAATTTTACTAGATTCTCCTTTTTCATCCGAATTTCTCTTTTTCATTGATTTTTGAAATTTTGTGGGTTTTGGGGATGAAGATTTTCTCAATGCTTTCCTTTTCACGGTGATTCAATCTCACCTCTTCAATGCTAACACCTTTGTTAGTGATACAAGAATTATAAGGACAACACAAAACACACTTCAAAATCAGTCCACAAGATGAAAGATCCGAGGACCCTTTTGAAGACCACACTCAGATTCAACAAACAACAACAAGAACACAATGTATTGATGTGTTTATCACCTAAAAATAGCTAACAAAAAACTATGTTAACAACAAGAAGATGAAGAACAAAAAAATTAAAACAAGAACAACAAGTCACGGATTTGAATTACAAAAACACAAACAAACGATTACAACATAAACAAAATGGATAGATAGTTAGAACTTGGTTGGTATAATCTTAAGAATCCAAGAATATGGTAATCTTTGACCCTTAACATTACACACAACGGTTAACCTAACTCCTACGTTGAAACAATAGGAACTTTACCTCCTCTAAACACCAACGTCTTAAGCCAACATTGCAACACAAGTGATATCCACACTTGTTGCCCTCATTTTGGTGTGGTGGCTATTCCAAGACCTACAACTAAAGGTGTTTCATATTTCAAGTCTTACATCAATGAACAACTAATGAGAAAAAGACCTAAAATATTCTATTTATATTCTATTACAAGACAAGGCACAATGACAACACTGCCCTTAAAGGGTGGGGTGGCCATGGAGTGCATTTGGACCCAATGAAGTGACAAAAATACTCTTAATGAAGATGACCAAATCATGACCCATTAAGTGTTGTCCAAAACTATGAGTCCTCAAGTCTTCTATGCTCCAAGCAATATTCCACATACGGCCTTGCTTGTGCTCAAAACGGGCCTTCTTTGCATATTCTTGTGCCCTCGAGGTGACCAAGTCTTGATACTTTAAATGATGACCTCCAATCATGTCTTCAAAAAATTAAGGTGGCCATTTGACTTGTATTATCTTTCCCTTCTTGAAAAGGATTCGACCTCGAATCCAAACCGTGCAAGAACAAAGAGAAGACAAACAAGCACCACATCTTCATGACATGAGGGTTAGAGTTAGTACAATAACCAACATCAACATGCCAAGGAGGTACACACTTGAGATATAACCACACGTCCTTTGTTATAATCACGAGGGACTTAGAAAAAAAATTACAAAGGAGTTGGCGAAAGGACTCACCATCAAGGGGTGGTGTCCTAATTGAAAGTAAAGTCCACCTAACACATATAACAATATCACTCAAACAAGTGGACCGACCAACAATTATCCATCCTTCACACCCTAAGAAGTTACCGGGATCGAATGGGAGACGTAACCAAGGGTTTAGGTCTCGGCCACTCTCACTTTCCCCTAGGGTGTCTTCCTCGAAATTAAGCAAGCCCTCTTTATCTCTATTGAAAATATCATGAACTAAAAGAGGGTTGAGAAAGGTTTTCCATAAGTCAACTTCAAATAAAGGGTTCCCATGCATGCACTTACTACTAGTTTTAAAATTTCCACTAGGAATATGCCCAACATAAGAAACACATAAAGAAGAAGTAGATGGCATTTTTAAGCACATATCACCTTCTCTTTCACAAGAGTTGTCCTAACACACGTACAAACCATCACGGGAAGCCAAAGGACCACAATCAAAATCATCTTCACAAAGACAATCACAACTCAGGTTTTCTAAATATTCAAGCAAATCAAGATCATCTATGCCCGGTTGATTATTTTGCTCACCCTCACTAGTCGTTGGCAATTCACATACCCACGTAGACTCACCTTATTTTTCACAAGGGTCAACTAGTGTGTGAATACTCTCGTCACTTGGTAATGGAACCTTAGTCAAGTTGTAAGTGTTAGCACCAGATGGACACAAATCATTCTCGTGAGGAGAATCAATTTCGTCATCTAAAGGATAAACTAGTGCTTGTGTACCTATAACAAGAGTTTGGTCCTCATGTGACCTAACAATATCAAGAGTATCACAAAATGAAGATCACGTACTCCTACAATAGTTAAAACCACAACTACATTCATATGAGTGTAGGGGATAACATTTTTACCTTGTAGCTCACATGAGCTATGGTCTACATTTTGACGTATGTCCGGGTAGCCCACTTGCTCCCTTGGAACTCCCATATGTTCCAACCTTTCATTTATCACTTCCCTTTGATGGGTAATGGCTTCAAGTTTAGCCAAAATAGCACTTCCAGCCGTGGGTTCTATCGTAATTGTACCTAAAAAATAAAGAAAAGAATAACTCTACAAAATAAAACACAAGTTAGTTCGAAACAACCTCACCAAACTCTCACACACTTGATTGTTTCACACTTGGATTCACAAGTGTTGCAAGTCTTCTTGTAGTTTGTGATGAGTCGAAGGGTGAGTCTACTCCTTGGTCAGAATGGATTCTTTGTTTGAATACTCAAGGAAATAATGTACGAACTTGAACCAAGAAATTCTACGATTCAAAAACAAGAAAAGCACAAAATAACACTAACATGAACAAACATGTACAAAAACTAACTAACAAGCTAATAGGAGATTACTAGGTCGTCAATTCGTGTTCAAACCAACAAACAAAACTAAGAAACAATAAAATAAAACTAAGAAATCTAAAAGTTGAACTCAAAATATTGCGTGAACAGTAATTTTGGTGATGTGGCAGTTCACTATTGGCCTCGATTTTGTCAAAATTTTACTCTCCAATTTCAAGTCTTGACCAATATACAATTTGGAAATGGTGGATTTGGTTAATGGAGGGAAATTTGGTCTTGGAGCTTCATTTTCAAGTTCAAAATATGACTTGATCTTCTTAGTACTTTCTACTTAAAACAAGGTCCTTAAACCAAGGAAAGTAGGTGAAAAATGGTTGTCAAGTCTTTTGAGTGATGTGTCAAGTCTTTCACCAACAAGTACTACAACTTGGTCTTTCACCTTTGTAGATCTAATGTTCACTTTTTGTTTTAACAAAAAATGAAAAGGGTGAAGAACAACAAGAACACAATAACAACACCAAGAACAACAACAATATTCTCCAAGAACAACAACAAATTCCAAAACCCAACTCCACAACAACAGGGCCTTCAACATGGTCAAGGCTTAGAATAACAGCAATATCAAATCAACCACACTTCGTTCACATTAACAACATCAACAAGTTCAAGTTCAAGCTTAGATTTGGACACTTTTTAGTGTTGGTGAGAAAGAAACCAACACTAGAAACACTCTAAACAACAAAAGACTACAAGATCTAGTTACAAAGAAACATGTATCGGCCAATACAACAAAAAGAACAACAACTTTCTCGTCCAAGAACAACAAGAACGGGCAGATTACTCCTTTTCTGGAATTTTTTTTTTCAATTTTTCAACTTTTTTTTTTAATATTTCTTTTTTCAACTCTCAAGCCCAAGATTGATCTTGTTAGAACAAAATCAAAGATGGCTTTGATACCAAATGATACAAGAATTATAAGGACAACACAAAACACACTTCAAAATCAGTCCACAAGATTAAAGATTCGAGGACCCTTTTGAAGACCACACTCAAATTCAACAAACAACAACAAGAACACAATGTATTGATGTGTTTATCACCTAAAAACAGCTAACAACAAACTATGTTAACAACAACAAGATGAAGAACAACAACATTGGAACAAGAACAACAAGTCACAGATTTGAATTACAAGAACACAAACAAACGATTACAACATAAATAAAATGGATAGATAGTTAGACCTTGGTTGGTATAATATTAAGAATCCAAGAATATGGTAATCTTGGAACCTTAACACTACACACAACGGTTAACCTAACTCCTACATTGACACAAGAGGAACTTTACCACCTTTAAACACCAATGTCTCAAGCAACATTGCAACACAAGTGATATCCACACTTATTGCCCTCATTTCGATGTGGTGGCTATTCCAAGCCCTACAACTAAAGGTATTTCATATTTCAAGTCTTACATCAATGAACAAATAATGAGAAAAAGACCTAAAATATTCTATTTATATTCTATTACAAGACAAGGCAAAATGACAATAATGCCCTTAAAGGGTGGGGTGGCCATTAAGTGCATTTGGACCCAATGAAGTGACCAAAATACCCTTAATAAAGATGACCAAATCATGACCCATTAAGTGTTGTCCAAAACCGTTAGTCCTCAAGTCTTCGATGCTTCAAGCAATCTTCCACACACGGCCTTGCTTGTGCTCAAAATGGGTCTTCCTTGCATATTCTTGTGCCCTCGGGGTGACCAAGTCTTGAGCCTTTAAATGACAACCTCCAATCATGTCTTCAAAAATTAAGGTGTCCGTTTGACTTGTATCACTTAGATAGAATATTAGTACAACCCAAGTTAAAATATTCATCTTGTGTTAAACCAAGACTAAACGATGGTAGTTCATCGGAAACTAAATTCTTCGGTTGAATTCCTCTGACTGAAATATTACGATTTGTATGTTGAGCCACTATACATTAACTCGTACAATTTCAACACACACACAAAAAAAATTGAACCCAAAAAGACGAGTTTCGCAGACTAATATTGAAAAAAATGGCAACAATAAACACCTTAACAGAAATTAAATAAAAAAAATAACATGCATTAACTGAAGAAAAACTTACCTTAAAAAATGAAGAGGATCTTTATCAAGACCGTGGAAGTGATACGCGAAATTTAAAAAAAAAACAAAACGATGGTTGGAGGAAAGTGAAATTGATAAAGTAGCATGAATATAGGGAAAAAATATGGGGAGAATTCACACGCTTCTAAAAAATAATGGTAAAATAATGCTAGTTTTGTTATTAGTTGTAATTTTGTCAAACTATTGTTATTACTTGTAATTAATGTCTTAAGGTTGCTAGTTTATGTAATTTTTTCTAATTTATATGCGATTTTAAAATTCTCATGTAATGTACTTGGAGATTTTAAACTCCACAGGTAATAATTATCCACGAAAGTTTTTTTATCAGATTTTTTTAGTAGAAAAATTTGCTGGAAACTATGTTACCTGCGAATTTTTGTATATAATCTATAGAAAAATTTTCATATAATTTTCACTTTTCTAGTAGTGATATCACCAATCAAAATATATTTTCTTGACCATAAACTTTCTCTTAATAAATGGGAGTTGAAAAGCTTCCTTCTAACATCTTTGCTTAGTGTGACTAGTATTTTCTTTAAATGTATTCCTGTCCTTTTAGTACTACTCAATGTTGCTGGTTATTGTATCAACTACTTAAAAGATCACATGAATCTTTTATTGGATTAAACAATCGTTATTAAGGTTATTTTAATTTACATTCTTTGCTGAAAGTGCATTTATCATAGGGGTTGTTATGTAATGGACAGGAATAAGCAGTACCACAAAGTGAAAGGAAACAAGAACGCACACAGATTTACATTGAAATCCTTGATGGAAAAAACCATGGGCAGAGGAGGACGAATTTCACTATAGTGGAGAGGAATATAATAAGGAGACGAGAGTCTGAATGACGTATAAAATCCATCCAAAAGCAACCCACTAAACGCACTTATATAATACTTGCGTACAAATAAATCCTAATCCCAAAAACATACAAGCCCGATCCCTCCGCTATCACTACAGACCCCACAAAAAATCACAAACATGAATCGCACTGCAAACTTTTCAGGGCCACATTAACAAAATTCAGGTTACAATCTCTAATAACCTCCACCTTGACATGAATTCTAATTTAGAAACTCAAATTCATTTCCAGAAAACTCCCTCCCTCTTCCACAAAAGCCCCTAAGGGCACATCTTAACTACTGATACCAACAAAGTCCAAGCAATGCTCAAACTTAGCACTTGGTAGTGTCTTGGTCATCATATATTTGTAGTGTCTTGGTCATCATATAGCGGGGTTATCATGAATACTAATATTACTTACCACAATATCCTACTAATAATAATTTCACGCACAAAATGATATCGAACATCGATGTGCTTTGTCCTCTAGTGAAACATCTGATCTTATGTAAGGAAGATAGTACTTTGACTGTTGCAAAAGATCATAGTAATCTTTAAGTCTTTGCTAAGTTCACCAAACAGACCCTTCAACCAAATAGCTTCTTTGCAAGCCTATGTAATAGCCATGTACTCTACCTCTCTTCGATTTTCTCCTATTCACACGTCAACCAACCAATAGGCGAGAAGACCAAAGGGTTCTATTTTGGTCTATATAAACAGTCATCTACTAGACCCAAAATTCATCTTCATCAATTCATAAATTAAATTTAATCGACAAGATGCCAGTCTTTCCTTTGAAACATAGAAGAAGGATCCAACATAACTACGACCTACTCCTCCTCCGCAACGACCTCAACCGGCTGTTCTATGGACTGGCACAGGACATGAAGCACCTCCACCGCGAACTCTGGTGGATTGCCCATTTTTTACAATCTATTACGGAGTGGCTCAACATGGAGTCGGAGGAGATGATCACCCCCCCCCCCCCCACTACCCTTTTAGAAAGGCTTTTATGTGTTTTTTTTAATGTCATTGCAATAGGAAGCTTTCATGTTTAGGTTTATGTTAGATGAAAGCTTCTTTGTTTTGCAATTTTTCCTTGGGTTTTGCTGTAAATATGGTCTTACCATTGCAATAAAGAATCGATGAATGAAATATGTTATTTTTCTTATATCTGTCTCTTTTTAAATTTCTACAATTTTAGACTTGTTTGAAATTTTGTGCAATTTTCTCTGTTAGAACATGAATCAAATAGTTGTGAGAAGACATCGATTAATTCATAGATGTTAATGGAAAATTAATTTTTGTTTCTTGCATTTGTCTCCATCGTAATTTTACAGTTTTTTTCTTTTTTGAATTTTTGCAATATATCATGTTAGAAGATGAACGAGACAGTTGTGAGACATCAAATTAATTCATATACGCAAATAAAAAACTAATCTGGTTTATCAGCGATAATGTTGATTATACAAAATTAAATGCAAAGTCGATGGGGTTTATTATATACTTATCTCAATATCTATGTTTGAACAAATACTTAATCGATGCATTCAACAATACCTTCCCATCGATTGTATTCAGTGTATTTCATAGACTGTAAGCCTTGTCAATAATATACCGTATTGGTTTATTGTCCTTAGTAGCATATTTGAAAAAAAGAAATAACTAATCAATAAAATAATAAATAATTGGATTTAATGCAATTAAAGTCATGTGATCGTATAAGAGTCCACGTAAATTGAATAAGGTGATCAATGATGCGTGAGGATGGATAGTGGATGAACAAATGAATTCCTCACAACATACTTGTGCTTTGGTAAACATTGCCCTAAGGAAGTTGGTTGTTCAACCACATGTTATCACCTCACATCTTTGATCACCACTTTCAATTTATGTTGACTCTCATACGATCACAAGACTTTTTTAGGCTCATTCGATTGCATAAAATCCAATTATTGATTATTATATTAATTAAATAACTTTTTCAAAATATGTGCTAGTCATGGTCTATAAATATGTGTCATAGTCTAGTGCATTTATTAATAAAGTTGTACAAAATCTATGCTAGACCATGCTTAGTTTTGTACTCGACCAGATATAATCTAGCATAGACTTCAAACTGATTCCATAAATAACTAACTCGACTATGATATTTATTCATAGACCATAACTAGCTCATATTTTGAGAAGGATTAATTAATCAATATAATAATCAATAATTGGATATTATGCAATTATATGAGCCTAAACATGTCATGTGCTCGTATGAGAGTCCACATAAATAGAAAGTGGTGATCAAAGATGTGAGGTGATGACTTATGGTTGGACAAATGAATTCTCCATAACATACTTGTGCTTTGGGTAAACATTGCCCCAAGCATGTTTGTTGTTCATCCACTACCCATCCTCACTTGATCACCTTATCCAATTTACGTGAACTCTCATATGATCACATGACTTGTTCAAGATCCTTTAATTGCATAAAATTCAATTATTTATTATTTTATTAATTAAATAATCCTTCTCAAAATATGTGCTAGTTATGGTCTATGAATATGTAGAATAGTCTAGTGCGGTTATTAAGAAATTAGCTCTTAGTATATGTTAGACTGTCTATCTATTCGGTGAAGCATCTACCAAAATCCTGAGAAGGCATTGGTTATAACTAAGGTCTATGAAACAAGACCAGCAGTAAAAAAATAAAAATATCAGATTTTTACAATGGTCATAAGGTACACATCAAATCAACACCCAATGGTAATATCTCACTTTTTTTCTATAAAAGGAAGGCTATTTGTGTGTTAACACTCTTATTTTTTTTACTTTAATTTTTGTTAACAACTAAAATGTCTCAAGCATCCCAAAAATCAAATGTAAAAGTTCCCTACATATGTCATTGTGGCCATCCAACTGTTTTGAGGACGTCATGCACCGACTGGAATTCAGGTCCAAAATTATTTAATTGTGCAGTTGGAAAGGATAATGGTGGATGCTCTTTTTTTAAGTGGCTTGACGAAGACTCACCGACGAGCAGCCCATCGACATCAAATTTTTGAGGCCCTTCTAAGTTTCAAATACTCCAAAGGCTTCGAGAATCCGAAGAAAATAGAGATCTACTCATGACATTGCTAAAAGAAGCCGAAGAGTAAAGGGATTACTTGAAAGGATCACTAAAAGAAATCGAAATGGAGAGGTATCAAGTAAAGCAAAGGTTGATTTTGGCCGAGAAAAAAGAGAAAGGCCTAAAAATTTTATTGTATGATTTGTTATTGTTGTTGGTTTTCTGGAAAGGTATGATAGAGATATAGGAAACTGAATAAATAGATGTAAGATTTCTTAAATCAATCCTGGGTGTAATCTATAATTAATAGAGAATTATGTCTATATCTTTTATCATTTACCTCTATAAATCATGATAGTTACTGTAAGTAAATATATGAATTACTCAATTGATAGTATGTTAAGTCTATAATTTATAGAGAACAACTTCTATTATATTTCCAATCAACCACTATAAATTAGGACAATAGTTGAACTGGTAACGCAATGCAGCCAACTGTTTAATGTAATGAGACAATGGAATAACTAAACATTATTTCATCAGTAAATGCCATCATTGACATTTCAAATATATATAATTCAATTATCCATAAAGAACAAATCACTAAAAAATAAATCATTAAGAAAATTGTATGTTCCAAATCCACAAAACTACATGTTTTCTTGATTGAGTTCAGCAACAATGTCCATCACATGCACTTCTTTTTGTTCATGTTTTTTCTCCTATTCTTCAACTTATTTCTTCTTATTTACCTTCTCTTCTTCTGATGATGATTTCTTCTCTTTTTCAGTGTTTTTAACCTCCTGTTCGACCACTAATTCGTATTCAACTGTCTTCTCATTTTTGTCTGCTTCTTCTTCTGATTTCTTTTCACCACCTTCTTTTGTTTTCTCCTCATTGTCGTCTTCTACTTCAGCTGTCATCTCTCTTTCTTCTTCTTCTTCTTCTTCTTCTTCTTCTTCTTCTTCTTCTTCTTCTTCTTCTCTTCTTCACCTTTTTCATCTGCTACAGCAATGTCCATCACTGCAACTGCAAGTTCTTCGATATTTACTTGATGCCGGCTACGAGGGGGACTGTTGAGGTGCAATGTATTGTTTTGAAAGGATTACAAAACATATGCAAGAAAATTAAATTGGAAGAGAAAAAAATAAATTAGTTTACCTTCTTCTTGTTGCTTCTTCTTATTCTTCTCGATTCTCCTCAGCCTCTCATCTCTAACAAAAGAAGTAATATCCAGTAGACTTTTCTTGAGCAAAGCAACGTGCTCGCGTAGGTCATCGTCATTAGAAGCGTCTGGTGAAGTTTTGAGTCCACTTGAACCAGCATGATCACAAGCACGTGGTGGACTTGGAATATAATGGTAGACACCCAAATCTTCGTCTTCATTCATGACCTCCACTGATGAAGTCAGCACTGTCACGCCTTTTAGCTGCATCTTCAATGCATCAATGGACGTATCCATAACTTCATCTGTGTATGGCTTAAAAGTTTTTATTTATATCTGCTCCATCTCACAGATAGTAGGGATAAGATACGGGTGCAAAATCTACAAAAAATAAAACTAACTTACAAGACATTCGCTAATATAATAATATTAGTATCATATCATAATAAGTATAATTTTATCTTTGTGCTGTTTCTTTTGTACTTAAATGGGTCACCTTTCATTATGTTGTCGTACTTCGACGTGTGCTATCAAAGAAGACGGGGAATGGGCAGGAAAGAATCCAACAATTTATCGGCGTACCTTCCCAGATGAGGAAAGGTCTCATATATCCAAACCTCCAATCAATAGTAGCATAAGTAAGTCTACAGTATCTATGTATTATTGTATAAATATATAGGAGTCTATAATAAATCATTAGGATGGTAGATTATAAGTACCAAAAATGCCCAAGGAAAGCCAAATAACGCATACGATGCATTATTCCTCTTGACAAAAGTTTCTTTCTGCTTGGTCAGATCAGTCTTCTTTTTTCAGATAGCTCAAGGTCAGCTCAAAGTACTCTTTTCCCCATGGATACCCCCCTAAAGAATTCTATATTAGCCGCCATCTTGATATGGTCCAAATCCACATTCTTTGATGGGTCCTTTGCCAGCATCATCGCGTGCAAAAAACAAACCAAAGCACACTTCAATTTTTGTTGATTATTCAGCCTATTACCTTTCATTAGGCTAATCAACTTTGCAGCAGTAATTCTCTTGTTCTTCATCACCTTAAAATGAAAGCTTTCTCCATTTTGGAGAACTTTGTTCATTTTTGATTCACGGGGATATGCTGCACAATTTAGCCCCGTAATCAAAGCAAATTCCTTTAAGCCGAAACAAGCTGGCTTACCATTCATACAAAATCAAATTTCATGTAGTTTATTTTTTGTTTTTTATACGTCGCAGCAACATATAATGAACCATCTGTCCATTAAACTTAAAATATTTCGACATATGTCTCAAGTGTCCAAAACATGTCTTCTTAAAATCATAATACAACTTTTGTTCAACAAGAACCCCTCTAAACTCTCGATACACCGCCATTCTTGCTCTCACAAAAATATTTGCAGGAAAAGAGCCAAGATCATCCATCCAGGTTGTTAGGCCATACGACTCAACGGAGATATATCTCGCACAAATTGGCAAAGATAGGGGATCCTTCTCCCTTTCTCCGCTATCTCTCATATCCCCATCATCCCCGCTATCACTTTTACTTTCTTCTTCGCTTTCCCCCTCGCTTTTACCTTCGCTATCCTCAATATCCACACTCTCGTGTGCGCTACTTTCATCATATTTGGAAATATCGGTAAGGATTTTTGATTTAGTTTCCGACTCCGACTCATCGACTACAGGTTTTTTTCTCTTGGAAGTTTTCAAAACTTCTTCAAATTTTCGCTTCCTACTGATAGAAGAAGTGAAAGCAGGCCTTTTAACTTCTCTATGAACTCTTCTCACCATTTATGAACTACAGCAAAAATCGAATTTGTAGTGGTCGATTTATCGACCATTGATCTAGTAATAAAAATGAACAAATGCAGCAAAAACAAATCTGCAGTGGTCGATCTATCGACCACTAGTCTATTAAAAAAAATGGGAAAACGCCTCATATCAAACATGCAAATCAAGTTCCAACTTTACCAGATATTGGCTGTGCAATTCACAACAACAAGAACACCATTAAAATGGGTCCAATTCAGTACAAAAAAATTAGAATCAAACACAATATAACTGCAAAAATTTTAAAAATTTCTAATCATTATCCAAAGCAAAACACGATTAAATGGGCGAAATCGACAATGTTAATTAAAAACACTCAAATTTTGACTAATTCAACGAAGAACAGTGCATTTTTTGTTAAAATCGAAGAACCCCAACACAAAGCATCATCGAAAAAATTACTAAAATGGATCTAGAACTGATTTGAGAAGAAAATTACACTTACCTGAGTAAGAGAAATTAAAAAATTTCGCTTGAGGAAGCAAGAATCGACCAAAATTTTTTGTTCGAAAAAATAGGAACCTAAATCGGGAGAAGGAAGGTTTTGAGGAGAGAAAAATGTGTAGTTGAAAATATTAAATGAATTTAGTAAATATTTTGAAAATGAAAAAATATTAAAAGGGACTATGTTGTAGTTTTTAAAAAGTTATATTTTTTCCTCAAGTTTTAAAAATATTAAAACATGACCCCAAAATCCTGGCCCACTTTTTAACCTTTTCAAAACCTAACCCTAAAAATAAATCAAAAAGAAATTTGATGTCTGTGCCTCAAAATAAGTTTTGAAAGTGGGTAGAAATCAAAATTGTGTCGAGTAGCTGTAGATGGCCATGGCCTTAGGATATGTTTTAGGATATGTTTGTGATGGCTATTGGGATATTATTTTGCTGAATCTGTTGTTCGCGTCGTAATATTCGATTCGTTTGTTGTAGATATTGTCTCATAGTTGGTATAATTGGGTAGTTTTATTCACATTCTTTCTTGTCGTTGCCTTGTTCAAAGTCTAAGGCATTTACATGATAGTTAGATAACTTTGGTTTGCTTTCCTGTCGATGCCGAAGTTGAAGAGTCATCATGTAACAAATATATAGTTTGGTGTTCCGCACCACTTAGTTGCCTGATTATCTCTTATGATATCAACGTGTATCTGCATGTCTAATCCTGCAACTTTCCCGTGCGTTATTAGTGGTAAAGGATTTCTTCATCTTAAGAACTAATTTCCAAGAGCTATCAGATTAGTCAATTCCCAAATTTGTATGTATACATATAACATATATTTTCATTTTTGTTCAAGAAACAAAAAAAAAAGGGGGTTTGGGGGTTTTTGATTATGGTCAATTGATTTTTGATTATTTGTAAAGTTATATACTTTTTCAATAAAAATGGAATTGGTTGATCAGTATGAATCTTCTCCTATGGTTCCTCCTCATTTTGTGATTACCGACCCTAGTGAGATAGATCTCGAAGCTGGTTTTGGTGAACAGATTCAGTGTAGAATTTGCCTTGATACTGATGGTTATTTTCTTTCTTTTGACCCTTTTAATTTCCTTTTCTTGGTTTTGTTGTTGGTTTATTTTTTGTGTACTTAATTAGGATTTTTTTTCGGTGTTTGTTACTGTAAAGGAAGCTGCTATAGATGATTCTTGAGACCATGTGGTAGAAATGAAAGTATTTTGGTGAATTTGTATTGAAAATATGATACCATAACCTGAAATTATACAAGTTGTGTACTAGTCGACATACATACAAACAAACTTGAATTCTGGTGATGAGATAATGAACAGACTATTACATTTGGTAATTCCCTTAGGTTTATAGTGCTTCCTTGGGCTTCTATAGTGATATCTTGTCATCTTGAGAGTTATGCTGTCTACAGAATGTGTACACTTTTTGCTCTTTGCTTTTGGATATTCACTGCCCGGCTTGATTTTCTAGTTAAATATGTTTTGGCTTCAAAAATTCTGTGTT
>NC_061113.1:223308320-223389388 GCF_002878395.1 Capsicum annuum
AAGGAAATTCATTTTTCAATCATATTATAAAATATTTTAATTAAATATAATTAGATATTTTAACATCAAAATCACAAAATATCTTTTGATACTCGCAGTCGCATTTTTTAATTTTATTTTTAGGCGATATTGTGACCGTATATATGTATTTTGTTATATAAAATAAATATTTTATATTTTATTCTTATTTTTACATATATTCTATTATTTTTACACACACACACACATATATATATATATATATATATATTGTCAATAGTAAATCACAAAAGGATGTCGAATTGAACGCTTATACAAATTATATTTGTAATTTATATATCTTAAATTAAAATAATTTTGTAGGGTAGCAGGAAGCATCGATAAATCTAATTTTAGGAGAAAAAAAGTATTCAGGCTAACAATAATTCAACATTCAATTTATTCATTTCATCCGAACCCAACTCTTTTTTTTTTTTTTTATAAATTTCAAACAAGAGCCCGAATTATTTAAAATATTTAAAAAATAAATTAAATTTACTTTTGGGGAAGAGGGGTTGGCGGTCTAGTTGGGGGGGGGGGGAGAGGGGAGAAAGAGTGGGATAAGAAAAAAATTTGAAATATTTTTTTTAAATGGGGAGTATTAGGGGGTGGGGGTTGGGGGTAGGGGAGAGAGGGTGGAGTAAGGAAAAAATTAATTTTAAAAAATTATTTTTTTGAGGGGGGGTCGGGTAGGGGAGGTAAGAAAAAAGTTTGAATTTTTTTTTTTGGAAGGGGTTTGGGTTTTGGATTTTGGGTTGGGGGATGAGATAAGAAAAAAATTTAAAATACTTTTTTTAATAGGGTGGTAGGGGATGAGGTGGGGTGGGGCCGGGGGGAATTGAGGGTTGGAGTAGGAATAGATGATTTTTAGAGTTGTATGAATATTTCAACTTAAGAGTGAGGCTGAAAAAGAGTTTTGGAAAATGTTTTCCTTACTTTTTTAAGGGAAGCCATTTTCCTTAGAACTTCCCTTAGAAAGGAGGAAAATGAGTTGATTTGAAAAATATTTTTCAAAACTTTTAAGCCAACCAAACATGAGAAAATTGAAAACATTTTCTGAAAAATATTTTCTTTCATACCACACACACCCGGTTTTTTTAGGGTCAAAGTTAAATACGTATGAAAATTAATCGTGTCTGTTGGATTGCATTATAGGTGAGAATATATTTTATTTTATTTGGTAATAAAATGACATATTGGTGGGGTAAATTTGTAGGTGTAAGTTTGGTTACTTGTCACATTTTGGGTCACTCTTGGGCTTGCTAGATTACAAATCTTTATAGTAGAAATGTATTGTTAATCAATTTTGTCCAAGTTTGAACATGTTGTGCACAAGCTTCGAGTGTGAAGTGCAGGATTGTTTTTACATTATATATTGCTAAATTAATATATTTCGGATAAGTTTGAATAATTACATGTGATGCTTATTTATTGATTTATTTTATTTTCACCTCTCTTGACTTATTTGGATGTTGGATTTTAATCTTTTTCTCTTTTTTTCTTTTTCATGTGACCTCGGGAGTTGGAGTTTCCGCAACGGGGCTCGTTCTCGACCCAAACATTGGGTCAGCTGCTATTAGGATCGCAAAGCCTCGGAGTTCCGCAAATTAGGAGCTTAAGTTCCTAGGCTGAATTTATTATTCTTTATCACATTCCGATTTAATTTATATCTTTATATTGAGTTTTACTATTATTTTTATTTACTAACTCTGTGTTTATTTACTTTGTTTGAGACAACTTTGTAGGTTTATTGTTTTATAACTTCTTTATTATATGCGGATCCTTTAAATGAGCTCATATCATCATCACATTATTGCGATTAACGCTTGAGTAGTTAGTTCATAGAAACAAATTCCCTTCAAAAGACTAGCAAACCTTAAATTTAGCAAAATGTTTAGCTAGTTATATTGTTTTAAAAAAGACTTGCTAATAAATGGACGTAGTAACTCCTGCCTTTTGTTAAAAGAAAATGAATTTTTGAAATTAAATTAGGAATAAAGTGGGTCGCCAATTGTATATGCAAATGATCGATTTTAACTTGTTTAATGGATAATGCTAACATGCTATGCTATATTTTATTTTATAAATGCTATTATAATTTTCAAGCTTCCAAGTGAATAGAAATGCGAAGTATATGTATTCATTCGCTACCGCGTTCAAGGTACACTATTTTCAACGTTATTAAAAAATTATTTTCGTCATTATTATTGTTATATTATTATTTTATCATTCACATCATAATTATTATTACTTTGAAACATCGACAATATTTTATTACTACTATTTTGATTATTGTCATTATTATTATTATTATTATTATTATTATTATTATTATTATTATTATTGCAATTATCACTATTGTTGTCATTGTCACTAATTTGCATAATTCCAACATGTTCATAATACGGAACCTACTTTGCACTCTTAAAAAATATATTTTGTAAATAAATTTAATACTATAAAATATTTTATTTATTTTATAAATAATTAAAAATCAATATTTAAATTCACATGCCTATTCAAATTCCCTCATAGAATTATAAGACTTATAATATATAGAAATTATATTTTCATCCTTTTCATAGGCATGCATATTTTTTCACAACAATTACATTACTTCTCCGTACGCGGTAGCATCATGTTTATTATACCTTAAATTTTCTTCTAAATAATAATAATGAAAATTTTCTTGTCACTGTTTTAAGAAAATAACAATTAAAGATTTTCCTACTATTTTCCTAAACTAAGTGTAAGGACTATCTTCGGATAGGCTCTGAGGGGTGTCTAACACCTTCGCTTCGAGTAACCAAAATCCTTACTCAGAATCTCAAAAAGTTTTTAGAAGGCCAAAACAGAGTTTTACAATAAAAATGTTTTTTTCCTAATTATTACTAAAAAGTTAGGTGGCGACTCTAAAAAATAATGTTCAAATCCTAAGAGTCATAAATGCCACCATATGCCGTGTGCTGTTTCGACCGGTTCGAAATAGGGCGCAACAGAAAATGACGACTCTGCTGGGGATCCAATGAACTTAGGTTTAGCCTTAACATGTTTAGTTTAGGATTTTCATAATTTATTACGTTATTTGCTTGCTCATCTTTATATCATGCCTTCCGTGAAAGGACGCATGCCAAATTCAAACTTGTGCTCCTTATTTGTTTGTATAACACTACTTGTTACTGATTTATCACTTGCACTATTCCTATTGAGTCTTGGTCGTACACAATTCACATACTGAATACGCGAGGGGTGCATTGCGCTCCTCTGAAACCACTTTGGATTCCTTAGTTTCAGAGTTGGTGCAGTTAAGTTAGTACACTTTCTCACAAATATTCAGTCCCACTCTCGAAAATTTTTAGGGAAAAAATTTACTTTAGAAATAGGTTATATTGCATAAACCTTAGGTGGAACAGCCCAAGGTATTGTTCCCATGGTTAGGAAACCACCTTTCAAGTCAACGGGTTCTTTATGAACCCAACGACGCTATATGTGTGAAATGATTAATTGATCCAAATGTTAAGACCGTAATAAATTTAGGACATTGAGCTTACCCTGCCCGTTTTTCTTTACACAAGATGGAAATCAACCAAAACCTTGCCAATATCCACATACTGACTAACATTCCCCGGATCCTAAGACATTGGTGGGGAAATGTCCGAGTAGCACATGGAGAGGAGGTGTTCGTACATTTAGGATCTTTGATAGATTTGATGGAGATAAGGGCAAATGAGCTACTTATTCAATTTCTAGTCGAGTTCTGGGACCCGACTACAGTTACCTTCAGGTTCACGGACTTTAAGATCACGCCTACCTTGGAGGAGGTTAGCCAAATGGCTAACTTACAATTGGCGGGGCGAGTACCTTTAGCCCCCACAAAACATATCAAGGAGCGATTTTCTATGCTTGATCGGGCTGAGAATCGATGTAGGCTCAATGATCGCGGAGACAGGCTGGATAAGCCTGGGTTATCTCTTTGAGAGGTTCGGTAGGAGAGAGAGTTATGACCGTTTTTAGGAGGAGTTCTTCTTTACTAGGATCAACTGGGAAAGACATGTGGCCATTATTTTTATGGTGGCTTTCCTCGGCGTTATGGTGTTCCCGATGAGAAGGAACTAGATCAGCATCCACTTACTCCCCATGGTTATATTCATGTGCAGAGGGTCGGTCAGAACCACTATTGTGCTGATGATTTTAGCAGAGATATTTTGGTCCCTGTCTGCGTGCTCCAGGGGACATGGCTTTTTCAGAGGTTGCAACCTAATGCTCCAAGTTTGGGCATTAGAACATTTTTATCATAGGGACGGCATTAGAGAGACAGGTCGTCCTAACCAGATTCGCAGCCACAGACTTAGGGTGGCTATGTGGGAGATGCCGAATAATGAGGACCAATGGCATATCTTCCTAACACATCTCACCAGTAATCTCATCCAGTCGAGGCTACCATGGGTTAGCGGTCGAGTAATGCTAAGGAGGCATTACACTTATTTCCTTGAGTTGATTGGGTTGGAAGGAATCCAGCCATACGCGCCACTAAGAGTTCTATGACAATTTGGCATGATTCAGAATGTGCCTTTATAGTCAAACATGGAGTTATCGGAAGTAGATTATGAAGAAAGAATCCCCATGGAGAGACTTGGTAACCTAGTCCATGGGTGGGGAAAGATCATTAGCTTAGGCATGCACGATAATCCCTACTGTACCCCCGAATACTACACATGGTACCGATCGGGAGGCATTCTGTCCAGACCAAGTTATGAGGCACTTCAGGGACTTACAGACGTTCATAGAGACGATCAGATCCGGGATCTGTTGTTGCACCTTAGGCCCGTGACCACCGCCATGTAGGAGCAGGTGATTACGGGATTAGTGGATCACCTCATCCAGGCAGTAGATGATAAACCTGAGAAGGAAATGGAAGAAGATCCTAAAGAGGACCCGGAGAAAGATCCAGAGAAGGACCCGATAGAAGAGCAGGATGGAGAACTGACAGAGGAGATGGAGGAGGACCCTGAAGAAAAGGAGTACGGACCCATAGATTTTGGTGGCGGAGCAGACGAAGAGCACCAAGGGTAGCAGTCAGACGGGTCCCCAGAATATCACCCGGGGCCCTATTATGACTTAGACGATGAAGATGATGAACCCCCCAACTGGACTTAGGATCCATCTGCTATCTCTGATTCCCGAAGGGTATTGCACGACCTATTTGTACTTTTGTCTTTTATTTTTGCTTTCCCTAAAGGGTGTTGCATGGCCTCTACTGATATTGCTAAAAGCCTACCATTATGTAATCTGTAGTTCAAACATTTTCTCTTTGTAACCTGTGGCTTAACACTTTGCCTCTTTATTTATCAAAATACCTTTGTCCTGAATTTAAGTACAATTTAAAACTTTGGATCGATTAAACATAGTTGCGTCGTAGGCCCACCTTTGGCAAAAATGGGCTCTATATTAGGACACGCTTAAATGTCGCCAACTTGGCGTATATATGTGTTACTTGTTACATTTTCGGTTTTCCCCAAACTAACATAGTTTTCTTTTGCTTTTTCTTTTTTTCTTTCTTTTGTTTATCAATCCCCGAAAAAGAAAGTTGATTTATGTTGATTGGAAAACTGGAAGAGTCCCAATACAACCTTCGATCGAAAGATAAAATGACTAACAGAGATAAGCCGCGATGATACCAGTGGATGACACCGAGAGTTCTCAAAGGCCGTCAGATACTCAGAACGATGAACAAATGGCCAGTATGGCATAGAAAATTGAGGTCCTAAAAGAGGAACTCCATTAAATGTGTGATCTAACCAAGCTTACAATAGCTAGCTTTCCCGCTCAGTTGCAGACTCCAAGTAATGAATTACCACCAGGCGTTCCCGCTAACCAAGCAAATATACTGTATGCTCAAGCCCCACCAACTCTTCAACCTACTGTCAGAATTACACCTGCTTATTTATTTCCTACTCAGAACTTTACTATTCCAGTCTATCCAGAAATTCAACACATATCCGAGGCACATGTCACTTGTGAGATACCTACGCTACCATATATGCTACCAAAGCTCATACTTTCGCAATATCTGCAACTCTTAAGTTTCCATATAAGGTTCATTGGTATATGAGATTGGTAAAGGGTGTCCAATCAAGTGAAGAAGGGTCGATAGCAGCCCAATTCGAAAGTCTAAAGAAGGCATTCAAAAATATGCAAATCACCAGAGGGACTGAAAGCTTGGACTACAATGACTTATGCATTCATCCGGATATCGACATGCCAGTGGGATACAAACCACCAAAGTTTGATGTGTTTAATGGAAAGGGTGACCCGCATGCCCACCTGAGGGCTTACTGCGATAAGTTTGTCGGTGTAAGAAGGAACGAGAAATTGAGAATGAAGTTGTTCATTCGGAGTTTGTTGGGAGAAGCTTTGACTTGGTACACCCGAAAAGACCCCCATAAGTGGCGTGACTGGTGGGAAATGGCTGAGAATTTCATGAGTCGCTTTAGATTTAACACTGAGATTGACCCAGACCGGTTCTCATTGGTTAATATACAGAAGAAGCCATCTGAATCATTTCAAGAATATCCATAGCATTGGAGGACCGAGGCTGCGAGGATCCAGCCTCCACCGGATGAAGTTGAGCTCTCCAAATATTTTATCTGAGCACATGAGGGTGTTTACTTTGACAAGATGATGTTGATGATGGGCCAAAAGTTTGCATAATTGGTCAAAATGGGAGATTTCATAGAAGAAGGCATCAAGTCAGGGAAGATCCAATCTATAGCTGTACTACAAGCTGCGAGTAAGGCCATGTAGGCTGGTTCCATTAATGGTAACAATAAAAAGAGGTAAGATGTCTCAGCCTTCACATCATACTACCGACTTGGAAATTCTTCCTACCGTTACCCTATCAACCCCCAAATTATTGCATATGTCCCAGTGTACAATACTCAACCATATTATAATCCACCTTGAGCTCCAGCATACCAAAATCCACCAAGACTATATGCCCCTATCCAAGCTCCAGCTTACCAAAATAGACCAGCCTATGCGCCTAGACCACGTCCAAACTTTAAAGCAAGAAATGCCCGTACCTACACACCAATTGCAGAACCTTTGGCCCAGTTGTTTAAAAGATTAAGGGTTGCTGGTTTATTGCGTCCAATTGAGGGAAAGACCCCTGATCTGATATCTCAAAACTTCGATGGCAGCAAGCAGTGCGCCTATCACTCAGGAGTCCAAGGGCATGACATAGAAGACTACTACAGCTTGACGAATTAAATTGAGTCTCTGATAAAGAGAGGTATAATCAAATGCACCGCCGCAGCTGTGAGGGGCGTTATATATCAAAATTATATTATCATCCTATTCATAGGCATGTATATTTTTTCACAACAATTACATTACTTCCTCGTACGTGGTAGAGTCATGTTTATTATACCTTAAATTTTCTTCTAAATAATAATAATGAAAATTTTCTTATCGCTGTTTTATGCAAATAACAATTAAAAGCTTTTCCTATTATTTTTCTAAACCAAGTGTAAGGACTATCTTCGGATAGGCTCTGAGGGGTGCCTAACACCTTCCCCTCGAGTAACCAAAACATTTACTTAGAATCTCAAAAAGTTTTTAGAAGACCAAAATAGAGTTTTATAATAAAAATGGGTTTTCCTAATTTTTCCTAAAAAGTTAGGTGGCGACTGTAAAAAATAATTTTCAAATCCCAAGAGGCATAAACTCCATCATATGCCATGTGCTATTTCGACCGGTTTGAAATAAGGCATGACAATGCCTATCCATGGAAATTTAACCTTTATAAAATGGAAAATAGTTACTTGACTTTGGTAGCAGAGTCTTTCATAACTATATGCTTTATCATGTCTTCTTGCATTCCTTCTTTTCCACAATTCCCATATAAGTATAAGAGGTATGATCTTGAATATAATTTTTAGCTTTGCTGGGATTGAGACATTCTACCACCTTGTAATTAGCTATTGGAGATGTGTATTTTCCACTCCTATCCCTGCACACGAAGCAATTTGCTTTCATAGCCTTTGGTGTATGGTAGTTGCTAGAAAAAGATAAGACATCACCTATTGTTTTAATTCTTCACATCAATAGCATCTAGATGCTTGGTTTATTCTCATTCTCTAGAGATTGTTTTCTGTAGCTATCCTTCTCTTCCATAACCTTCAGTAGAAAAAAATAATCTTAAAAATTAATTCTCTAGAGATTGTCCGTGCTAATTATGATGATTTCAAAACTTGTATAGAATTTTGTGAGCTAACTCAAGTCCAGTTCAAGGGGATTCCATTTACATGGTGAAATGATAGAGGTGGAGACAATTGTATTTTGAAAGTTTGTATAGAAATGATATATAGAGTATATTTTCATATTTAAAGGTTGATCACTTGCCCAGAACAAGATCAGATCATGCTCTTTTACTCCTTAATTACGAAGATAGAATTTCCAATAAAAAGAAACCTTTTTAGGAAAGGTTTCTAAAATTCTAGATAGAGCATGAGATTTTTTAGGATGTAGTGCGCTTTAGTTGGGACTGTTTATGTTCCTCTATTCCTTTTTAGATTTTTAAAGAAAGGTGAAGAAGGTTAAAATAGCTTTGTCTGTATGGAGTAAGGAAACATTTGGGGACATCTTTCGATAGTTAATCATTAGAGAGGAGATAACTAGAATAAAGGAGAAGTTGTTTGAGGAAAACCTCACAGGTGAGAATAGAGCTTTTATAGAGTTAGCTAAGGTTGAATACAATAAATATCTTCACTTTGAAGAAAGTTATTGACAACAAAAGGCAGGATACGAATGGTTAGAAAGTGGAGATAGAAATACTAGATTCTTTCACAGTTAAATCAAAGAGAGGAAACAAAAGATAAAAGTGATAATGATTTAAAATTCTCCGGGGCTTGTGGTTAGAAGAGAAAGATGGGATAGTAGTTGAAGCAGTAGATCATTTTCAAAAGCAGTTTCAATAAGATAGGGATGTTACTAGTTTTTAATTATTTTCCCACATCCTTAGTATCTGAAGAGGAGAATATTGTTGTGGGGATAATTTCAGATGGTGAAGAGGTGAAAAATAGAGTTGTCATACTTAATAGTGATAGTTCTGGTAGACCTGATGGACTCACTGGAAGGTTTTTTAAATTTATTGGGATATTACAGGAACAAATACAATAAGGCTGGTGAAAAACTTCTTTAATGGTAATACTCTTCCAAAGTCCATAACTCATACTGATTTGATTTTCATACCTAAGAACGACAATGTTCAAACCTTTTCAAATATGAGACTAATTAGCTTGAGTAATTTTGTTAACAAGTTTCTTTCTAGAATTACTCATGATATACTATAGAATATTATGCCTAAGTTGATGTCCTCTAATCTGACTTTGTCAAAGGGAGAAATATTATTAAAAGTGTCCTTCTTGCTCAGAAATTAGTAACAAATATTACCAATAGAGGGAAGCCTTCTAATGTTGTCATAAAGTTTTACATGACCAAAGCATATGATAGAGTGTCATGGTGTTTCCTTATATAAGTTTTAATGAGATTTTCTGATAAATTTGTAGATATGGTTGGGAGGTTGATATCAAATAATTACTACTTTGTGTTACTGAATGGCCAAGCATATGGTTTTTTTTACTCTACTAGGGAAGTGAAACAGGGAGATCCTCTTTCTCCATCCCTCTTCATATTATCAGCAGAGATATTATCTAGAACACTTAACTCCTTACTTGAAGACCGTTTTTTTTATAGGGCATGCGATGACTAAGTGACGTGCTAATCTTAATCACTTCTTACATGCAAATGACACAATTCTATTTGCCTCATGCCATAGTTATTATTTGGAGATTATTATCACTGTCTTGCAGGATTATGAGTAGCAATCTTGTCAAAAGGTGAAAAAAGAGAAAAGTTTTTACTATTTGCACGAAAATATAACAACAAGGATTTCAAGGCAGGTGGAGAAATGTACATGAATGAGCAAAGGGGCATTTTATTTGAAGTAATTAGTTGTCCCATCACTCATACTAGGAGAAAAAGAGAATATTATATAGAGAGATTTGAGAAAGTAAAAGGTAAACGTTAACATGAAAAAGAAAGATAATTTCTTTTGGTGGTAAAGAAGTTCTCCTTACTAGTGTTCCTCAAAGCATTTCCATTTATGTCTTATATGCTATCCTCCCCTCTAAATGTGTTATTAAGGAATGGCACTGTATATTTGCTAAAATATTTTAGAGTAATAAGAAACCGGGTTAAATTAAGCATTGGTCTAAGTGGGAAAAAATTTGTTTGCCAAATAGGAAGAGGGACAAGACTTTTGGTTTATGTTTGGTGTCTCTAAGGTTCTATATGCTAAACTGTGATGGAGATTTAGGACTCATATTTTTTATTGGGCTAATTTATTGTGGAATAAATACTGCAAGAAACAGATTCCCACTCTTGTTTATGGAGATGGGGCTCTCAGGTTTGAAAGTTTATGTTAGAGAATAGGGATTGCCTAGAAAAACACTTGTGGTTGGAGCCTAGAGGAGGTACTTCTAATATCTGGTATAACAATTGGACAAATATAGAATCTTTATTTTTGCATTAGTCTGATACGCACACTTGCCACCCCATGAAAGATGTTGGAGATTTATTATAAAGAGGGTTGGGACTTTATAGCATTATGAGATATTTTTGCCTGAGTATGTGGTGGAGCATATCAGACATAACATGAGTTGTGTACAACCAAGCAATCAGGGGGATAAACCTTGACACACTAAATCTAGTAAAGGAAAGTTCAATGTTGAAAGTGCTTGGGAGTTGTTGAGACAAAAAGCTAACTTGAATGAGGATTTGAAGCTTTTATGGATTAAAGAATTACCGTTTAAGTTTGTTTTTTTTTTGGCTTGGAGAATTTGGCATGGTAAGTTCCTGTGGCAGATTTAATGCACAGTTGGAATCCTAACATTTCTCAAATTATAAGAGTTGTTCCATCCCATTAGCCGAGACAACTGAGCACAAGTGAAGTAGCAACCAGAATTTGAAATCACTACTTTAGAGTTCCTGGTCTTATAGGTCCTTTTTTAAATTTGAAATAGACTTTCAGAAGGTAGAGGTATTCACAGGGCAATCATAGAATTCAAGTGGGTTCTCAAGTTGTTTATATTGTGATTTTTTGGTATTTGTGGAGAAAAATGAACACTATTCTACATGGTGGTTTATATTCAGGAGGAAAGGTTATTTGGGAGATCAGTGAAACTATTTTGAAGTTAATTAAATTTTGATTCAAGATGATCATTCAAAAAATTATGTGGCCCTATATTATTAATGATTTATTCAGGCACAGAGATACCTACAACATTAGAATTGTGAGGTGAAACCCTCTTCCTATTAATAAGTGGAAATACAACACTAATGGAGCTTCCTGGGGTAACCCAGAGCCTAGCTCTGCAACTTTTTGCATAAGAGACCATGAAGGAAATCTATTAATTGCTAAAGGTTTTAGTTTACAAGATACCACTAATCTAGTAGCTGAAGCTAGGGCTATTAGAGAAGGCTTGGTGTTTACAAGATACCACTAATCTAGCAGCTAAAACTAGGGCTATTAGAGAAGGTTTGGTGTTTTGTAAGGAGCAGTTGATAACTCATGTTATTATCGAAACAAATTCAATGGCCATGGTATAGATTTTAGAAGGAGGATTAGGCATTCCTTGGAGTGTGATGTTAGAGGTTAATTCCATAAATAGTTTGAAGAGTTTTTTTAATCAATAAGAGTACAATATTTCTTTTGGGAAGGAAATACTCTTGATTATTTTGCTAACCCAGTTTTTGTTTTTGCATGTGATTACCAGTTTAACCATTTTCAAGTCATTCCTAAGGAAGGCAGAAGAATACTAAACTTAGACAAAATGGCATTGCTCTAATTAAAAGATGATTGATATATTAAAGTTTATTTCATGAATATAATGGATAACTTCTTAATGCAGATTACTGCAGCAGAAATAAGTTGGTGTACATTACTATTTTTCTTTAATTTATGTCTGATGAAATTTCATAGTGGTTTGCGTATTTGCACTTGTGAGAGCTTTAAGGTATTTGTCGAATACCAAACTAGGGCATTAGCTTCGAAAGTAGGTTCTAAGCTTGTCTCTTTATTTCTCCTGCGTAACCTGCAAAAGCTCAAAAGAAATTAGTTATTAAAAATCTGTGATATTTCCTTCCCCAATCTAGATTTCAGATGGTTGTATTAATTTCATTAGAGATTCTACCCATCGAGATCGAGCATGGAAAGCTCATCTTTCTCAGGAGTTGAAGAGGTGTGGTCATCTCTCAGCTAAAAATTATAGCACATACTCTTGAGGACCCTGCTGAATTGGCCATGCACAACCCCGAGGATGTTCCTTCTTAAGTTACCCATGGTTGAGATTGGGCGGATTCAACAAAGAAGATACAGATTTGGTATGAAGATGAAGTATTGTGAACACTCATCAGGGATTGATAAACTCAAATCGATGGTTATTCCAATAGCCATTTTCAAATGAGAACAGAACCTGTGTAAATTGATGAATCACACCTTTGCCTAAGTTTTTCAATTATGTTTGATGTTTCTTCTTCTCTCACAGCACGAAAAGATATATAATTGGGAGCTTTCTTGGAGATGGTGGTGACTTTTTTTGGATGTTTGAAGCAGAGCGTATTCGGGATTTAAAGTTTATAGGTTCTTCATATTAGACCAAAATAAAAACGAATAGTATCTAAGGGGATATGAACCCACAATCAAGAGGTCAACAAAACTTTTACAAAGCTCTTTGCTCCACTAGACCAACATCACGTTTTATTTATAGATTACCAACTTATATTTGTTATATATTTATTAGACTTCTCAATATAAATGCAGGATCCACATGAAAGTTACTGAATTTTCGAAAACTCCCACCTAACTCTAACTCTCTGGATCCGCCCCTGATTTGAAGTAGCAAAAAACTATTGATGAAAGAAGAAAATGAACAAAGATAGAGGAATTAGGAGAGAATACCAGGGGATATCCATTTTTTTTCGTCCAAAAGTATTCAGGAGAGAAATCTAGAATTGGGTGTACATTTGTTAACGAAAATTTTTACTATGTGAGTCGCACAACCAAAAAAAGTTGTGTGATCCTCCATTAAATTTTTGACACATGGATAATGGGTCTTATTTATTCAATTTTATAATTAAAAGCAATGAAACTCCATCTATCAGCCTTTATAAGGATTTTTTTTACCATAAAATATTAAAATGTGATTTTTTTTAGAATATTTTTTATTTTATTTTATTTAAAAATTAATGTTTGACCATGAAAATTTCAAATCTAACTTAAAATTATATTTCAAGTTTGAAAAATAGTTTCGAATCTGTTTCCAATAGAATTTTCACTTTTTTCAGTAAGATGTGAAATACTTATTTTTCTACAAATCTAAAACATTGAAATATTATTTTATATATTTTAATTTATGTGAAAGTTTTGAACGGTACATATTTAAGAAAATAAAGAAAGACTTTTAAATTGGGATAAAATATAGTATTTTATAAGCTAAAAAAAATTTGTGTGACTATATTTCTCTGAGAGTAAAATATATAGTATTTTATAATTAAATTATTACTAAGATAAAAAGGATGAAGCACTCTCTCTAGTAAAGTTTGCATACGTTCTACCTTCCCCAAATTCCATTTGTGAGATATTATGAGAAATGTTAGGGGTTGTTTGGTACACTGGATGAGATAAGTAAGACTATCTCATGAGACTATTTTATCCCCCTGCCTCCATGGGATAGTAATTCCACCATTTTAGCACAAATGGTAGGATAACATAGTCCCGAAATTAAATAATACCTTATACCAAATATGGAATAATAATAAAATTATTTTTCTTATCCTTCTACCAAATGATCCCTTATTGTACTAAATTTTAAAATATATCTTTATTTCTAAATTCCAAAAAGAAACCATAAATTTAAACAAATGGAATATCTATTCATAAAAATAGGACCAATATAATATGTTCTACTGTTATCGGTCCTAAGCCAGGGATCTATCGGAAACAACCTCTCTACTTCATCTAAGGTAGTGGTATGGTCTACGTACACTCTATCCTCCCCATACCCTGCTATGTGGGAATACACTGGGTATGTTGTTGTTGTAAAAATAGGACCAATACATAAATTTGATGTAATTTTTATATCAAATAACGATCAAAATTTTACGTGTCATATTTTTACCGTACACATCGTTATATCTGACAAGAGCCATATAATTCTTTTTTTTTATATTTTATATTTACTTTAACACAATTTATTTACCAACTAAGACCCACATGAATTATATAAATATATTTTCTCACTTATATTCATTGCTTTCATTGTAAAATCAAAAGAGTAGAGCTTATTATTTGTGTGTGAAAAACTAAGGGAGGGTCACACAACTTTGGCTGTGACTCCCATTGTAAAAATTTTCGTGGAAACAAATATCTAGCCGCATCGTACCAAATTGAAAACAGACATCATTTTCAGAAACCGCTAGCTGAAGATGATTTTAATTGAGAAAAGCTACACTACACAAACTAAAGGAGACGAACAACCACTATTGTATTATTTGCATTATTGCATAACAAAGAAGATAACATTATTGCATAACAAAGAAGATAACTATTCGAACTTTAACCACAAATTTTGTTTCGTACTATGTAATTAAGTTCACTACATTTTCTTTCTTTTTTGTCATCTTCTTTTCATATAGTACAAAAAGTTTACTTTCAAAATATCATATGAACATAGAAAATTATAACAAAGTCACACGGAGGAAAAGGTCTAAAACATACTGAAGTAAATATTAGAATGACTCAATAACACAAATAATGTCTTATTCCTTCTTAGTCCTTCACAAGATGAACTTTTTTGTGTTTTTGCAAAGAACTCGTAAGTTAGGAGGTAATTTACAAAAAATAATTGAGACATGTTATGAGTTAAGCACATACCTCTCTTTCCTCTTATTTTGCAATCGGGTATATAACTAAGTGTGGACAGCTTATTAATTCATAGCAAAAGAAAGAAAAATGGTCCTATACGTGTAGAACAGTTTGAAGTTTTTGGCACATCGCATTATCAATGCTATCTGTAGAACATGTTAAAATAAGGAATCTTGCATTCGAGAACATAAAAGAGATGTACAAAGTACTTGAAAAGAAGGAGTCAACCAGAACACTCAGGGGTTACAAAAGTGTGGGATAACTTATCCCGGAATTAAGAGTTATTACCGGGATAAGTTATCCCTACCTTGGGGTGGTATAGTAATATCGGGATAACTTATACCGGGATAAAATATGTAAATTATCAAAAATACCCTCCTTGAACCCTCTTTATACATCACCTTTTCACATCCATATATATTTCCATAATTTTTAATACCATTTTCTTCACTACTTGTTATTTTTTTGATAATATATTTTTCTATTAAAAAATTACATTATAAATATAATATTTATTTATGAATATATTATAGGTTGAATTTGTTTGCCTAATGCTTATGTTTATTTGTAATTTAATTTCTCTTATAAAAATATTGACTTTAGTACTTAATTACATATTTTTAATTAAATAATCTTTTGTCATTTAAAAATTTAAATTTTATATATCAATTAAAATAAATAACTTTAATATTTAACAATATAAGAGTGATATGTGTTTAAATGAAGTGATAAAAACAATAAAATCTCTTTTACTAAAATAAATTTAAGATGAAAGTTTGATTTTTAAAAAATGCACGATTCAATTATGAAAATTCACACATAAAAATATTTAAGCTAAATAAGATGAAAATTTTATTTTTAAGAATGAACAAATAAATTTTGCAAGAAAAATATAAAAAAATAAATAAGGTGAAGGATGTTTTTGTACCATGCATACTATTTTTATATGACAAATCAAACACTCAATAACAAATAATCTCAGCATAACTAATCCCAACATAATTTATTCGATCATAACTAACCCCAATATAACTTGCCTTCAAACCAAACGACCCCTTAGAACATTCTGTGAAATTACTAACTATTTGTATTGTTGGCACCTATGTTGTATGACATATAAATAGGCGATAAGAGGACCGATCTACGTACACAATAAGAAACTAAAAATTACACAAATCCACAGCTTATGTTTTACTTATTACAAAAAATTTCATCTCCTTAAACATATTACTTAAATCCTACTTTTTCAGTTTCTCTCTTTTAAATACATACATATCCCCTTTTCTCTCAAGATTTCCCCCCCTTAAAAAACGGCTACAATCAAGGATCAATTTTCATGTTTGAAATCAATCATGTTTGACTCCAACTCAATGGTATTCAATTTTAACATAATCTCCTTTTATCATTTTGATTTTTTCGATTTTGAGGTTAGTAATTTTTTTTTTTTACATGATCGAAATTAGTTGATTTAGAATGAACAAATTGTTGCATGTTGTGATTAAGTAATTTTTTGGATTTATACTTTACCAAAATATAGTTTATATATCTGGATTTCCCTTTTTATTTTCAAAATTCTTTAATTCAAATACTAATTAGATAGTTCTTAGTAAATGGATGATTCTCCTTCTTTAGTTTAGGATTAACTCAGTTAGAGTATAATGAACCAATAAATTTGGTAGTTGGGTTCATTCCCGGAGTATTTAATTACGAGTAATATAACTTTGTTGAAAACAGATCAAAAAATCGTAACGATATTTAAAAAAAAACACTTAAAAATAACATATATATATATATATGTGTGTGTGTGTGTGTGTGTGTGGTATGAGACTTTTTGTTAAATGATGGATAACGTATAATATTTACATATGTTGTTATATACATAGTTGTGGATAGTGATGTATATGTTTATATATACATTGTTTTGTTATGTATATATTGGTTTAAATAATTACAATACATAAAAAAACTTTTTTATATATATTTTCTTATACATAATAAATCTGGTTGTTAATGTTGTCCTGTGATATTCTAGTATATTGAATCTGTATTGATTTTGTTAACAACAACATATACAATAAAATAAAATTGAAAATACATCAAACAAAGATGGTAAAGTGAAGAAACTGATATTTATGCCTTCTCAACAATATCCAACTTAAATTGTTCAACAAAACATTATATAAAAGTAGAAAATGATAATCGAGTGATTAATCAACATAAGTAGAGGAAAATTTTAAGTTACTACTCTATTTGTAAAAAAGTTATAGGAATGCCTATTGTGACCCTCATGCCCGCATCGTCCACACCAATTTTTGCTTGATGAAAAACTTTTGCTTGATTTCTTCTTCCTCCCTTTCCTAGGTTTTTCGGTTGTCGTTTATATATCGATGTATCATCGAAGGACATAACTGTGATAGACAAACTAAATATAATTATTATATCTAATATTTTAGAACTTTTTTACTACACATATATGTTTGTATATACATAGTGCGATTATGTATATATTGGTATAAATATTTACAATACATAATAAGTTGTTTTCTATGTGTTTTCATATACATAATAACTATATTTTTAACGTTGTCATATGTTTTGTATAGCAACATATACTGATGATATGTATATGTTGTTCCTGAATAAAAATTGTTCAACAATAAAGAATGTTCTTGAATAATTATGTATAGTGTGTTGAAAAAAATCAGACAAAATATATACATAGCTGAATTTTACAAATACACATCTCTGACTATAATTTTTTTTCACCTTTTACAAAATGAGAACAAAAAATAAAGATATAAATATACATATACAAAGTCAAGAAAAAGAAAGCAACCATTAAGGAGAGAATACACACAGTAATGAATGGGAGATAAACTAGAAAATAGAGAAAAAACAAAGGAGAATTAAGGATTAATACATGTTTTTCTTCCCCCATTAAAAATAATAGAACATCATTTTTTTCTTTCTTCAAAATTCAAGTAACAACAATAATAGAGAGAGTGAGCAATCATTAATAAAGAAGAAACTACAACAAAAAGAAGCTATACACACAAAAAAATTCATACATCAAACAAATTTTAAAAAAAGAAGAAGCAACGAACAGAAAGATTTTTTTTCCTTTCTTCTTCGCCATGGATAGCAGTAGTAACAGAATGGAGGAATTTTTCCATTAGAACAAAAATCTACACCCGTTAGGTTATGCATATCTTGGGATTTATGTTATTTATATGGAATTTCTCATCTCTAATTCAATCGCAATTGCATAATCAACCTCAAACACGAAATATTTCCAACAATAATTTTGACACTTTTTGTATCTTTCTCATTGTATTTTCGGATTGTTAGACACCTAAATGTCTCCAAAAAAATACATATTTATCTTCTTGAATAAAAAAAATTAATTTCTTTTGCAAGAGATGATAAATCGGTGATTAGATTGTTTGTGATTTCTATTTTTTGATTGATTTTTTTGTTTATGTATTGTTGTTTTCAAAATTTGAAATAGTATAGCTGTTACACAAATTAAGGGATGTAGTAATCCAACATTAATGTTGTTGCGTTAATTGCTTGCTAAATAGAAGGAAGATCAGTTAATTTCCTATTTAAACGTCATAATTAGATTTTCATATACATAGGGTCTTATGTATGTAACGGCTGAATTATGTATATTAATCGGGAAGGAGAAAAAATTAATTAAGAAGATGGGAGAGAAGGTAAATATGTTTAATAGGGTTGGGATTTATGTTATTTATACAATAAGAAATGAAGTGCAATAAACCTAACTAGAGCATGGAGTTGCCACTGCGAGTAAAGGTAATTTCCTACGAATAGTGATGCCAGTGCTTTCAGTTATATCCAAATTATCCTTTTTAATCCCTTCTGGCGATGCGAAATTGAACTTGTGCACAAGCTTTGCTAATGCTAGCTCATTCGCCATAATAGCAAAAGTAATTCCTGGACAGCCCCTCCTGCCACCTCTGAAGAGAATCAACTCAATGTTTAGTCCTCTGAAATCAATATCACTATTCAAGAATCTCTCAGGCCGATATTCGTCTGGATCATCCCATGACAACGGGTCTCTGGCAATTGCCCAAGCATTAATAAGGACTTGAGTTTAAGCAGGTATGTGATAGTCTAGTAATTTTACGTCTTCTATTGCTTCTCGAGGAACTAGTAGTGGAAGCGCTGGATGAAGCCTAAGTGTCTCTTTGATCACTGCTTTCAGATATAACATATATCCTAAGTCGTCCTCTGTTACCTCTGCTTTCCTCTGGACTAATTCTCGCACTCTATTCTGTAATTTTTTCATGGCACTTGGATGCCTCAAAAGCTCTATCATTATCCACTCTGAAGTTGTATTTATTGAATCCGTACCAGTAAATGACTCCTTCGCATTAAAAGAAGCACAAATAAAAATGAGACTGTGGATCCATTTTAACTCTTGGTGGATCAATTATAAAAGGCATCCTCAATACATGGGACATAAACCACAAATTTCTAAATTTTAGTATTTAAATAATAAAGAATATGAAAACTAAATAAAAATATATGAGAGATGTTATAGAATTCAAACTAATAGGCATAATAACAGGGAAAATTAAAGCTCAATGCTTTAGGGCCATCTAGTTTAGAACTATCTATGCAGTATATAGACATTGTATACTTTATATCATATAGAAATATACTATACATACCTATACACAATATAAGTCACCAAAATTTTAAATTTGAACTATGAAGCAATATGTCGTAAAGACATTTTAATATTATTAAATATGATTATGTCTAAGTATTTTGCCTACAATTAGTGATCTTAATGGCATTATCAAGAATACAAAGTGGGAGTTTTGTTTTGCTGCATGTCATAATGGTTCGTTTCTTTGATTAATTTATGCAACATTATCTTTTCATCCTTCAACCATTATTTGGCAATGTACCCACGTGCATGGCTGCAATTTTCAGCTTCCAATTATTCCCATTTCATTTTGTTTTATGAGCCTTTAATCACAATAGTTAGTGGTGGTAGAATATAGACATAAGTTTCACGTAACTCTTGTAACTTTTATTCTTTATTCCTCTATTACCTTATTCTTTATGTGGTGTAACTCATGTAATTCTTGTAAACTCTAAGCCATTAATATTCTATCTTTACTACCCCACTTTTATTCTTATTCATTGTATGGAAGACTTCCTCTCCTATAAATAGAGATGGTCTTGCACATTTTTTACAAATAAGATAGTATAGAGTTCACAAAAATTAGTAAAAAAGAGAGTTTATTAGTTGAAGGGGGATATTCTTTTTGTGGAGCTTTGAACTCAACTCTTGTCCAGAGTTATTCTTAGTGAGAAAGGTTGCTGTATCCTGGAGGGGACAAGTCAAGAAAATTACTGCTGGACTCGTGAAACATTTGCTGCAGTGGACTTGAATCTTCTTAAAGAGATCGAGATATCCGCGCCTCAGTCGAAAAAGAAGATATTCTTTTTATTTTCTTCACTTTTAATTTTCAGTTGTAAGTTCGTTATAATTTCACCAACAATTTTAAGGAGATTCAATGACAACAACTGAAAAAATCCGCGGATGTCAAGATGGGAGATCTCAACAAGCCATTCTGATTCAATGGTACTCACTTCAAGAGGTGGAAGGGTAAAGTGCTTTTCTACTTAAGTCTTCTCAATGTTTCTTATGTGTTAACTAAGAAGAACCCAAACAAAGTAGATAACTCTTCCATGACCGACAATGAAATTATCTCTTTTCAAGAGAAAGTTGAAAAGTATGATGGTGACTCCTACAAGTATCAATATTTTTTTCTTAATTGTCTATCTGATAATTTTATGATTATTATGATAGAACTTACTCTAGTGCAAAGAAAATTTGAAAAGCCTTGCAGAGTAAGTATGAAATTGAGGAGGTGGGAACGAAAAAATATGTAGCTTGCAGATCTTTTCATTTCCAAATGGTGGACAACAAATTAGTGGTAGATCAAGCTCAAGACTTCATAATGATTGTTGGCAAGCTCAGTCCGAAGAAGTCAAAATTAGATATAACCTTATTGTTTGTGGCATAATTGATAAACTTTCACCTTCATGGAAGAAATTTTAAAACACTGAGAATCCACATGGAGGAAGAAGCAAGGGGCCAAGATACACTTTTGCAAATAGAAGAAAACAATATAACACCAAAGGTAAATTTAACTTTTTCAAATAATGCTATCCCTGGAACTAACAAAAATACTACTTTGAAGCCTAAGAAGAAAAAATTCAAGAAAAATGATGGTAGACATCCCAATGACAATAATGGTGGAAACAACCAGGCAAAAAATCAGTATGTGCAAGAAAAGGACTATGTGTTGTCTGTGGCAAGAGTGGGCATATTGCTTGATTTTGTAAATTTCAGAAACGTGGGCCTAAACCTCAGGCAAACCTTGCCGAAGAAACATTTGTGGCAATGATAACATACATTAACATAGTGGATAATGTTGATAGAAGGTGAGATGACTCTGGTGCAAACCGTCATGTCTGTTATGACAAAGACTGGTTTAAAAAGTATACTGATTTTAAGGAGCCCAAAACTATTATGCTTGGAGGTTCACACACAACTCGAGTGCTTGAAATGAGAGATGTCGAGTTGATTTTCACTTCTGGAAGGATATTAATATTAAAAGATGTACTTTATACTCCTTCCATGAGAAAAAAATTGATGTCTAGTTTTCTTCTTAATAAAGCAGGCTTCAAATAGATTATTAAATATGATCAGTATGTAATTGTGAAAAATAATATTTTTGTGGAAAATGGGTATGCATGTGATGGCATGTTCAAGTTGAATGTTGAAATGAATAAAACATCTACTTCTGTTTATATGCTTTCTTCTACTAATTTTTGGCATGCTCGTCTGTGTCATGTAAATGATCGTTATGTGGAAATCATGAGTAGTTTAGGATTAATTTCAGTGATCAAAAAGATTTTTGAAAAATGTGAGGCTTGTAGTAGAGCCAAAATCACAAAAAGGTCTCATTTTCAAGTTAAAAGAAAGACCGATTTATTATAATTAGTTCATATTGATGTTTGTGAACTTGAAGGAATTTTAACTCACGGAGGACATAAATATTTTATCATTTTCATTGATGAATTTTCTAAGTTTACATATGTTTACTTAATGAAAAATAAAAGTGATGCTTTTGAGAACTTTAAGACTTTTCTCCATGAAGTTAAAAATCAGTTTGGTAGGAAAATAAAAAGAATAAGAAGTGATAGAGGCTATGAATATGAGTCACATGAGTTTAATTCTTTTGTTAGATCATTGGGTAAATTCACAAAAATCCTCCTCCTTATTCTCCTGCATCTAACGGAATGGTGGAAAGGAAGAATAGAACTTTGGTTGAGTTGGCTAATGCCATGTTAATTGAGTCTTGTGCACCTTTAAGTTTTTGGGGTGAAGCTCTTTTGACTGCTTGTTATCTGTTGAATCCTATGCCTCATAAAAAGATCAAACTAACACCTTTGAGTTGTGGAAAGGTCATAATTCAAATTTGGGATATCTAAGAGTTTGGGGTTGTTTTGCCTATGTAAGGTTAATGCAGCCTAAAATCTTTAAGTTGGGTAAAAAATCACTACTTGTGCTTTTCTTGGTTATGCTTCAAACAATACAACCTATAGATTTTTTAATCTTGAAGATAGTGTGATAATGGAATCTGGTGATGCTATTTTTCATGAAAATATTTTTTTTTTGATTCTAAAAATAGTGGGGGTCTAAGGACTAAAGAAAATATTTTGTCACTACCTAGTTCTTCTACTTCTACTTTAAAAAATAAAAAAAATGATGATTTTGAGTTACGAAGAAGTAAACGAGCTAGAGTAGAAAAATATTTTGGTCCTGATTATTATATTTTTAACATTGGAGATGACTCTCTCCCTTTAAAAGAAGCTTTGTCATCACATGATGCTATTTTCTAGAAAGAGGCTATAAATGATGAAATGGAATCACTTATCTCCAATAAAACTTGGAAGCTGGTGGATTTATATAATGCCCCACATTTTCGAGCTAGAAATCGAACCATCATTCCTACATGCGTAAGCTCTAATTCCATGGTTTATATTTAAATTCATGTGTCATGATCCTCTCCTAGTGTATGAAGTGATTATGAGGTGAAAAGTGTTCAGAAAAATCACTTGGAGCAAAGTTGAGCTTAGAGTCATTCATTCATCCTAAGTTTGATATTTCATTTTACAAGGGTCTATTTTGAACATGTATAACTTATGATACACAGAGAATTTTTCATCTCAAGACCCACCAAATTGTATATAATTGAATTATCTTTCCAATGATACCAATTTCATCAAAATTCGATACTCTTACAACCAATTTTGTGATGAGGCAGTAAGTCGAGGCAATATGTCCACGACGCGTGCTCCATCACCCCCAGCTGTTTCCCAGGTTCTGTTTTCTCATTTTTAAGGAAAAAAAGGGTCCTTTCATACACCCAAATTTCGTCCATAACCCTTAAATTCATTCACCAAAGGCATAATATGCCTCATTACCCAATTCCTCTAAAAAAATCCAAACCCTAATCCTTTCCCTCAAGATCAAGAATCAAGATCTTAAGTTCATGATTTTAAGAAAAGGATCAAGATTCAGGTTCCATCTTTTAAATCTTATAATCTAAGGTATGTGAGACTTCTCTAAACATCATTGGCATAATTTTTATCCTATTCTTTTTATTATATAAAAGAATGCCCATCATAAAGAAAGGATTTTGGAGTTTGTTTGAAAAGTGTAATTCATGGATGTTGTTTTGAAGAAGTTGTATGTTGTTTTGAACCTTCTATCATGAATTTTAAATATATCTACATATCTATGTTTTTGAGGTAAAATGAATGTTTGAATGAGAGCATGAATGATTAAAACTCTCTCTTTTATCATGAGAGTTTCTATTTACATTGTTATGGGTTGTTTAAAGGTATGAACTTGCTGGATGGAAAAACCAAAGGGGTGAATTTTTGTCTAATGAACATGGATTGGTATATTTTATAACATTTTAAGGGAGTGTTTTCACATGATGAATGTCTAACGAGTCAAATCAATGTTTTCCTTAGGTTTTGAGAAATGCAAATATGAAATGGACACCTATTGATTTTATAAATGAGAGGAAAGGGTTTTGATAAAAATTTGAACTAAAGATCTTGTGCATAACTCTCACTCATTTGGTGTTAAAAAGGCTATGGGTGGTCATGGACATGATAATAAGTGAAAAGGGCTGCATATATGATATGATGTGTTTTTGATTAACTTGAAAGTCAGGGTAATACCCGGTGATTAAATGCCCTTAACAAGTTAAGTATCGAATGTTTTTAAAGTATGAACATGTCTTCTTTAAAGAACTAAAAGTTGGGCTTAAGAGAGCTAGTAGATTACCTGAAGAAAGCGTTTGAGTGTAAGGGCTCATCGCTAGAAACCGTAGTTGCTGATGCGGGTCATATGATATTGTATTCTACATAGGAGGATAATAAAATAATTAGGACATCTCACATAGGGGGATTCATGTGGTGTGCTCATATGGGGGGTATCACCAGCACCAAATCCTGGCGGCTACTTGGATTGGAGGCTCGGCCACTGAGCCAAGGGCGGGTTCCACATAGCCCATGGAATTTTAAATTTTTAGGGCGTACCGACTAGCTCAAAAGAATAACAAAGAGTGAGTCAAGGTTGTCAAGAATTGATTTGAAGTTTATTAAATATGCCCATGTATTTCTACTTATATTATGTTCACTGTTATTATAAAATGCTCTCATCTATTTTTGTATAAAACATGTTATTTTGAGTTATTTCACATACCAGTACATCTATATTGACCCCCTATATTTCAAGATTTGAGACATAGTCCCGGAGTCCTATTCAACGGTAGATTCGTGTGTCAAAAGTTGTAGTTAGTGAGCCTTCCCTATTCTGGAAGGCCTGGTCATTAAACTTTGTTATTTCTCTTATTTTATGGTTTGACTAGGGGCCTTGTCCCAGTCTTTAGATAGATGTTGACTTTCACAGTGTTAGAGATTTCGCAGACTGGTGTCAAATATTTTGTTAAATATTGGGAACTTAATTTTCATATTATTCCACTTAACTAAGTTATTTGACCATGTTACCATCTTTATTACTTATTTACACATTTGTTAAAGTATATGAATGTTGTGTATGATTTCCAGACAGAAAGAGGCGCCCGAGCCTTCATGGTTTGGGATGCTCGTTACAGCCAGGGCCTCGGTTTGGGTAGTGACAAACTTGGTATCAGAGAACGGTTCATGGTACCAAGGTGTCTACAAAATAATGTCTAGTAGAGTCTTGTTTATGGGTGTGTTGTGCACCACACTTATAATCAGGAGGCTACCGGGCATTTAGGAGTTGTTTCCTATTCTTTCATACTTTAGTTCATGATATAGAGTCTTCCATAAGGAAATTATCCAAGTTCATTCCTCGTTGAAATTTCTTGGGTCATGGCTTATTGTCGAGGCGATACAATTCTAAGAGTCTAGCTCCCCCAATCATGTGGTTCTCTCTGATTGAGTTGTCCATAAAGTTATGAATTTGCACAAGGACTTGAGAGGAGTTCATGAGTGCTTTAAAGTGTGTTTATTTAAGCATATACCCCTATCTGCATTAGTCGTGCGGTTGAGTCTGAGGTATAGAGTGTATTCAGTTTCCTATAAAAAAATTCTTGTTGTGGATATCATTTTTAAGGATAATGATGTGTAGAAGAATTTTGAAACTGTATTTCCACCCAAGTAGTCGTGTATGTTAAAGTGTCATGACCTATTAGTAGTGAGATAGTCCAGAATTTGGTGACATAAAGTCACAAGGCTAACAGTCAGAGTGAGGGTGACATTTGTGTAAATAAATAGTTTTAGTTGTACAATCATGGATTGAGGAGTGGGTTGCCATTGTATAGTGGTAGACTAATGTGGTAGCAATATTTGTAGATTATATGGTAGTCTATGAAGGAAGTGGCAGGATATGATCTTTATTTATTTAAATTAGGGAAGGAGCCTAGAGTGTGTAGTTATGGCGGTTATAGAAATCAGTTATAGGTTGTGAATGAAAAGGGGTAGACTAGTCAATAAGTTATAGGTAGAGACTCATTGGTTTTTATGGAATTTGGTGATAGTGAAAATGTACACATGGGTAAGTAAGTATGATGTGAGAAATTAAAATATGTTGATAAGATTGAAATGGATTATATTATAAGGTTAAGATCGACTATCCCTATTATGTGACTTTACCTCCCTTTGATGGTTTTTCTTTAGTAGTAGTAACTAGTATTTCATGTGAGAGGGTATGTAGTGGATTTTGAATTGTAATAGCGAGGTTATGGCAGGGTTGTGATTTTAGGTAGTAGTCAAGTAAAGTGAAGTATTTGGGTTGATTTCCCAATTTGATGGACTAGTATAGTATGTGGCATGCTTTACCGGTGGTATATAATTGAGGATAGACAATAGTCTTGAACTTTAGATGTGGAGTATAGTGGTGAGAATAGTAGCTAGAAATTGATGATGCATGTTTTATGGGAGTGAATTAGTAGGCTTGATGTGATTTGTGAAAGAGCCTAGGTTTGATAATTTATGAAAAGTTTAAGTTGTAATTGTGAGATATATGTGTATATGAGGACTAGTGTTAAAATGATGAATTGTAGATGAGTCATTAAGTGGGTAAGGGTGTAAGTATATAAGAATAAGTTGCACCCCTGGTAGTATGGCGTTAGGTAAGATTTTATGATATATGTTATGTGATTAACGGTCTAATGTTAGAAGGTTAAGTAGTGGAGAATGGATTTTTATGTGATAAGAAGTGAGGATGTGTATGCATATGAGACTGCGGATTGTAGGTTGATGGCGGTAGAAGATAGTGAAAAATTAAGCGCAGCGTTCTTGGAAAGCAATGCCTTTAGAGTATACTTAAAAAGGGAAGGTTTAGCGTTTATGTGTATAAGTGTTTTATGTACCTAGTTTTTGTTCTAGAAATTGTAGTATGGAGAAGTCTGGTGAGTTATTATACGGTGTTCGTTAGAGTTGAATTGAGGAAATATAGGTAGGCAATATGAGCCTTGGGTACGGTTTTATAAATTTTGTTAAGTTGTATGTTATGTGATTAGAGGTGTAATGCGAGTATTCTAAGGAGTTAAATATAGAGTGTTAAGTATTTAGAAGTGTGGATGCCCATGCCCGTAATAATGTTAGTCATAAGTTGGTGACTTTGGGGGTCAGAGGAGGTTATAATTAGTATCCCTGAAGGGGGATGACCCAAAATGAATTTAGTGACTTTATGTAAAATCCTTGAAGGAAGTCTTTGTTCGTGTGTATACCGATATCCCCTATTGTATTGAGAACTCTGGTTATAGATTGATGAGAGGTTATATTCTCAAGTCTAGGAGGGTGACTTTGATCTAAGGGGGAGATGATGGATTAAAGTAGTTCCCGAATTTTTTTTTCTTGTGGTGTCAAGTTTTAAGTAAGAATCAGGATAAATCAATTCCTATTCAAGTATACTCCTCCTACTTCTGTTTTAGAGATTATTCTACTAATGTCCTACGTCATGTGTTAAAATAATGCCTATGCCTATGGTTCGAATTCTCTATGGACTTATGTTTATGATCTGACCTCCAAAATAGAAGCAATTATGTCTCTCAGTAATCCAGTCTTTCATGTATTCAAGCCATATGTTATGTTGTTTGTGATCCATGAAAATCTATGTCTCTCAGCATGCTTGGTCCTAAGAAAATATGTTTCTACATGTTACCGATTCATCCTATGTCGGGTTTAGCCAAAGTGATAAAGTTTATGCAAACTCATGGAAAATTTCAGCTCTTTAAATGAGGACCAATCGCTTCAAGTGGCGATCCTTGTATTAGTTGTAACTATATAAATTTCGGCCTTAAGCCATATACCTTATAATATGTGCATCATATTCCTCACTCTGGTCTGTCCAAAGAAATGATGTTGTGTTGTGTTTATGCCAAATGACTCTTTACTTATGATCCACTCACTTGATATATGGAGCACTTTGTGTCTTTTTTATCTATCGTATCTTCATTTCATGTCCCACCTTGAGTAGATTAACAGATATGAGTTATAATTGAGCAGTTTTTCTTTCATTCATGATGTGTATGCTCGGGTCCCTCAACGACCCTACGTATGTTGGTATGCCGGTGGTTGTGGAGGTGTAGTAATGTGTTAGGTAGGGAAGTAGATGTTCTTGAAGGTGAAAATTTCTTATGTGATTTCTTGAGCTAAGGCTATAGAGGAAGGGAGAAGAAGGAGATGAACTTTCATTATGTGAGATAGTTAAGAAGGGTCTATGTGGCGAAAATCTTAGTGAGACTGATTGAATTGGATGGACTAAGTGGGGAGATCCATGAAGTGGGTATAGTAAGATAGGCTTGAATGTTGTGATTGATGAAAATGTCAATCACTGTTTTATATAGTTGGTACTCCTTGGTTAAAAACTCGAGTGTGTTTGGTGGTAGTGATAAGGTGAAGTAATTTTCTAAATGGGATATAGAGTACAGGTGACTGTAGCTTAAGTTAGCAGCTTGTTACTCTGGGTTAGGTTTCAACGTAAAAGCCCTTTGCAGTGTGACTCAAATTTTTGTGGTTAGATGTATGGTGGGAGAATTGTAAGTTGGAAAATGTGAAGTATGTTATTTGTTGTTCGGGGAGTGGATGAGTAATGTCTCTAAGTGTAAGTCTATTCGATGTATCTTTGAGGTAGAGAATGTTTCTAATCTATTCTTATGTCCCGTGGGAATCTCATCTCATGTCTTGTACTAATCTTAATCGAGCCGAGAAGTCTAGGGAAAATTCATGCCTTACAATGTTATGATCATGTGCCATAGAACACATGCCAAGATCACGTTGATGTCAAGTTTCGTTATCTCATTATGGTACCAATGTAAATAAGGCCTACTATTATCAAATAAACCTCTGCCTTATGTTGTGATGATTATTGTGAGTAGAACTTATTTGCAAGATCATCCCTATGTAAAGCCTCAATATATCATGTTTCGTGCTTTCACGTTTCACTAGGGGTTATTATGAGTCTTGTTTGATGCCATTACATATTTTGTTAAGGAAACGTGTTCAATGCGAGGTTTTGTTCTTTATTCTACACTTTTATAACTTCAACAAGTCCCTACCCATCATTCGGGGCCGAAAGATCCCAAGGGGAAGATAATGTAACGCCCCGCATTTTATAGCTAGAAATCGAATCATCATTCCTATGTACGTAAGCTCTAATTCCATGGTTTATATTTAAATTCATATTTCATGATCCTTATCCAAGTGTATGAAGTGATTATGAGGTGAAAAGTGTTCATAAAAATCACTTGGAGCAAAGTTGAGCTTAGAGTCATTCATTCATCCGAAGTTTGATATTCGATTCTACAAGAGTCTACGTTGAATGTGTATAACTTTTGATACACAGAGAATCTTTCATCTTAAGAACTATCAAATTTTAGATAATTGAATTAGTTTTCCAACGTTACTAATTTTTCCAAAATCCGATACCCGAGCAAAAAGTTATAGCCATTTTCGTGATGAGGCAGTAAGCAAGGCGATATGCCCGCGACGAGCGCTCCTTCGCCTCCAGCTGTTTCCCAAGTTCTGTTTTCTCATTTTTAAGGGAAAAAAGGTCCTTTCCTTCACCCAAATTCCGTCCATAACCCTTAAATTCATTCCCCAAAGGCATAATACACCTCATTACCCAATTCCTCTAAAAAATCTAAACCCTAATCCTTTTCCTCAAGATCAAGAATCAAGATCTTAAGTTCAAGATTTCAAGAAAGGGATCAAGATTCGGGTTCCATCTTTCAACTCTTATAATCTAAGGTATGTGGGACTTCTCTAAACATCATGGACATAATTTTTATCCTATTGTTTTAATTATATAAAAGAATCCCCAATCGTGTTCATAAAGAAAGGATTTTGGAGTTTGTTTGAAAAGTGTAATTCATGGATGTTGTTGTGAAGAAGTTGTATGTTGTTTTGAACCTTCTATCATGAATTTTGAATATAACTGCACATCTATATTTTTGAGGTATAATGAATGTTTGAATGAGAGCATGAATGATTAAAATTCCCTCTTTTGTCATGAGATTTTCTATTTACATTGTTATGAGTTGTTTAAAGGTATGAACTTGCTGGACGGTGAAACCAAAGGGGTGAATGTTTGTCTAATGATCATGGATTGGTATATTTTATAACATGTTGAGGGAGTGTTTTCACATGATGAATGTCTAATGAGTCAAATCAATGTTTTCCTTGGGTTTTGAGTAATGCAAATATGAAATGGCCACCTATTGATTTTATAAACGAGAGGAGAGGGTTTTGATGAAAATTTGAACTAAAGATCTTGTGCATAAATCTCTTTCACTTGGTGTTAAAAAGGCTATGGGTGGTCATTGACATTATAATAAGTGAAAAGGGCTGCATATATGATATGATTTGATTTTGATTGACTTGCATGTCAGGGTATGATGATACCCGGTGATTACATGCCCTTAACAAGATAAGTATCGAATGTTTTGAAAGTATGAACATGTCTTCTTTAAAGAACTAAAAGTTGGGCTTAAGAGAGCTAGTAGGTTACCCGAAGAAGGCGTTTAAGTGTAAGGTCTCATCGCTGGAAACCGTAGTTGCCGATGCAGGTCATGTGATATTGTATCCTACATGGGAGGATAATAAAATAATTAGTACATATCACATGGGGGGATTCCTGTGGTGTGCTCACATGGGGGGTATCACCAGCTCCAAATTCAGGTGGCTACTTGAATTGGAGGCTCGGCTGCCAAGTCAAGGGCGGGTTCCACATAGCTCGTGGAATTTTAAATTTGTAGGGTGTACTGACTAGCTTAGAAGAATAATAAAGAGTGAGTCAAGGTTGTAAAGAATCGATTTGAAGTTTATTAAATATGCCCATGTATTTCTACTTATATTATATTCACTGTTATTATAAAATGCTCTCATATTTTTTTTGTATAAAACATGTTATTTTGAGTTGTTTCACATACCAGTACATCTGTATTGACCCCCTATATTTCAGGATCTGAGACACAGTCCAGGGATCCTGTTCAACAGTAGATTCATGTGTCAGAAGTTGCAGTTGGTGAGCCTTCTCTATTTAGGAAGGCCTGGTCACTAAACTTTGTTATTTCTTTTATTTTACGGTTTGACTGGGGGCCTTGTACTAGTCTTTAGACAGATGTTGACTTTCATAGTGTTAGAAATTTCGTAGACTACTGTCAAATATTTTGTTGAATGTTGTGAACTCAAGTTTCGTATTATTCCGCTGAACTAAGTGATTTGACCATGTTACCATCTTTATTACTTATTTTCGCATTTGTTAAAGTATATGAATGTTGTGTATGATTACCAGACAGAAAGGGGCGCCCAAGCCTTCATGGTTCGGGATGCTCGTTACGGCCAGAGCCTCAGTTCAGGTCGTGACAATTACCACTGGGTTGTAAAATAATTGGATGTAAATAGTTCTTACGTAAAAAGTTAAAACCGAATGGATCATTTGATAAATATAAAGCTAGGCTAGTGGTAAAAGATTTTAAACAACTAGAAGGCCTAGAATTTTTTGATACTTTTTCTCTGGTAATTAGAATTGCATCCATTTGACTTTTAGTTGCTATTGCGGTAATTTTCAATTTACAAATTTATCAAATAGATGTAAAAAATATTTTTTAAAACAGGGACCTAAATGAGGAGATTTACATGAAACAACTCAAATATTCTGTTGAAGTTGGCCAAGAAAGCAAAGTGTGTAAACTTAATAGATCCTTATATGGCTTAAAACAGGCACCAAAGCAATGGCATCAAAAGTTTGATTCCTGCATGATTGATAGTGACTTTAAAATAAATGAGTGTGATAAGTGCATATACCATAAGCCTTGGAATAATTTGCATGTTATTAGTGAAAATAAAAATATTTTTAGAAGCCATTTTGATATGAAAGATCTTGGTGTGACAAATTTTATTCTAGGATAAAAATTACTAGAACATGTGATGGAATTTTCCTTGACCAGCCCACATTATGTTCGGAAAATATTGAAAAAATATAATTTCCTTGATTGCAAGCATGTTGTAACTCCATTTGATTCTAGTGTTCACTTTTTTCCTGTTGAAAGTGAAAATGATGTTATAAATCAAAATAAATATGCTAGCATAATTGAAAGTTTGAGATATGTGTCTGATTGCACTAGACTTGATATTACATATGCAGTAGGAGTACTTAACAGCTTTACTAGCAAGTCAGGTAATGAACATTGGCATGCTATAACTAGAGTAATGAGATATTTAATTGGAACAAAAAATTATGATTTGTTCAATAAAAAATATCATATTGTACTTGAAGTCTTTTGTGATGCGAATTGGAACACTTTATCAGGTGATTCCTTATCCACTAATGGTTATGTTTTTACTTTGGGTGGTGGTGCTATTTGTTGGAAGTCTAAAAAGCAAACAATTATTGCTAACTATACCATGGAGGCTGAACAAATTGCTTTAGCTTCAACTAGTGAGGAACCAAATTGGTTGAAAGATTTATTATTTCAAATATCTTATTTTGAAAAATCGATTTCTACTATGTTAATTCATTGTGATAACACCGCTGCAATTGTTCGAGTTCAAAACCGTTATTGCAATGGTAAATCCAAACCTATAAGGAGATAACACAGTAATGTGAGATCATATTTGACAAATGGTACCATTAATGTTGATTATGTCAAATCTTGTGATAATTTTGCAGATCTATGGGATTGAAGCCAATTGAATCTTAAGTCATATGTGAGGATACCCAACCTGGGGACTAGAGATCCTATAACCAAGTTCAATGGGAAAAACGAATCACATGATAACTTGTTGTAAAAAATGGACATTTTTTTATCCCTCCCTATGGTGTGATTGCATTTGCCTATAATGATTGTGAGGTTGAGTTTAAACAACTCTTAATAAAAATCTGTGGGGTGCTTAAATTACAGAAGCACTCTCGATAGATTTCACCTACGTAAGTTTGGAGGTAGGTCACTTCCTATGAGAATTGGGCTTGTTCTCAAAGACACTCATTAAAATCGGGATAGCACAAGTTCATAATGTGTTGGCTATAAAGCTCATGTCGACACCTTAATTATTATTTGTAAGCAGTAACTTTTTATTTTCCCTAAGCAGTTATAGTTCAAATCTGAGATCATTGCGACTCTGAAGTAAAAATTATTATTTTACTAAGTGGAGGTTCAATACAGAGCACACATTAATTATGCATGATAGTATTTCTCCAACTAGTGGACTATCTTAATATTATTAAATATTATTGTGTCCAAGTATTTTGCCTACAATTTGTGATCTTAATGGCATTATCAATAATACAAAGTGACAGTTTTGTTTTGGTGCATGTCATAATGGTCCGTTTCTTTAATTAATTTATGCAGCATTATCTTTTCATCCTTCAGCCATTATTTGGCGATGTACCCATGTGCATGGCTGCAATTTTCACTTTTAATAACTTCCATTTCATTTGTGTTGTGAGCCTTCATTCACAGTAATGGTGGTAGAATATGGACATAATAAGTTTCATGTAACTTTTATAACTTTTATTCTTTATTTCTCTATTATCCTATTCTTTATATGGTGTAATTCATGTAACTCTTGTAACCTCTAAACCATTGATATTCTATCTTTTCTACCCCACATTCATTCTTATTCATTACATGGAAGACTTCCTCTCCTATAAATAGAGGTGGTCTTGCATATTTTTTTACAAATAAGATAATGTATAGTTCACAAAAATTAGTAAAAAGGAAAGTTTATTAGTTGAAGGGAGGTGTTCTTTTTGTGGAGTTTTGAACTCAACTCTTATTCAGAGTTGTTGAGTTGTTCTTAGTGAAAAAGGTTGTTGTATCCTGGAAGGACAAGTCAAGAAGATTATTGCTGGACCAGTGAAACATTTGCTGCAGTGAGCTTGAATCTCCTTAAAGAGAGCGGGCTTGAATCTCCTTAAAGAGAGCGAGATATCCGCGCCTCAGCCGAAGAAGATATTCTATTTATTTTCTTCACTTGTAATTTTCAGTTGTAAGTTCATTGTAATTTAACCAACACAATATGTTAGTACGAACTATATCCAAATGCTTAAAAAATTAAAAAAAAAATGCCAAGGAGGGAATAAGCAAAGAGAGATGCTTTCAATGAATCTCTTTGAAGAGGAAATCCTGTTTCCTTTCCATTCTAAATTTCCAGCAAAACGTCCACGAAATCTTTAGCTTCACCTGCACTGTATTCAGCTTTCTTGTTCCTAATCACACGTTCTTCGATCACGCTCTCAAAAAATGCATCTCTTGAAATGCAGCTCTTCAATCTTTAGCTACTTTCTTCACTCTTGTAGCCAGACCATTGATTTTATTGACCCATTTAAGCCATGAAATATAATCCTCAAAGTTGAAAGTGTTGTTTCGGGTACACAATCTATATTGTGTCAAAATAACTTCATCACAAGTTCAAGATTAAATCAAGAACACTTGTGAAGTTTTCCAACAGCTTCAACACAAGTTCAATATGAACTATCAAAGAAGTGTGTTATTTTATTTTAAAGAAAAAAAAAAAGCAGAATAAGCCAAGTCCTTCGAATTTACGGAGTGTCCTTAAGGAAATAATTCTCTCAAGTACCCGAGGTTGCGAAATTTTCCTCTTAGGATAAAATGGCTTCACAACCAGAATGTAGTGGTCCCTCAAACTTTCTAGTTTTCTTAGAACTCACTCAACGGAAGATGATCACATGGAGTTTTTAGAAGCAAGAGAAAGGTTTTGCTTATGGAGAAAAAATCGTACTAAACTTGTGGAAAATGCAGGTTTATATAGCCATGAAGTACCCCTTCGTAAAGGAGGCAATGGTTCATTCGGAAAGGTGTATTCTTTGAAATAGTCATGTCTGTCAAAAAATCAAAAAATAGCGGACCCGAAATGGTGCAAAATATTATTGGTGAGTCAAATCTGCCATTAATGGCTTCCCCAAAGTTGAGAGTTTTCAGAGATTTGGATTCAAATTTGAATCTCTCCCACGTTTCTTTTAAAAAATTATTTCAAATCCGGACTTTGAAGCCCGGATTTTCAGGTTATAAATAGTTGAATTTCGTTCCATGGAGAGAGGGGAGAAAATTACCGAGAGAGAGAGAGATCCGGGAAGAAAAAAAATCATGATAGAAAGCAAAGAAAAGAAAATCGAAAAAAAAGGGCTTGAAATCAGAAAGAAAGAAAGAAATCGAGAACAGCCCGAGCAAAAAAGGGTAGAAAAACAGGTGTCCGGAGAATATCGATTCTGGCTTCGTTTTCAGAGGCTGTTTTGATTCCATTCGGAATTTGGTTTTGATGATTTGGGTTGGTAATAGGAGAAGCCCTTGATGTCCGAGCCCTGGTTCGCTGCACAACACAAGGTGTGAACTCATTCCTCATATTCTCTTCTTTCGTCCCATTTTTCTTATTTTTTTTAAGTGTATGATTGTTGGTTTGGTGGTTGTTTCATTGATTCGGAGAAGTTTGGATGTATGAATCGGCTAAGTGTATGTGAATATATGTGTGTTTTAGTGCTATTTCTTCTCCTGATTGTGTCATATCGAGTATGTAATTGCTAATATGGGATTTCATTTTAGCCTTAGATTCAGGTTGTTGCATCCTCGGTTGACTTATGGAAAAAGTGGAATTTTGGTTTTGTGAAGTCATTTTCGTTTGTGAATACACGGGTCTGCAAATAGGTGCATGTGTGCTTTGGTATGTTGTAGGGCTGCCAGATCTTGTTCTTGATTTTTCCATTTTAGATGAGAATATTGTCTCTTCCCCTTTACGTACACTTTTCTTTCTTCATCTTTTAACCTAAACAAATCATTTTTGAACTTGAATTCCTCCAAATCTGATTTTTTTTTTTATGATAAGTTAATGCCGAGTAATGTGAAAATTACCATATTCCTTGGTTTACCAACTTGAGTATGTATGTATGTGTATGTGTATCTTATGTGTTGCTTCTGTATTGGAGTTTGTTTATTCTGTATACTTGTTGACTTTTCTCTATTAGTTGTTATTACTACTGGTTTGTTCATTTACCTTTGTATATAAAAAAATAAAAATAAATTTAGAGGATCGGTGGGTGATTGTGCTTGTTTCGTTTGAAATAAAGGAAGTTGTTTCTTTGGATGATAATCTATTGCTCTTCTATTTTGTTTTTGTTGGTCATGATGTTGTCGTTCGTTCTTTTCGCCAACCAACATCCCGAATTTAATCTTGTTTTAGGTCTCCATATTTTGAGGACATTTTTCATCTTTAAAATCTGATTTTCGTAAGTAGTATCGTATTTCAAGCTGCTCAAATACTTTTCAAGTTGCTTTCAATAGAAACATATTTTCACTAAAATTGTTGGGAATGTCGTGGAAGTTGTTGAAATCTTGGCATCGTTGTGTTTGTTTTTGGCAAATTACAGTTTTGAAATAAAGTTTGTTTACCTCGAAGTGAAGAGGTAAGTGTATGTCTATTATTGGGGGTTGGTTAGAATGATTAAAGAATGCATTACATCCTAACGTCAGAATCTTTGGTACATGCATATATAGAATAGGTTTTTTTTAGGGTCAAAGTTAAATACGTATGAAAATTGATCGTGTGTGTTGGATTGCATTATATGTGAGAATATATTTTATTTTTTGGAAAGAAAATGGCATATTGGTGGGGTAAATTTGTAGGTGCAAGTTTGGGTACTTGTTACATTTTGGGTCAACACTTGGGCTTCCTAGATTACAAATCTTTATATTAGAAATATATTATTAATCAATTATGTCCAAGTTTGAACATGTTGTGCACAAGCTTCGAATGTGAAGCGCAGGATTGTTTTTATATTATATATTGCTAAATTACTGTATTTCGGATAAGTTTGAATAATTACATGTGATGCTTATTTATTGATTTATTTTATTTTCACCCCTCTTGCTTATTTGGATGTTGGATTTTTAATCCTTTTCTCTTCTTCTTTTTTTTTTTATGTAAACTCGGAAGTTGAAGTTTCCGCAACGAAATTTGTTCTTGATTTAAATATTGGGTCAGCCATTATTAGAATCGCAGAGCCTCGGAGTCCCGCAAATTAGGAGCCTAAGCTCCTAAACTGAATTTATTATTCTTTATCATGTTTCGATTTAATTTATATCCTTATGTTGAGTATTATTATTATTTTTATTTACTAACTCTGTGTTTATTTACTTTGTTTGAGACAATTAAGTAGGTTTATTGTTTTATAACTTCTTTATTATATGCGGATCATTTAAATGAGCTCATATCATCATCACATTGTTGCGATCAACGCTTAAGTAGTTAGTTCATAGAAACAAATTCTTTTCAAAAGACTAGCAAACCTTAAATTTAGCCAAATGTTTAGTTAGTTATATTGCTTTTAAAAAAGACTTGCTAATAAATGAACGTAGTAACTCCTGCCTTTTATTAATAAAAAAATGAATTTTTGAAATTAAATTAGTAATAAAGTGGGTCGCCAATTTTATATCCGAATGATCGATTTTAACTTGTTTAATGGATAATGCTAACATGGTATGCTATATTTTATTTTATAAATGCTATTATAGTTTTCAAGCTTCCAAGTGAATAAAAATGCGAGGTATATGTATTCATCCGCTACCATGTTCAAGATACATACTTTCAACGTTATTATAAAACTATTTTCGTCATTATTCTTGTTATGTTATTATTTTATCATTCACATCATAAATATCATTACTTTGAAACATCGGCAATATTTTATTACTACTATTTTGATTATTATCATTATTATTAGTTATTATTATTATTATTATTAGTTATTATTGTTATTTTCATTATTATTATTATTATTATTATTATTATTATTATTATTATTGTTATTATTATTATTATTGTTGTTGTTGTTGTTGTTGTTGTTGTCATTGTTTCTACTTTACGTAATTCCGACATGTTCATAATACGACACCTACTTTGCACTCTTAAAAAGTATATTTCGTAAATAAATTCAATGCTATAAAATATTTTATTTATTTTATAAATAATTATAATTCAATATTTAAATTCACATTCCTATTCAAATTCTCTCATAGAACTATAATACTTTTAATATATAGAAATTATATTATCATCCTTTTCATAGGCATGCATATTTTTTCACAACAATTATATTACTTCCCCGTATGTGGTAGCGTCATGTTTATTATACCTTAAATTTTCTACTAAATAATAATAATAAAAATAATAATAATGAAAGTTTTCTTATCAGTGTTTTAAGCAAATAACAATTAAAAGCTTTTCCTACTATTTTTCTAAACTAAGTGTAAGGACTATCTTCGGATATGCTCTGAGGGATGCCTAACACCTTCCCCTCGAGTAACCAAAACCCTTACTCAGAATCTCAAAAAAAATTCAGAAGACCAAAACAGAGTTTTACAATAAAAATCATTTTTAAATATTTTTTTCTAAAAAGTTAGGTGGCGACTCTAAAAAATAATATTCAAATCCCAAGAGTCATAAACGCCACCATATGTCTGTAACACCCCGAAGTTTTTCTTAGCTAAATTTTGTCCCTAAAATATCAAGCATTTGCTTCTAGAATGATTTATACTTATTTCCCTGTGGAATCCCTTAGATTTCAACTTTTCATTTTGTAGATGATGGAATAAGTTTTCCGTCGACATAAGATGCGTCCAAAACGGACACTCAATGAAGGAGTTATGGTTAATTTAAGTCCTAGTCGTAAAACACCATCATTCCTGTCCTTGGCACGTCGCGGAGAGAGTGTAAATGACGATGGTCAATTTTCAGTGGGACTCCGCGATGGAGGCGCGTCGCGGAGTGGGCCAAATTTCCATTCATCAATTTCCAGTGAGCCACCGCGATAGTGGCGCGTCGGGTGGTCCATGAAATCGGGCTCCTAGTTATATTTTAATAACAGTCTCATTAAGGGTATATTAGGAATTTTCGCACACCCTTATCAGTCCAAACACGATATTTCAACCCCAATTGAGCATATTACTCATACATTCACCAAAAATATTCAAGAACACTCTCTAGGGTTCCATTTTAATAATCCAAATAAATCAAGATTCAACTGTGGGTTTTCAAAATAAATTGAAGATTTGGAATCCCTAAGCCGTGGGCATCAAGAAGCATCCTTTAAATTTCTAGATAGAGGTACACGGGGTTTATCCTAAAAACTACATAGGCTTAAAACCATTAGAGCATGATTTTTAGATTTTTATGCATGAATTTTAAAGGGGTTTTGGAATCTACTAAATTACGTACTCCAAATGTTTTAATGTTACTATTGTTTTGACCTTGTGGTTCTATCCCCTAAATTGATTTACATGTATATGTATATGTATGGAATTTGAGATTTAAGATTGTTGAGAGCATAAATTATGAACTCCCTCTCGTGTATTGAATTAAAGATTATGATTTTGTGATTTGAAAGATGTTTTTGCAATATTATAGCATTTGAGAATGATTTGAAATTGTTGAGAGGGTGTTTCTTGATATAAATGTGTTCTTGTGTTTAAGAGAAAGAATTGCATGTGAATTGAGAACTTTGACATGACCACCTTTTACTGTATTACTGAAATGCTCGACAAAGATGAGTTCCTTGCATGTGTTTACATGAGGTTTAAGAAAAAGTTTCTTTGAATTGAATTATTGAAATGGTGGTCCTGAAAACAGAGATTTAGATAGACTAATAATGGCTTAGAGATGTGACTTGCAAGTCAATGGTATGACGATACCGTATGTATTTATGCCATAATAGATTATGTTTTCAGAGCATGTTTAAGAGTATGTTTTCAGAGACTATATGTTTTGATAGAGTTTTAAAAAGAGGCTTAAAGAGGGTTAGGTGGTTACCCGAAGAAGGCGCGAATTCAAGCAACTCTTAGCCTGAAACCATATTTGTCGATACGGGTAGATTATTATTGTACGCTGGCGACGACCGTGTGGCATAGTAGATTCAGAGACTCCGACCCTTGCGGCACACTTGGGTTGGGGCTTCGCTGCCGAGTTAATGAAAGTTTCCATAGAGCCCATGAAATTTTACAGAGTTGTAGGGTAAACCACCTAGCACAGAAGTAACACAGATTTCTCAGAGTTGAGATGATTTTTACAGAGTCTTTAAAATGCCCATGTGAATTCTTACTATATGATATTTTTATGAACTATTTTAAATTGCTCTCATATATGTTGAATAATAAATGATTATTTTGAATATGCTCTACGTACCAGTACATCTGTATTGGCCCCCCTCCCCATACCTCTCAGGTTCTGAGACTCAATCTAGGGGTCCAGATAAGCAGTAGATAATTCAGACAACTAATCAGATTGTGAAGTGGTGAGCCTTCTCTATTCCAGAAGGCTTGTCTTTTCAGATTATGTCACTTATTTTAGTTTTGGTCTACTGGGGGCCTTGTCCCAATTTCAGACAGTTGTCAGATTTCATGTAGTAGAGATTTTGCAGACTGAGTCAGATGTTACTTAGATATAGTTGATTTACAGTTTCCATACTTATGTTGAATTCAGAATTGACTATGTTTCCATAGCAGATTATGTTTTGGTATCTTATTTTATTATATGAATGTTGTGCATGATTACCAAATAGAGAAGCGCATTCCGGCCCTTCATGGTTCGAGATGTCCGTCACGGTCAGGCCCTAGTTCAGATCGTGATAATTTCGTGTGTTGTTTCAACCGATTTGGAATAGGGCGCAGCAATGTCTATTCATGGAAATCTGACCTTTAGAACATAGAAAATAGTTACTTGACTTTGGTAGCAGAGTCTTTCATAACTATATGCTTTATCATGTCTTCTTGCATTCCTTCTTTTCCACTATTCCCACATAAGTATAGGAGGTATGATCTTGAATATAATTTTTAACTTTTCTAGGATTGAGGTATTCCACCACCTTGTAATTAGATGTTGGAGATGTGTATTTTCCACTCCTATCCCTGCACACGAAGCAATTTGCTTCCATAGACTTCGGTGTATGGTAGTTGTAAGAAAAAGATGAGACATCGCCTCTTGTTTTAATTATTCACATCAATAGCATCTGGATGCTTGGTTTATTCTCATTCTCTATAGATTTTCCTCTGTAGCTACCCTTCTCTTCATAACCTTCAGTAGAAAAAATTAATCTTAAAAATTAATTCTTTGGAGATTGTCCGTGCTAATTATGATGATTTCAAAACTTGTATAGAATTTTGTGATCTAGCTCAAGTGCAGTTCAAGGGGATTCCATTTACATAGTGGAATGGTAGGGCTGTAGATGATTGTATTTTGAAAGTCTGTACAAAAATGATATATAGAGTATATTTTCACATTTGAAGGTTGATCACTTGCCTAGAACAAGATCAGATCATGTTCTTTTACTCCTTAATTACGAAGATAGAATTTTCAGTAAAAATAAACCTTTTTAGGAAAGGTTTCTAAAATTCTAGATAGAGCATGAGACTTTTTAGGATATGGTGAGCTTTAATTGGGACTCTTTATGTTCCTTTATTCCTTTTTAGCTTTTTAAAGAAAGGTGAAGATGGTTAAAATAGCTTTGTTTGTATGGAGTAAGGAAACATTTGGGGACATATTTCAGTAGTTAATCATTAGAGAGGAGATAACTAGAATAAAGGAGAAGTTGTTTGAGGAAAACCTCACAAGCGAGAATAGGGCTTTTATAGAGTTTGCTAAGGTCGAATACAATAAATATCTTCACTTTGAATAAAGTCATTGGCAATAAAAGTCAGGATATGAATGGTTTGAAAGTGAAGATAGAAATACTAGATTCTTTCACAGTTTGATCAAAGAGAGAAGACAAAAGATAAAAGTTACAATGATTTAAAATTCTCAGGGTTTATGGTTAGAAGAGAAAGATGGGATAGTAGCTGAAGCAGTAGATCATTTTCAGAAGAATTTTCAATAAGATAGGGATGCTAGTAGTTTTTAATTGTTATCCAACATCCCTAAATTAATATCTGGAGAGGAGAATATTGCTTTTGGGGATAATTTTAGATGTTGAAGAGGAGAAAAATACAGTTGTCATACTTAATAGTGACAGTTCTGGTAGACCTGATAGACTCACTGGAAGGTTTTTCAAATTTATTGGGATGTTACAGTAAAAAATATCTTAAGGCTAGTGTAAAACTTCTTTGATGGTAATATTCTTTCAAAGTCCATAACTCATACTGATTTGATTTTCATACCTAAGAAGGACAATGTTCAAACCTTTTCAAATATGAGAATAATTAGCTTGAGTAATTTTGTTAACAAGTTTCTTTCTAGAATTATTCATGATAGACTATAGAGTATTATGCCTAAGTTGCTGTCCTCTAATCAGTCTGGCTTTGTCAAAGGGAGAAACATTATTAAAAATGTCCTTCTTGCTCAGAAATTAGTAACAAATATTACCAATAGAGGGAAGCCTGCTAATGTTGTCATAAAGTTTGACATGGCCAAAACATATGATAGAGTGTCATGGTTTTTCCTTATAAAAGTTTTAATGAGATTTTCTGATAAATTTGTAGATATGGTTTGGAGGTTGATATCAAATAATTACTACTTTGTGATACTGAATGGCCAAGCATATGGGGTTTTTACACTACTAGGGGAGTGAAACAGGGAGATCCTATTTTTTCCATCCCTCTTCATATTATCAGCAAAGGTATTATCTAGAACACTTAACTCCTTATTTGAAGACCGTTTTTTTTATATAGGGCATGGGATGCCTAAGTGAAGTGCTAATCTTAATCACTTCTTACATGCAAACGACCCAATTATATTTGCCTCATGCCATGTTTATTATTTGAAGATTATTATGACTGTCATGCAGGTTTATGAGAAGAAATCTAGTCAAAAGTTGAAAAAAAGGGGAAAGATTTTACTATTTGCATGAAAATATAACAATAAGGATTTCAAGGCAGGTGGAGAAATGTACATGAATGAACAAAGGGGAATTTTTCTTCAAGTACTTAGGTTGTCCCATCACTATACTAGGAAAAAAAAGAGATCATTATATAGAGAGATTTGAGAAAGTAAAAGGTAAACGTTAAGCATGAAAAAGAAAGATAATTTCTTTTGGTGATAAAGAAGTTCTCCTTACTAGTGTTCCTCAAAGCATTCCTATTTATGTCTTATCTGCTACCCCCTCCCCCCTAAATGTGTTATTAAGGAATTGCATAGTATATTTGCTGAATTCTTTTAGAGTAATAAGAAATCAGGTAGAAGTAAGCATTGGTCTAAGTGGGAAAAAATTTGTTTGCCAAGCAGGAAGAGGGACTAGGCTTCAGGTTTATGTTTGGTGTCTCTAAGGTTCTATATGCTAAACTGTGATGGAGATTTAGGACTCAGATTTCTTTGTAGGCTAATTTATTGTTGAATAAATATTACAAGAAACAGATTCCCACTCTGGTTTATGGAGATGGGGCTCTCAGGCTTGGAAGTTTATGTTAGAGAATAGGGATTGCCTAGAATAACACTTGTGGTTGGAGCCTAGAGGAGGTACATCTAATATCTGGTATAACAATTGGACAAATATAGAATCTTTATTTTTGCATCAGTATGATACACACACTTGTGATGGCACCTAAGATAGACTCTAGTGATCCATTGTACATAGGGGCATCAGAAGTGTCTGGTGCAACATTAATTCCAATCAAACTCATTGGTTTAGAGAATTATTGAGTGTTGAGTCGTTCAATGCGAATTTCCCTATTAGGAAAAAGAAAATTTGTCTTCGTTACTGGAGCATGTAGTAAGGATAAGTATAGAGAAGAACTATATGAGGAGTGGGAAACTTGTAACATAATTATGCTCTCGTAGTTGATGAGCTCTGTTAGTGCAGAGTTGCTATCTGTAATTGTGTATGCAACAAATGTATTTGATTCAGTGGTAACTTACTTCACAAAGTTGAAGAATCTGTGGAATGAGTATGATTCAGTGGTTCCAGCACCATCATGTAATTGTCCAAAGTCAAAAGACTATGAAGATCACCTGTATGAATTAAGGCTAATTCACTTTTTAAGTGGTTTAAGTGATTCATATGATTCAGCAAGGAGACAGATTTTGCTTAAGGGAGTTACTCCTACACTTAATCAGGCATATGCTATGATAATGCAGGATGAAATACAACAATTAACTTGTGTAGTTGCAACAAATAAGAAGATAGATCCAATGGCAATGCAGGTGAATAAAGGACCAAATATAAGTCTTGGAAGTCAAAGTTATAGAGGACCAATTATGAATTTTGGAAGTCAAGGTTATAGAGAAAAAATGTGATTACTGTCACTTTAGTGGTCATACCAGAGAAAATTGTTATAGGCTGATAGGTTACCCAACTGACTAGATGTAAAAGAAGAAGAAAATATTTAACAACAGAGGATCAAAGGGCTACAATTATCAAGGACCTGGAAGAACAAATGGACATGGAAGTCAATATGCAAGTTAGGTTAAGTTTCAATATGCAGGACATGGTTTTATTGATGCAAGCAACCATACTTCCATCATCCATGAAGAGAACAAGGAAATCAACAATGTAGTTTTGGCCAAAGGGCATGGATTCATTGATGAAGAATGTAATCAGATCATAGATACACTGAACAAAGATTCACAAGATACAAAATAGGCTAACATGTCAGGTATAGCCTCCTGCTTTTCATCCCATATTGTGTCACAAGAATGGATAGTTGACTCTAGTGCTACTTACCATATAGCTGTAAATAAAGATAGTTAGGTCAAGTATGGATAAGGTAAACCTTCCTAATGGTGTAGAAGTTATCTCACATACTGGTGAAGCCATTGTATTTCGGAATGCAACTATGAAAGATGTGTTGTTTGTGCCTGATTTCAAGCTCAACCTGTTGTCTGTGTCCAAAGTCACTAAGCAGTTGTCTTGCTTTATATTCTTTTACCCTAATTTTTAATTCTTCCAGGATCTTGATACTGGTAGGGTAAAGGGGATTGGTAGAGAAAGAGGAGGTCTTTACATACTTAAAGGTGAAAGTGGAACAAATGGTTCATCAACAGAGTAGACAAAACTAATAGCAGGACTGACTGTTAAAGATGTTAGCTATGGCATAAGAGGCTTGGACCCCCCTCTGTTTAAGTATTGAAATTTTTAGATCTTTTGAATCATAATAAGGAAATTGAGGTCTTGAATAATTGTCATGTCTGTCCATTAGCCAAACAAGCAAGATTGACATTCCCTATTAGTGATACTAGGTCTGTTACATACTTTGATATTTTACACATGGATCTATGGGTACCTTATAAAACTCCTACTTTTGATAAGAAATTCTATTTTTTTTACTATTGTGGATGATCACAATAGATATACTTGGGTCTATTTATTGCAACTTAAGTCTAAAACCATTATAGCTCTCAAAAGCTATTTACTCATGATTAAAACACAGTTTGGAGCTACTGTTAAGGTCATAAGATCAGACTATGGGAAAGAGGTTTTTAACTCAAAATGTTCAGACTTGTTTAAGTCTTTAGGCATCATGCATCAAAGTAGCTGTCCTCACACACCACAGCAAAATGCTGTGGTTACAAGAAAGCACAGGAAGATCCTAAATATTGCTAGAGCTATTAGGTTTCAATCTCCTATACCTATCAGATTTAGGGGAGTACTTATTCAGACTACGGTGTATTTGATAAATAGGTTACCATGATCCTCTATTGGTGGTAAGAACCCTTATGAGTTTTTATTCTTGAAGGTTCCGTTTCTAGTTTTTCTGAAAGTAGTTGGGTGCTTATGCTATGCTTTAGTATTACTTAGAGGTGACAAGTTTTCTAGGAGAACCAAAGCTGCAGTGTTAATGGGATATTCAACTTCACAAAAAAGTTATCTGCTGATGGATTTAAATACAGATAAGTTGTTTGTCACACAAGATGTATTTCAGGAGCATGTGTTTCCATTTGCAAATAAGCAGGAAAAGAATGATCCATCAGATTTTCTGCAACTTCATAAAGAATACAGTGATGACACAGACTTAGATACAGCTGAAAATCATACATCTGCAGGTGAGAACGTGATCATGTTACTGAAGCAGAACCAACACATGAGTCTGTACCACATGTTGTTGATGCGTATGTTGGACAAAACCTGCCTAGAAGAACTCTAAGAGTAACTAGAGAACCAGAACTCCAAGAGTAACTAGAGAACTTATCTAGTTGAAGGACTATACTACAATAAACCAAAAAAAAAGGTATAAGGTATCCTATTGCCAACTACTTGTCTTATGCCAACACTACAGCCAACTACCAATGTTATATAGGTAATTTCTCAGCTCTAGTAGAGCCACAGTATTAAAGTAAATCTATTGTAGATGAAATATGGATTCAATCCATGAAGTTAGAAGTTCAAGCTCTTGAGGACAATAACACCTGGGAAATAGTAGACTTCCCACCAGGTAAAAATACTATTGGATCAAAGTGGGTGTGTAAAATCAAGTATAAGGCTAATGGAAATATTGAGAGGTTCAAAGAAAGATAGTAGCTAAAAGGTACAACTAATAGGAGGGATTATACTATCATGACACTTTTTCACCTATTGCAAAAATGGTAATTGTCAGGTGTATTATTGCTTTAGCAGCATCAAAGAGATGGTGTTTATATCAGATGGATATGTACAATGCATTCTTATAGGGTGATCTAGATGAAGAAGTATACAAGAAGTTACCAGAAGTATTTCAACATAAGGTAAAACATAAAGTGTGCAGGTTACTAAAATCCTTATATGGGCTCAAACAAGCCTTGAGACAATGGACTATCAAGCTTAATTCATCCCTATTGCAAGCTGATTTTACTCAAAGGGCATATGATTATTCATTGTTCATTTTAAGGAAAGTCACAGGCATAGTTATGATCTTAGTCTATGTTGATGACTTGTTCATCACTGGAGATAACGACTCTATCATTGTAGAAGCTAAGGAGGCATTACACCAACAATTTAAGCTCAAGGACTTGGAAGAGCTTAAGTACTTTCTTGGTATTGAGATTCTAAGGTCTATACAGGGAATCATCTTGAATCAAAGGAAGTACATTCTAGAGCTGATTTCAGAAACTGGTCTTGCTGGTGCAAAAGCAATAAATACTCCACTAGAATCTAATTCTAAGCTAACCTCAGTAGAGGTTGATGAAGCTGTTGGAGTAAAAGATAATGTGGTTCTGAATGATGTTACTGCTTATCAAAGATTAGTTGGGAAGCTCGTGTATGCTACAATTACTGGACCTAACATTAGCTATGTTGTGAGACATTAAGTCAGTTTATGCAATGCCCAAAAAAGCTCACTTGGAAGTAGCACACAGAGTTGTGAGATATCTAAAGGGATCAGTAGGTTAGGGAATCTGGATGAAACATCAGTGCATCACAGACTTAATTTGTTGGTGTGATTCTGACTGGGCAGTATGCCCTAACACTAGAAGATCTATCACTAGTTATGTTATAATCCTTGGTGGATCACTGGTATCTTGGAAGTTCAAGAAACAACACACAGTTTCTAGAAGCTCAGCTGAGCCTGAGTACAGAAGCATGGCCTCTGCAGTAGCTGAACTTACTTGGTTGGAAGGCTTATTCAATGATCTAATTGTTATTATTAATAAACTTATCACAATACTAAGTGATAGAAAATCATCTATTCAACTGGCAGCAAATCCCATATTCCATGAGAGAACTAAGCACATCGTAATTGATTGTCATTTTATTCGAGATAAGATCAAAGCTGACCTGATCAAGACTATATATGTGCCCTTACAACATCAAGTAGCAGATATGCTAACCAAAAGTTTGATTCATGAGAAAAATTCCCATCTTATTGGCAAGCTTAGTGTGCTAATATATTGCACCCTACAGCTTGAGGGGGTGTGTTGAAGAGTTGGTTATAGAGTTGGTTACATGTATATTAGTTAAATGTAATAGTTAGTTAAACTGATTGTTAGTTAGTTACACTGACTGTCATTGTTTCATTCAGCTGTGCACTGTTACATTAGAGTACCTAACTATCCGACTAGTTAGTTAGTTAGTTACTACTAATTGCCAACTAGGATAGTGTGAGGAAGGAAGGTTCTAGATGATTCTAGAAATATTAGCTAAGTCTATAAATACTTCCTAAGACAAGTGAATAAATTAGTTACAACAGATATTATTTCCCTCCTTCTATCAATATGTTCTCTGCTTTTGATTCTTCACCATAACTAATATTCTTCTTCTCTAGAGTTATAGGATGAATTGTGTGTTGTTGCTGTAAATTTCACACAGCCATTTTAGATTTAGGTATGTTTGACCATTTGAGATCATGTGTTTTCATGATATGGCGAGCATCTTCAACAGAAAAAGCAACAACCACTGGCTTGCTACCCAAGTAAAGTAGCATGAATGGACCATACTTTTTCGATAGTTTATGGAGAGAACGGTGAGGAAATGACCCAAGTTGATGCAGATTTCCTATGATTGGAATCCTTCTTGGAGAAGGTGGTAACCTTTTTTGATTGTTTGTAGTAGTAAAGAACCACTTATGAAGGAAGAAAATGAAAACAAACAGAGAAACAAGAACAGAATACCAAGGAAACTCCATTTTTTTAGGGAGAATTGAAGAGAGAAATGTAATAAGTGGGTGAGATATTACTTTATGTGTACGCCCATCAATATTCAAGTAAGCTTCATGACCACACAAACTGAAGGACTATCAATTTGGCTGGACCAATGGAATATTAAACACACATTTTGTTTCGTTTGAATTAGTTAGTTCACTACATATTAAGTACAAACTGAAGAATATATCAGCAAACACCAGTCATAGTGCCACCAAATTAATCAAGATGACAAGAACAAAAAAGGAACAAAACATGCATACTTAATATGTAGTAAAAAGGGCAGCCGGTGCACTAAAACTCCCGCTATGCGCAAGGCTGATATATTCTTCAGTGTGTACGACTTTAACCTCAAACTCAAACATGGAAAAAACCAATCATTCGTAGATTATGGGTGTGTTTGGTATGAAGGGAAAACATTTTCCTAAAAAATATTTTCATGGAAAATAAGTTGGTTTCTTACATATTTTCTTATGTTTGGTTGGTGAGTGAAAAATATTTTCTGAAAAAATATTTTCTAGTGTTTGGTTGGTGAATGAATATTTTCAGAAAATACATTTTAGTGTTTAGCTAAAGAATAGAAAAATGATTTTTGACCCCGATTTTTTCTTCGATTGTGTTCGATATGGAGGAGAAAACAGTTCTAGGAAAATAAGTTGTTTCTTACTTATATTATTGTGTTCGTTATGCGTATAGAAAAATATTTTTTAAAAGTATTTGTATATATTTAATAAAAAAAAGGAGAACGAATAGAATAAGAAGGATGGGGTAAGGAAAAAGTTTAGAAACTTTTTTCTAAAAATAAATTAAAAAAAATAAATCTAGAAGTAAGACTGGTAGAGAGATTGGGGGGGGGGGGCTGGGGGGTTAAAGGAAAAGTATTGAATTTTTTGAAAAATAAATTAAAAAATATTTTTTTGGAGAGGTAGTAGTGGTTGGGGGTTGGGTAAGGGTGTTAAGGTAGGTTAAGGGAAAAAATTGAATTTTTAAATAGGAAATGGGATACGGAAAAATTTGAAATATTTTTTTAAAAGATTAATTTTTTTTTATGGGGCTGGTTGGGGGTAGAGGGTAGGGGATTGGAGGTCGGGATAAGGATGGGTGTTTTTGAGAGTTGCATGAACATTTCAACTTGAGAGTGAGGTAGTAAAAAAATTTTTGAAAAATATTTTTCTTACTTTTTGAAGGGAAGTCATTTTCTTTAAATTTAAGAAAAATAAGTTGATTTAAAAAATATTTTCCAAAATATTTAAATCAATAATGAGGAAATTAGAAAACACATACCAAATACACTCTAAATGACTTCTCTAAACTAAAATGTGAAACAAGCTAGCAAACAAATCAAGTTAATTCAAAAATTGTCATCTTGGTTTGATCCCTTGTTTTAACTTCAGTAGTTCCGTCACAAGTTTAATTCCTGATTGTTCATCTTCCCATCCTTCGGTGCTCATGAAGCAACTTCATTGGAATTGGGAATCTATTAGCTTAGAGGTGATCATTCAGACCAAGCTCAGTAGTCTCAATTCCTAGCAAAGTGCAAAACTCCAGGCCACTTTACCATTTTCTTTTTTTTCTACAATGAGTGATGAATTTTCATTTGTTAATACCATTGTATTTTTACAGCTCATTCAGATTTTTCATTTTTCATGTCAATTTCATCGGTCAGATTCACTACAATTTCTTTGCTACCCTGTGTTTCTTTTCTTTAATAAGGTTTGAGTTGAAATAGAATTCAGCAACTCTCCCTTCTCTAGCAGATATTCTCTCAAGCATCTTCTGTTGTGAAATCATCTCCTCGAGCAACTCATTCATATAAATTTGGACCAGGGCAATTTCTATAGGATTTCCATTCTTGTTTGCTACAGTGAGAGACTTCGGAGGCCTTTCAATAATTCATTAAACCCTTAAAATCAGTCCTATCACTATTAAATCTCTACACTGCCATCAAATTTTTATCCTTTTTTCAAACTACACACATAAACATTAGCAAAACTATCATTAAACTATAACAGAGTATCGAGACCACCTTCTAGGTCCCTCAGCCTTATCAGTTCAGGCCTATGAAACTTAACTATCAAAGGCAAGATCTCGTTTGAATGAGCAATGCCAAATCGATAAAAACAACATTCACAAAATCATTGTACTTTATTTGTGTTATCACGATAACCTGATCAATAATACATACTTAGCAAATATGAAGTGGTTCGATTTGCAAGCAACTTATTCCTCCGAACCCATCTTTTCTCTAGCCTTTTATGTTGGTCAATCAAAAGTTGATCCCACTTTCACTTTTCTTTCTTTTGGGAGACATCTTTTATCTACAAACAAGAGAAAAACAAAAAAAATTCAATTGATGTTTGTATAATTTTAAAAAAGGATAACACAAAATTCAATAAATACAACTCATATTACAATAAGAATTCTAACAGATGACCCACCTGTTGCAACAGATGACCAACCTGTTGGAAGAGATGTTTTGATTTATTCCAACAGTTGTTTCATCTAATGCAACAAATGAAAAATCTATTGGAAAAGCTATTTTAATATCTTCCAACAGATGTTTCACCTATTACAACACCAAAACCAACACCAACACCAATACGAACAACACCAACAATATCAATAAGGGTTTTTATTTTATGAAATTCAGGTTTTGAATTCTTCAAACAGATGATCAACCTTTTACAATAGATATGATATATGTTGAAAGATCTCAATGGTCATGACTTCGATTATTTAATAAAAAAAATAGTTTGTAAATAAATAATTAGTGAAAAAATATGATATACATAAGATTTTATTTTGTAGATATTTAATTTAAATAAAAAGTATAAATAACTAATTTTCATCACAGAAGACATGAAAATTTCAATGAAACAGACAGGCAAAGAAGAAGACAAGAAGGCAAAAATATTGTAGAATATAAACCTGTGAAATCATACCTCGGCATGTCAAAAGTTGAACGTCTATGTTGAGAGAGAACGAGGTATATAGATATATTATTTTTGTTCTGGTATTAATGAAATTCGAATTCTCAGGAAAAAGAAGAGATAGAAAAGAAGAGACGGTTGCGGATGGTTTAAATAAAAATGAAAACTATTTTATTTTTGAGAGAAAATTATAGGGATGGTTTTGAATATTTATTGGCGATGGTTTTGGTATTTGAAAATACAAGATGATGACATTAAAAAGATAAGACAACACAATGGACTTTTGACTTTTGAGTTATCCTAAAAACGTTTGAGCTTATTTTATCTAATTTTATTTTGGAAAGAAAATTGCTTAAAAAAAACTTCCAACATATATACTATCTATTTGATAATTTCTAATAGATGGGTCATCTGTTGCATTAGATGTCTATATCTGTTTGATAATTTTCAATAGATAAGTCATCTATTGCAACAGGTTCATCATCTGTTGTAACAGGTTCATCATCTGTTGTTTGATAATTTTCAATAGATGTATCATCTTTTGCAACAGGTTAGTCATCAGTTTATTCAAATTAAGCCATTATTATTAATAACTAAAATTAATTTAACAAAAATTAAAGATGAATTTATACGTTCAATTACAATTGATCTTATTGCAATTGCATAATAAACTAAACTTAAGTTTGTTCGCCCTGAGTAGGGTGATCAATTGACCAATTTTACTTGAAACGATCCAAATCAAGACATTAATTATAATAATTAAATTAATTTATATAAAATGAAAGATCAATTGACAAGTTTAATTACAATTTCAATTGTTCTCATTGTAATTACATGATCAACTATTGTATTTGTTCTGAGTAGAGTGATCAATTGACTAATTTTACTTGAAATTATTCAAATAAAGCCATTAATTTTAATAACTAAATTTATTTAGCTAAAATCAAAGATGAATTGATAAGTTTAAATATAATTTCAATTGATCTCATTGCAATTAAATGATCAATTATTGTGTTTATCCTGACTAGAGTCATCAATTGATCAGTTTGAGTTGAAATTATTCATATCAAGCCATTATTTTTAATATATATATACTGATTTAACTAGAATTAAAGGTAAGTTGATAATTTCAATTATAAATTCAATTGATCTCATTGCAATTACATGATCAACTATTGTGTTTGTCTTCAGTAGAGTGATCAGTTGACCAATTTTACTTGAAATTATTCAAATCAAGCCATTAATTATGATAACTAAATTTATTTATATAAAATCAAATATGAATTGATAAGTTCAATTATAATTTCAATTGATCTCATTGCAATTACACGATCAATTATTGTGTTTGTCCTGACTAGAGTCATCAATTGATCAATTTGAGTTGAAATGATTTATATCAAGCCATTATTTTTAATAATTATATTGATTTGGCTAGAATTAAAGGTGAGTTGATAAGTTCTTACAAATTCAATTGATCTCATTGCAATTACATGATCAACTTTTATGTTCGTCCTGAGTAAAGTGATCAATTGACCAATGTTACTTGAAATGATTCAAATCAAGCCATTAATTGTAATAAATAAATTTATTTAGCTAAAGTCAAAGATGAATTGATAAGTTCAATTACAGTTTTGATTGATCTCACTGCAATTACATGATCAACTATTCTGTTCGTCCTTAATAGGATGATCAATTGACTAATTTTACTTCAAATGATTCAAATCAAGCCATTAATTGTAATAACTAAATTAATTTAACTAAAATCAAAGATGAATTGCTAAGTTTAATTATAATTTCTATTGATCTCATTGCAATTACACAATCAACTATTGTATAATCTATTGCAACAGATTTAATCTGCTGCAATAAATGATTCATCTGTTGAAAATTATCAAATAGATATACTCAATAATTTTAGCAGATGGAATATCCGTTGCAATAGATGATTTTATCTGTTTGGTCATTTCAAACATATTACTCATATGTTGTAACATATTACTCATCTGTTACAATAGATTATTTTATTTGTTTGGTCATTTCCAATGTATCACTCATCTGTAGCAATAGATTACTAATACGTTGGAACAGATATTTTTATTTGTTTCAACAGATGATTCATCTATTGGAAATTATCAAATAGATATGGACATGTAATTAATATTAAATTAATACTAAATTCATTTTTAGTTGCAACTGAACTTAATAAATGAAACTAATTTTAGTGAAATAAATTTTATTTATTTTAAAATAGTTAAAATTTATCTCTTTTAAAAAATTAATTAAGATCAATAGGGAACAAAATAACATTTTCAATTCATTGTTTTTGAAAATCCAAATCAACTCATAATTAATGCGTACTAAAAATGCAACGGGTCAATCATTTTTTAAATTATTTTGTTATTACCCTTCAGGTCATTAGTTGTGTTCTTTCTTACTTTCATTGACAGACCTCCTCCATAGCCGTCCCAAGTCATTAGTGACTTGCTGGAACCGATAGTTCGGTTACCTAACGGTTTGTTTGTTTTTTAGAACCACTTTTCTAATTTGAAGTCTTCATTGATTTCGAATGCCGCCGAGTGAAATATTCAGTAAAATAATTTTGGATGCAAATTTTGAGTGCACTATAAGCTATGTAATATTGATTTTAGGATAGATAGACCCTTGGTTAGGATCCCACAACATCCGAGCTCATTTCTACCCATTAATCAAAAAGTCAAAAATCAAAATATATGGATGTGGGAACCACAAGTGGCCTAAATGACCTCAGATGGAAAATATGATATCACCAAAGTGTCCGGAATGTCGAAGTTAGTGAGGTTACATAGTTCGTTTGCAAAAAACAAAGTACGAATAAGTCCGGAAGGTCAAAATAGTTGGCCCATCTAAAATTGTATAGAAGGGGCTTTTTAGCAGATTTTGGGAAACCCTAGCAGCCATAGGAGGTTGATGACTTAAAAAATAGGTCTTGTGGGTTGATTAGGAGCTTATTAACTTGTGTAATCCATCCTTTTGCTAAAAATCTAAGGTAAGAATTTCTCTAATTTGATATTGATTTTATGGTTTCTTGACTCAAAACCCCTAAATTATTGTGGGTTAATTTTAGCCATAAAATTTAGTGATTGACTTAAATTACTTGAGGGTTTTAATTCCCTAAAGATAATTAGGCTATGGGTTGGCATTGGAAACTCCTTTCCAAGGGTAAAACCCAATTGGGGTTTTGGTATCCATTTGAAACCCATAGCACAATGGTGCTATAATGGGTATGTCATTCTAGTTGTAATACTTAGATTGTACTGTTGATAGAATTGCTTGTGGAAGGGAAAGCTTTTCGGAAATAAAAGGAAAAGATCATTGGTTCGTGATTTTCTTGGATTCAAGGTAGGTTAGTCTTACCCGTAGTGTAAATTCAGATTGTTTGTAATGTAATCATTGATATCTTGTGAGATTGGGTGGGAAATTTAGATGATAGTTGATTAAATGGTGAACTTGGGATTCATTAATTGCTATAGGCCATGGATTTGTAAGGTATGATATTTGACCCTTAGTTTAGGACCTTGGTTAGCTTTATTGTGGTCTTATGACTAGTGTGAGAACACTATTGTTGTTCTATATAGACATTAATGGTATACTTCTCTATCCTTAGGAGTGTATTGACCTATATAATGCCTAGATAGGAGATGAACTTGGTGTTGGGTTGACTTAGGAAGGACTCTTGAAGAGACTTTCCCAATAAACCTAGAAAGAATTGGTAAGCCCTTATGGTAAGGTATGGATTACTTAACCTAATTCTGGATAGAAGCTAGACATGTGTTAGTAAGCTTGGAATTCTTAGGATTTAGAAGTGGGACTTTACCCACCTTAAGCTTGAACTAAGTAAATGCTTAGCGACCTAGATACATGGTGATTATCCAAGTTATATACATATGTGTAGGAGTTGTGATAGTTGTACTCGATTATCAGATTATCTTGTGATCATGACTTGAATACCCTTGTTAAGTGATTACTGTGCGTATTTGGTACATACTCATACTCTTATTGATGCTCATATTACGTATGAAGCTTATTAGTAAGGTAAAATGGCAAGTGTTATCCCACATCCCTACTTCTTTATATATTGTGCACTTTTGTGTATGCTTATTGGTTTGTCTATGCATGTAAATGTATGATGTTGTATCCAGAGAAATATGTGATATTATAATGATGCCCAATTCAAATCCGAAGAAATATGTGATATTATGATGATGCTCGGTTCAAGTTTGGAGGAATATGTGATATTGTAATGATGTTTGATTTGAGTCCGGAGGAATTTGTGATATTATGATGATGACCGATGAATTCGAAGGAATATGTTGATATTGTGATGATGCCCAGTAAATCTGAAAGAGTTAAGAAAATTATGATGCCGTGTGGGGCAAAATTTACTTATACGCATTGATATTTGTAAGGTTAGGCTGTGTGGTACCAACTACCTATGTGCTTGAATTATGAGGTCTCTCTTGATTAGTTGTTATTCGTTTCTTGTTCTAAATCACTATTGTAATACCCCGAACTTTTCTTAATCCTAATTTCGTCTCTATAAGATTAAGGAATGACTTCTAAAGAGAGTAATGTTTAAATCATATAGAATTCTCCTAATTTTGACTTTTTATCGGGTGGGAAATTGAATTACCTTTCCAACGATATAAGATTTACCCAAATATGATAACCAGGTAAGAAGTTATGGCTAATTGAAGTTCTTGTCATAAAACACCGTCATTCAGACCCTTAGCACATCATGGAGAGGAGTAACATCCTAATTGTCAGTTTTTAGTAGCCTAGCATGATTATGGCACGTCACGTTGATGTTTCAGGTCCTAACCAGTGGGACAACGCGATGGCTCTATGTCGCGATGACCCTCAGATTCCCATTCATCAATTTCCAGAGCCACCACGATAGTGGCGCGTCGCAGTGGCCCATAAAATCGGGCTCCCAGTTATATTTTTCCAGTTTCATTCAGAAGTTAAAATGGGTATTTTGGACTTTTTCCAAGCCACTTAAATCATCCAAACACATGATTTAAGGTCATTATAAGCATCATATACCATTTTTTTTCAAAATCCCTCAACCAAAAACCATAGTTCATCAAACTTCTCCTCTATAAAACTCAAGATTTCTCCATAATTCTCCAACTTAAGTCAAGTTTCCAAGTTCTTAGTGCAAGAATTCCAAGAACTCTCATTCAAGATTTCCAATAACATCTCACAAGCAAGTTATTCATCCAAGTTTATCAATCTAAGGTATGTGGAATTTGAACAAGAACAATCCTTGCGTTCTTGTGCCCAAAAACTTCTTTTAAGATATCAATTTCTGAATTTTACTATGATTTCCATGAACATCAAGTTAAGGTTTATACCCATCACCATTATTTGAAAGATTATGTGATTTTCCATGGTTTAAAAGTTGAATTACATTATTTTGTTTATATTTCCGTGCCTATTTCTGAATTTTCTTGATTTTAATATGATTATGAATGTTTTGTTATAAAAGCATGAGTTTTGAGATGTTGAAATCATGAGATTCATATTATGAGTTATTTTTCCAATATATTGATTGAGATAGTTGTAAACTTTTTAAGATGATGGTTGATCATGAAGTTTAAATATGATTTTGATGTATTAAAGCTTTACATTTTGAGTCCTAAGTACAAGTGATGAGTCTTAACTTGAGATTGAACTATAGGCCACTAAGCCATACTTGAGAATTGCAATTTTATGAACTTCTGTGCTATAAGCACCTATGATTTGATTACTTTGAGATTACTGAGAAATATTTGACCTTTTTGGTCTTAATAGAGTTGGAATCCACATTGATGTTCCATTAAAGCAAATAGTAATAGATTTTGGTCTTCAGTATAGACCCTTGAGTTATTTAAGGTAGATTTCATAAGAGTTCTGAGCTGAGCATAGGAGTAGTATTTAGCACCGAGTTGGGTATGATTCTGAGGTCTCATACCCTAGAACTACGTGCCATCATAGGACTGAGATTTATGGGCTCAAGGCAGAGATAGTGATCACTGAGTTGAGGTTATACGCCCTGGCAAGAGTATGACGTCTCTCTCTAATGTGAGGTTTCTTTCTTTAGAGGACATGACGTTGGACTCCATGTACCTCACATGGTTTATGTCGGTTAGAAGAAACTCCTAAGTGTCCAATGTTATGTAATTCCAAGAGTCACAGAGTTCCTAAGACTTACAGTTTCAAAGAGTCCTGAGTCCTTGAGTTTCAAAGAAGTTTTATCCTCCATAAGTTAAAAGTATAAATTTTAAAAGCTATCATTTTAAGATTTCTCTTGCTTACAAGTTTTGAGAATAAGATGGACAATCCATATTTTAGAAGTAAATAGAATGACTCGTGAGATTTGTACTATATGCTTCATTATACATGATTTATGAGATTTAGATTTCAGCTTTTTACTCAAGCTATGTGAGTCATTTATATCGGCATGCAGATTTTCTATAAAGATTGATGATATTGTTTACTTATTGCATTGAACCCCATTATACTCAGTAAATCCTCAAAGTGTTGATCCACATATATGTCTATGTGCTACATTGTCTCATAATGTAGGTACAAGTTGTAGTATATGCAGTCAAAATCAGACAGTTGCAGATTCTAGCCAGCAGATGATGAGTCCTCCTATTTCGGGGACTTCAATTAGATTTACTATTGTTCTTTACTTTCTTATTCTTATGTATTGATTAGTAATAGTTAGGGTCGCATCCTTGCTATCTATAGTCAGTATTACTAGAGGTTTCATAGACAGTCACTAGAGTTAATGTATTCAGTTTCAGTTTTCTTTGAAAAAGCAGAGTTATAATTATGTGAATTCATTTTTGTATTGATCAGATTCAGAAAAGAGTCATCTTCCGCTGATATTGTACAAATTTATGTATTTTATTCAGTTGCTTATGAGTTTGCCAGTAAAAGGGTTAGCTTGGGGTCACTTATGACCCTAAGCACCATGTGACGTCTCAGGGCCCATTTTTGGAGCGTTACGACTATATAAGAGGTGCGACCCTTTTTGATGCTAAATTAGCCACTAGAGGAAATTTATGACTAATATTTAGTTAAGGCTTAACGTTATGTGTAAACTTGCATAAAAATTCAAGGGTTAACCTAATATATATACTTAACTTGAATAAGAGGTTATATTATGAAATCTTGCCTAGTAAGGTGGCTTATGTGATAACTAGCTACTTCTAAAACATATGATTATTATTTGGAACATAGAAACCTAGTAAACTAGTTGGTTGACTTTACTTGATTAAAATATGGAAACTAGTCCTTAAGGTTGTGCCATGCTTAGTGATGATGGATCTAGTATTGCATGATGGTTAGTTAAATTATCTCCTAACATGTGAAGTTGAGATGGCTTAGTTGATAACTCGTGTCATGATGATGCTAGTTAAAGAATGGCCTTATGATAGTTGAATAACCTATAATATGGGTGGCTTGTAGCTTTTTCCCCAATTTGATGACTAGTGATTTTAAGACTTGTAATCATTTAACATTTGAAAAAAAAAGGTTAATTAGTATGGACTTTGCGGTATTTATAAATGAATTGTAGAATTAATGATTACATGCCTATGCTATGACAATGTTGCTTTCTTTATGTTGAATTACAGTATGGGTATTTAGAAGTGGATTTCGGTAATGAGTCATGCTGTCGTTGTGCTACCTGCGATTTTTGGTAAATTGATGGATTAGTTGTGTTTATGGTATTATTGGTTGTATTCTTTTGTTTACCCTCCGGAGGTATGAGATGCCATGATGAGTTCTTTGTTGTGCTCTCTTTTGTGTACTTCTCGACGGTATGGGACGTCATGGTAAGTTCTTGTGTGTATTCTATAAAGATGGTTGATGATGATGATGTCATTTAGATGTTTTGCTATTGTGTATATGGATGTATGCTTTCGAAATGATACTCAGTTGTTATGGTGATTATGGAGTATGTTGAAACAGTATGTAATATTATTGTTGTACTATTATAGATGTTGTTATAGTGGTATCAAAGCAGGTTCAAGTGCGATCCTACCCCTTGACTTTATGATCATTGTCTTACTTTATATCGTCTTTACATTATATTTGAGCTCAGTCGACCGATGATGCCTACTGGATACCTATGTTTTGGTACTCATACTACACTTCTGTACCTTTTTAGTGTAGACCCAGGTTCTAGTTGCCGCCGTTGAGCTAGTTCATTCGAGTTGACTATTGGATATAGGGTGATCTCTTGGAGATCGAGTTTCCCTCTTTCCGTTCTATCCTTATTTGTCTTTTGCTTTCAAGACAAATGTATGAGATTATTTAAGATATTTTAGATTTTGGGATTATAAATTCCTCTTGTCAAGTTTAGAAGCTATTGTATTAATACTATCAGGTCGTGGGATTTGTGTTTGAATATTGATTTTCCTTAGTTGGGAAATGTTGTTGTTATATATTGTGTTCATACATAGAGTCTATGTTGGACATTTTTACTGAGATAACCGATTGCTATAGCTCCAGGTTACGGTATTGGCTTACCTATCGGTGGGATGTGGTAGGTGCCATCATAACTCCAAACAGGATCGTGACAAATTGGTATCAAAACCTAGGTTTCACCGATGTTATTAATAAAAGAGCAAGGGTCTAATAGAGTCCTATAGATCAAAACGTTGACGTCTGTTTCCTATCTTCGGGAGGCTATGTGACATTTTTAGGAGTCCTTCATTTTTTTTCATTCATATCGTGCTAAGAGTCTGAGTTGGTTTGTAGTATATTTTCTTGACTTTACTCTTTCGCAGATGTTGAGGAGACGTGCTTCCCCTATGCGAGGTGCAAGTCTCAAGATTGGTCCCAAGAATCCTGCTCATATTCGTAGAGGACCTAGAGGTTGAGGACAGCCTCGTGATGTGTCTCTATCTAAGGGATAGGATAAGCTGCCTTCCCCGGGACCTATCCCCATACCTGAGCTAGAGATTCCTCTGCCATATCCAGCGGTGGTCCAGGGACCTGCCCAGGCTCCACCTGGTTTTATTTCTTCTTCTTTGCTCAGAGAAGCCCTGATTCAGATACTGCATATGGTTAGTGGTGTACCATCTGATGATGCACATACTTTTAGGATTGGGGCACATCCTGCAGCTGTAGTTCTGAGCGTTGAGATTTCTCCTACACCAGTGTTTGTTCAATCGGTAGCTGCGCTGCCAGTTGTGACCTAGCCTACTATGTCTGCCGATGAGCAGAAGATATTTGGTAGATTTTTGGGTTTTGCAGATTCTAGACCAGTTGGATCTTCTCCCTTGTCATGGACTCAGTTCTCTAAGATATTCTTAGAGAAGTATATGTCGCGTAGTCTTAGAGATCGACTGAAGGATCAGTTCTCTAGACTGGAGCAGGGCTCCATGATAGTCGCTGAGTATGAGGCTCATTTTAATGAGTTCACCAGACATTCGACTTCTATTTTGGAAACTGAGTATGAAAGGGTTTGATGCTTTGTCAGAGGGTTGAGACTCCCTATTCGGATGGCTACTCAGAGTCTAGTTGTTGTGGGTAGGACGTTTGCTGAGGTTTTAAATCATGCTAGGTGATGGAGAAGATGCACAAGGAGAGTGGTGAGGGTCGTGACATATTTCTTCCAGTCGTGATATTTTTAAATGTTTCATCCTTTCTTTTTTCAACAACAACTCCTCAAGAGTTTGCTAAATCCTTCACAACAGATCGATTTTATTTCTATTTTTGACCACAACTGTTATTATTTTTGACTTTCTTCTTGTTGTATCTATCATTTTCTCTCTCTTCATAGGTAACAAAGTTCTATAAGAGTTCTCTCTCTCTCTCTCTCTCTATATATATATATATATATATCCAAAAATTTAGGGCTTTTTAGTTAATGAATAAAAAATGACTTTTAGCTGTATTATCTTTGAGAATGGGTTACTATTTTGAGTTTGATGCTAAAAAGGGTAGAAAGAACCTGAGAAAATCTTAGTTTTTATCATAGTGTTCTATTGACTGTAATGATGTTATTGGTGGCTGTTTGTGATATTGGTTGTGGTTGTTGGTGGTGTTGGTGGCACTATTGGTGTGGTTTGTTTATTATTTGATTGCTTGTTTTGTTGTTTATTGTTGGATTAGTTATTTGTTTTTGTTCTATCGCTGTTATTCATATTATTGGTGTCAGTGTTAGTATTGGAGGTGTGGATATTGGTGGTGGTGGTGGTTGTGTTGGTTTTGGTGGTGTTTATGTTGGTGGTGTTGGTTTTAGTGGTGTTAGTGTTAGTGTTGGTGTTGGTGTTGGTATTGGTGTTGGTGTTGGTGGTATTGGTACTAGTGATATTGGTGCTGTTAGGATTGTTAGTGTTGGTGGCGTTGGTTTTGGTGGTGTTGGTGTTGGCATTGGTTGTGTTGGTATTGGTGGTGACAGTGTTGGTACTGTTGGTGTTGGTGGTGTTGGGGTGTTGTATTGCCTAAAAGATTGCACATCTGTTGGAAAGGTAGAAGACCTGATTCAATTTTATCCAATAGACGACCTATCAGTTACAATAGATGGGTCATTTGTTGGAAGTTATCAAAATATAACAACTACCTGTTTTGATAACTTCCAACAGACAATCCACCTGTTGCAACAGGTGGAACATTTGTTGGAAGATATTAAAATAAGTCTTTCAACATATTCCTCATCTTTTGCAATATATGGATCAGATGTTGGAATAAATTTTTTAGGTGTTCCAACAGAAGGCCCATCTGTTGCAACAAATGTATAATCTATTGGAAGAAATTAAACCAGTAGCAAACTGTTTTGGTTTCATCCAACAGATAACCCATCTATTGCAACAGGTTGGTCATCTATTGCAATAGATGGGTCACCTATTCTAACAGATAGGTTATCTATTCTAACAGATAGGTAATTTGTTAGAATATTTTTGGTACTATGTTGTATTTATTGAACTTTGTGTCACCTTTTTTGAAAATTATGCTGACATCAATTGTAATATTTTTTGTTTTTTTATTTTCTAAGTAAAAGATGTCTCCCAAAAGAAAATAAAGTGAAAGTGGATCAACTTCTGACCAACTAACAAAGAAGGCTAAAGGACAGATGGATTTGGAGGAGCTTCCTGAACAATCTCTTTCAGGAAAAAGTGAAACTGAGGATATCTATGAAAACAAAATTGAGGAACATGGTGAAGGTAAGGAAAATGATGTTGAGGGAGGTGAAAAAGGTTTTGTAGAGGGTGGTAAGGAAAATAAAAGTGAGGAGGGGGAAGATGAAGATAAAGAAGAAGACGAGGAAGTAGAAAGTGAGGATGATCAAGATGATGATAATGCATCATCAATGGAATATGAATTAAGGACAAAATCCCATCATGATCTTGTCAAAACTATTAGTATTGGGAAGTTTCAAGTTGAGATGCCGATAGATAACCCTACTGATTAAACTGGGTGTTTTGTAGTTAAATCTTTTATGGGGGGAATTTTGATGATTTTAGGAATATTATGATGAAGGAAAAAGTTGAGGGTTTTTTTAGGTCCAGCTGCTTCTGATATTTTCTTGGCCTGCCTGAGGACAAAAGTGCCCTCTTCTAAATGAGCATGGTGTATGATCTTCTCAAGCGCAGGATTAGGTATGTGGGTGATGATAAAGATTTGAATGTGGGGGACAAAAAGATGGATGGAATGTGGATCAACTATTGTGGCATGCCGATTTGTTTTGGCATGAAAGAGTTTGCCATAGTGACTAGCTTGAGATGTAATTGTCCTGATGAACCTCTCCTCAAGGAAACACCCATCAAAAAATCCATTGCAAGAAGGAAACACAAACCACCACCAATAAATAAACTTAAAACATTGTCCAAGTGACTACCCACCAAAAACAAAAAAGGCAATGACAAAATTGATAGGTCATTGGAAATTGCTGGACGTGGCTACAAAGCCACGATATTAATAGATGATCTCAAGAATAAGAAAATACCAAAGAAGTATAGGGACCAATTGTGCTTCTTTTGGTTTGTCCATTCCGTTATATTGACAAGAGACGTCAACAAAGTCATAAAAGATGATTTGTTGGTGCTTGCTGAGGATTTGAATAAATTCAACATTTATACCTGGGGATATGACAGCTACAAGTTGACTATCAAATATTTATTAACAAAACTATCCCCAAAGACGATAAGCTTATATGGCTTTCCTTGGTCATTCATGGCAAATTTAATTACTATTTGTGTTACTCTTGCATTAATTTATATTAAATAATTATTATGACTTTTTTTTTATTTGATTCACATTTACACTTTTTAGGCTTGGGCATTTAAAGCCATTCCTCACCTTTGAAATCAGGTCAAGGATTACCCGAATGAGATTTCTCATCCAAGGATCTTTAGGTGGTTGGCTGCAAAGAGCAACACAAAAATTAAGGAGGTTGATCTCTTTAACCCTCTGGATGATATAGTGTGCACTCCTTTATTAACCAAAAAAATTAGATTTTAAGTTTGAAAGAATTTTTATTTGGAAAAATTTCAGAAGTAGCAACTCTGTAGCCTTAATTATAACTTTTATAGCAATAATTTTATAATTACGAAAAATAGCAAGTTGTATTTTGTATTTAAGTAAAATGTTGTTATATAAATACATATACAAACTGAATAGTAGTTCCTATTTAACTCCATCAGTTAGAGTTAAATAAGGGTATTAACGGTCCTTAATTCAGGCTATATTTAATTATAAAGATTCCTTTTTCTAATGCGACTCTTCTATTTCTCTTCTTTTTTTATCCTTTTCTGTTTTTTCCCTTTTTTTTTTTCTAATTTTTCGTTTTCTTTTTTTTTTTCCTTTCTCATATTTATTTTTCTTTTTCTATTTTTCTTTTTTTATTGTTCTTTTTTTTTTATTTCTTTTTCTTTTTCTTTTTCTATTTTGTTTTTCCACTTTATTTTGACTCTTCTATTTCTCCTCTTTTTTATCCTTTTTCTTTATTTTTTCCTTTTTCATTTTCTTTTTTTTCCGTTTCTCATATTTTTCTTTTTCTTTTCCTATTTTCATTTTTCTTCTTCTTTTTTTCTATTTTTATTTTTTAAAGTCTTTTCTTTATGGTTTTATTTTTCTTTTTTTCTTTTTGATTTTTTTTTATGTTTTTACTCTTTTATCTCTTGCTTTTATTTTTAAAAGACACATATCTATATCACATATACATATTCAAAAGTATACAAAATACATAGACATACAGATTTGCGTATGTATTTACAGTACAAAACATACATATATATCTGCATATATATTTACAGAAATACATATCTGACTCATATGTATGTATAGACATATAGGACACAAAATCTCTATAATAAAAAGTTATATAATACATTTGCCTAATTGCGCTTGAACTACACATTTCTTCTTCATGATGTAGATATCAAAAATATTATTCTGACAAAAAATATGCATCATCCATAAATACATATGCATTAATCGTAAATACATATGTGTTATTCATAAATAGACATGAATAACAGGAAAAATACATATGCGTTTCAGAAAAATACATATGCATTTATGAAAAAAATACATATGCATTAATCATAAATATATATGCACACTGAAAAAGTACATATGTATTATTCATAAATACATATGCATCTATAAAAAACTAAGATGAACTAAGAATATATTTCTAAATTAATAAATATCGCATGTACCCCTATAAAAATGTATGAATAACTAGAAAATACATATGTATTATTCAAAAATACATATGCATAACTGAAAAAATATATATGCATTAGTCATAAATACATATATAATCTGCTAAAATACAAAAGTATTATTCATAAATATATATGCATAACTGAAAAAATACATATGCATATCTCATAAATACATATGCACAACTGAAAAAAATACATATTCTTTCTTTTCATTTGACTTCCTCTTTTTCACATATTTTTGCACTTTTTGGGATTTTGTAGATGAAGGTTTTCTCAATGTTTTCTGTTTCATGATTTTCCAATATTTTTCGGCTCGTCACAATGCTTAGATCTCACCTCTTCTACGCCAACTTCTCTGTTCAACTGAATAAGAATAGAAATCAACTTAACACAAAACCCCACAATCTTTCAACAAAAAAAATCACAAAAGCCCATCAAATAACGTAGAAAAAGTTACCGCAGTTCTCCATCAAATAACGTATCCCTCCATTATAGCATACCTCCACAATCTTTCAAAAAAAAAAAACCCCCCCCCCCCCCCCCCCCCCCGCCAAAAGAGACCCAAAGAAGATGGATGAAGAAAAAAATATGGAAAAATCAAAAACTATAAATTATATAAAAAAATAACATGCAAATACTGTAAATATCAACTTATCTTATTTGATAGATCACAATTTTGAAAAAAGGAAAAGGAATTGAAAAAGTGGAGTGAAATATGGGAGAGAATTGAAAAAAGTGGAGTGAAATATGGGAGGGAATTGAAAAAAGTGGAGTGAAATATGGGAGGAAATTGAAAAAAGTGGAGTGAAAATAGAAAAAGGTAAAAAGTGGGTGAAACTCACGTGCTTTTCAATATAATGGTTAAAATATTATTAGGTTTTCTATAAGTTGTAATTTTGAGAAAGTATTGCTATTTATTATAATTAAGGTGTTAAGTATGCTAGTTTATGTAATTATTTATTTTTATTATTAAGTGACAAAAGATAAAATTTATTTCTAAAAGAATTCTATTATTTTTAAACCCATATTCGCTACTTCGCATAAATCAGGTGTGCCAAGTCACCTTTGCAAATTCTTTTTTCAAAACAATTTGACTCTAAAACCTAATTCACGAACTGAGATTCTGTTTAAGGAATTTTGTTGACCGAGGGAAAGGTGTTAGGCATCCCTCGATCCCGTAGTTCAACCACAGTCGCTTTGTAGAGTATATCGCCTACTGTGATGGTATAAGGTGAATAAACCACAAAAAACACACAAAACAAACAAAACAAGTCCGGAAAAAATAATGTCCAGTCCAATTTATTACAGACCCAAAATAAAAGATATCGAAATATAAACCTATACTAAACTACACTAATCCTAAACTACGCTCTACTCAATGCCTCGGGCCTTGATCACGAGCATCCCTTGCTTACATGATACTTCGGGTCATTTCTTGGCGAATAAGTACAATTTCCTCAAAGTATACCCCGGCTAATGAATACATTTTCCAAATGCGAGAAAAATAGAATCATTCAACAAACATTCCAAATATTCAACAATTCATAATCCCTAAGTTTTGCCTACCCAACCTATCATTTTCCTACCCACTTGATGGCCTAACACATAATACTATCAATTTTGAGAAAATTAATATCCATTTCAAATCAAACGAACCAATTAATCAACACAAGTCAATATTCACTTTTACCGATTATCAACCTCCCTCCCAAATTGCTTTACAACACCAATTTCTTATATGAGACATGGTTATCCAACCCATACAAATTATCAAATTCATACCACACTCAATTATCCATAAACAAGAAACATCAACATCAATAATATCACCCAATCAAGATCATCCAACACATAATCACGACATCAATTTCCCAAATTTAAGGTAAAATAAAGAGAAAGAGTTGAGAAAGAGTACGTGTATTATACCAAATTGTGCGATTGAGGAACGAAACTGAATCTGACATCCTTCAGTTGAACCTCAAACAATAAACCCCAAACTCAAACAATCCTATCTATCCACTCGATCATATTGACCCTTTACTATTTTGGTCAGTTTTTGGTGGAGTTCCATCGCAATCGGCTGAAACAAGTTGAATTTTATTGATTGGGACATTAGTTTTTCACTATTTTTGAGATGTTGGTCACTAGAATTGTGTCACTGATCTGTCGTTGGTTACGTTTCCTGATGGTTTTAGCGACAGCAGAGCTCAAAACTACTATTTTTACATCGTCAAAGCTCCAGAAACCTCGGCAGTTTACAGTTCACCTTTTCTCTAGATTTTCTCCCCTATTTTTTCTCCCAATTCCCCTCACTGTGTGTGTTTTCTAGTGAGAGCATATGTGAATCCCTATCTTAAAGATTGTTGTGCGTATTTTTGTTTGTATAGAGCTTCTATGTAGAGTGTGTGTTTGTGATAATTTAGTGGAGTGTGTGTATGGTCTCTGTTCCAGTCAGTATGAGTGACTGCCTTTTTAATTTTATATTGTGTGCGTAGACATAGCTGTATGTTTATTTTCTTGCTGTGAATGGAAATTGGGGAGTATAATTGTAGGTATGTATGTAATTGTTGCTCTTTCCGCCATATGGTAGGGTGTGTGTATATAAATGGAAAAATATGCCCTCCCTCTCGTCAGTGTGTATTTTGAGAGTGTAATTATTTGTTAGGTCTGTGTATATAGTGTGGACCTGGAAAATGTGACTTGGAGTGTGGGTAGGGTTGAGGGTATATGGGGTAGGGGGTTTAGGTTGTTATGATAAGGTGAGGTGTCCGTTTTTAAATGGAAAGCTTGTTAATTTATTATTTTTGTATTTTTGTGGAGGGATAGTCACATGGGGTAAGGTATATGGTAAGGCGGGGTAAGTGGGTAAATTCGGCTTTCGAGTGGGACAAAATTACGTATCTACATCATGCCCCTCTTTGAATGTAAACACAAATTGTTTTTAGATAAAGAAGTAGACAACGAGATCGAATTTTGACCCGACCATTATAGAAAGGGAGGAAACAGAAGGAAGGAATGCAATCGATTCTTGATTTTGGATATCCTACTTACCCAGATATGAGGGGATCGAGTCGTAGGTATTTTGAAGGGTTGAAAGGATAATGACCATACTGAGTTGGATAATAGAGTGAGGCCTTGTCAAGGTTTCGGTTCGCGGCTCTGTTATTACATCAAAAATGAAAATTACAAGTTAAAAAGATAAATGAAATTACAAAAGTCCTATTTATGCAGCTTCTTTTGGGCTCTTGACTTGAGTTTTTGATGCTTTCAAAATTGACAAAAGATCTGATCTTCTATGGGTTGAACTTGAGAATAAATTCTTTCTCCATAGAAAATTTGATGTTAGAGAAGAACTCACAAATTGACCATGTTCTGTCAGTGGTACTTTTGAACCTTGATCCTGAATTTTAAAATCTTCACCCTATTCTTCAGGCGGGCTTCTGACTTATAATTTCTTCACTTTGTTGCTTGACTTTCAATTTCATCACCCTATTCTCCAGGTGGGCTCCTGACTGGCTATTTTTAGTCCTTTGATTTTTTATCTCATCACCCTGTTCTTCGGGCGGACTCCTGGCTTGTAATTTCATCACTTTATTGACTTTCAATTTCTTTACCTTATTTCTTGACTTTTAATATCTTCACCTTGTTACTTAACTTTTAATTTCTTCACCTTGTTCGTCAGGCGGGCTCCTGACTTTCAATTTCATCACCCGGTTCTTCAGGCGGGATCTTGACTTGCAATTTCATCACCCTGTTCTTTGGGTGGGCTTCTGACTTGCTATTTCATCACCCTATTCTTCAGACAGGCTCCTGACTTGCAATTTCTTTCACCTTGTTGACTCTTGATTTTTTCACCCTGTTCTTCGGGCGGGCTCCCAACTTACTATTTCATCACTTTGTTGACTTTTAATTCTTTACACCCTGTTCTCCGGGAGGACTTCTGTATCAATGTCAAAACTAGAACAAGTGTTATCTCAATAAAAGATTATGATAAAGAAAGATTCCATTTTTCAGAAAAGTGAAGTTCCAAACAACAGGAATTAAATTTTATCCTAATTTATCATCAGAAGATTTTTGTGAAAGTCACATCATAACTACTTGATAAACCTAACAAGAAAATGCATCTTCTATGGGTTAATTGGAATGATTCGACTAGAAAGTGCATTTTTTAGGAGTCAAAGGGAATGATTCAACTAGAAAGTACATCTTCTAGGAGTGACGGGGAATGACTCGAATAGAAGGTACAAATTCTAGGATTCGAGGGAAATGACTCAAAAATAAGGCACATCTTTAAGGATTCGAGGGGAATGACTCGACTAGAATGTACATATTATAGGAGTCGAGGGGAATGACTCGACTAGAAGGAACATCTTCTAGAAGTCGAGGGTAATGCCTCGACTAGAAAGTATATTTTCTAGGAGTCAAGGGAAATGACTCAACTAGAAAGTACATCTTCTTGGAGTCAAGAGGAATGACTCGACTAAAAATTATATTTTCTAGGAGTCAAGAGGAATGACTCGACCAGAAAGTATATTTTCTGGGAGTCAAGGGGAATGACTCAACTAGAAAGTATATTTTATAAAAGTCAAGGAGTATGACTCGACTAGAATGTACATCTTCTAGGAGTCAACGGGAATGACTCGAGTAGAAAGTATATTTTCTAGGAGTCAAAGGGGAATGACTCGACTAGAAAGTATATTTTCTAGGAGTCGAAGGGGAAGGACTCGACCAAAAAGTATATTTTCTAGGGGTCAAGGGGAATGACTCGACTGAAAAGTACATCTTCTAAGATTCAAGAGGAATGACTCGACTATAAAGTGTATTTTCTTAGAGTCAAGGGGAATGACTCGACTAGAAAGTACATCTTCTAGGAGTCAAGGTAACATGTTTCCTGTTTCATCAAAGAAAACTTGTGAGTTTAAAACATGGCGGCTGGTTTGTGGCTTTGGATTTTGAGGCAATTGCTCTTGCACTGGTCACATTCAATCTTGCTTCCAACTATTAGCATTGTCATTGACTTGCTGTAGCATTGATCTAAACTCAGATTATTAAGAGTGACTCTGAAACAAAACACAATATCTCTGCTTTGTCATGCTCCTCAGATAAACCCTTTGAACCTTAGTATTTCCATGAGTTTCTAGTCTTGTCTGTTGACAAAAATTTCTACATACCTTATTTCATCTCACAATCATGACTATTTTATGTGCTGGCCTTTTTTTCTTACTTTGTGCAGTTGAAGAAGTTGGTAGCCAGTTTTGAAATCTTTTCTCACTTGTTTTGACACGGACTTCACTCAAAGACACGAGAAAAATGATGCTGATTTTTTTATTTGGATAAATGACTCAAGAAAACAAAAATAAAAATAAAGACAATAAAGAAAAGAGATTGAACGTCCTCATTTGAAACAACAAAATGAAAAATTTATCTAAAAATGACAGTCAACTCTAATGATTATGCCATGTATTTTGGATTAAGTTGTCTGATCTTTCTATCCAAACTTTCCACCAATTGTTGTTGAGTTAATGGCCCTAAAATTGAGTTGCTTCCTTGGGCTAATTGCATTTAGAGACCTCATTCGGCTAGGGAGCCCTGGAAGGCTTTTCGCTAACAAGCCTCTCTCATTTTCTTTTTCTCAGCTCACCATTGCCTTATTGTGTCTGTGGAGGTTTAACACCAATGAGACTCTCTTATTTTTATTTCTCTCAACTCACAGTCGTCTTACAGTTCCCATGAGGGTTTTCACCGATAAGACTCTCATTTTTATCTCTTTCAACTTACCATTATCTTATGGTGCTCATGAGGTTTTCACCAATAAGACTCTCTTATTTTTATTTTTCTCCTAATTCCTTATGCTAAGGAAGACAAGTAGTTCCCAAAATGCATTATCATATGCATTGCATACTTAGCGTTATTATTCTCAAAGATTGATTTGAAGGTCTTTCTTTGGTTGTAACTTGGCATTTGGATAAGGTTAGAAAGAAAGGATGGCATGAGGCCCAAACGACACTTGAAGTGGGGTGGGACTTACAAATTTTGGAATTGACTCGAACAATGGAAATTAATCCATGCCCCAATTTCTTTTTACTGGATAATTCTAAATGATTTATTTGGTTGGACCGAGCCCAGAGTAGGGTAGCCTACGTATCTCACCACCAAGAAAGGAGAATCAGGTCACACGTAGTTCCAACAACTTGTTCTTTTTCTTGATTCTAATTTCTCTTTTTTTTATTTATTGATTCTTTTTCTCTTTGGAACCTTTTCTACATCTATTTTTCTTGACACACTTTTTTTTCTTTCATTTTGGAGATTTTTTTTGAAACTTTTCTGACTCTATTTTGATTGCAAATGAGGGGTATGAAAGAAAATAAACTAAAGCTCAATCGAGGTAAATAAAGGATGACATAATGTTTTGGTAGCACAATGAAATTCCTTCATCATATCAATCCTTGAAAATGCAAGTACATATTATGCAATATGACAGTGAAATATGAAGATCATTTGTGACATTTTTATAGCACTAATTTTAACTGAGTATGTGCATTATGACTTCTTCTACATTTGTCCAACATACAACTCTACCTTTGTTATACATTCCTCACATGGAATGACTCATGATTTTGTGGAGCTGATTTTCTTTCTATTTCTTGATAAAGGATCGCGCATTCACTGAATTTCCAAATTGAGATATATCTTTCAATTGATGACCAAGTTATTCTTGTGATTCTCAAAATAATTGCCTTAACTTTCAAATAAGGCTTCAACATGGTCACCAAATTTTACAAGAATATCATATCACTAGAACCAACATAAAATATGCTATGTAAAGAAAACAAACAAACACATATTTAGAACACAAAGGAAAAAGGGACACTCTATTTAGTTAAAATGAAAGATAGAAGGGTTTGAACTTAAACAAAAACAGGACAAAATAAGATAGATCCTGAACTACAACCCTGAAATAATTCAGATAATAGAAAAAAAAAATAAGCTACCAAACCCCCTAGTAATTAGAGGAGTGACTTCTCAATTGTTGAGCCTGACATCTTAGCCATTGGTTTGCCTATCAGCATGACTAGAGCTTACACCACTATTAGAAACATTCCTTTCAACAAATAAGTTCTGGATCCCCATGATTAACTCATTGCTTCCCACATATTGTGCATTACTGTGTGCTGGCGAAGGATTCTCTGTGACCTTCATAGTGTCAATGTTTTGCACTACGATTAATTTTCTTAAATCATTCTTTCTATTTCTCTTTTCAAAGCAGTACAACCTTCAACAATGTGGCCTTGAACATCAGAATGATATGCACATCATCTATAAGGATCACAATTTATTGAATATGGGTTAGGAGTATACCCAAAGAAAGGAGTAATCATTCCTAACTCTTTCAATATCTGAAATAAACTGGCATATGATTCTCTTATTGGTGTAAAATTACCCTTTAACTTCCTCCTCTTGGAAAACTCTAGCCTCGGTTGAAACTTGGACTAAGAATTTCCTTGGTAAATATGTGGAGGTCGAGGATGGTGTTGAGGGACCGGTGCACACCATTATGGATTAAAGGACGGATGAGTATACCATTGTGAATTATTCAAAGAATAATGAGGAAGTGGAATAGAATATCCTGAATTTTGCAAACAGGAACCTTGTTACAGGTGATTATGTGAATCTAATATGTAACCTGGGGATTGAGGCTGACAGTATTGGTGAGTTGGACCTCTCAAACTCTTCTCGGTCCCTGGTACAACAATATGTGTGTTTCCCTTCTTCTTTCTTCAGTTTCCATTGATTGAATGCAATATCATCCCAAATATTTCATAGAATCCTTTTGTCCATCAAGCTCCCCAAATTTTGATATCTCAAAGCTTGGAGGAAGGTTAATACTTGAAAACATGCCCTAGTTTTTATATGAAACATCTTCATAACCTGCAAGTCCTAGGGAACTTTTATATCAATTTTTGCTCTATTTATTTTTCCAACCATTTTCTCGGGCTCATCTGGCATGCTAGGCTTCTTGGTAAGAAATTTTGGTAGTCTAGTTAACTTAACTGTAGGCTCAACAGTATAGCAGTGATCATAAAGAGTATTGAGCATAGACTCATTAAAAGATTGGGAAAGCATAATTATTGGGTTGATAGTTAAAGTGGGGGCCTTAGTAGAAGGTTGAGCAACAAAAACACAGATGGTATTTGGTACTGTGAATGTGGTAAGCTTATACTGAGGAGCTAAAGAAAGAGTGGTGGAAATATTGGGATGCATTTGATGGGGAATGGATTCCGAGGCATACTGTGGTGCATCAACAATAATAGGAAACTGACTTTGCAATTGTGATGGAAAACACAAGGTATTTGCAGGGTCAATAGTGGGAAATGGAGGAGGAGGCAACCCACTGACCAAAGCTCGATGTATTTCTATCATTTGTTGCCTTAATCTCAAAATCTCTTGTGTTAAACTCTCAGTTTTCTGACTCTTTGTTTGATCCATGATGTCACTCTCTATATCTTTGTTGGACACAACTAACTCATCCTTGAATTTGGTGTGATGTAGAGGACCCCCCAGAATGCCACAAACCAACCACCTTAAACTAAATAAATAAGTTATAACTAATGTGTTAGAGTTCAAAACTTTCTCAAAATATTTATCTCTTTTTCTTAAAAAGATCATCGAACCCAAGAAGGACGCTTACGTATCTCACTCCCGAAAGATGAGAATCAGGTGTGCATAGTTCGTGAAGTTTTGGCACAACATGACGAATCAAACTCTCTTTATTTTTATTTTTCTTGAAACTTTATGAAGAAAAGAAAATAACAAATTGTCCAAAGAATTGATGAAAATCTTTTTGAATTCTTCAATTTTAAACTTCTTATACAAAATAAAACCTATGATTACCAAAGAAAAATCTTTTGAATTTCATATGAAAATGAAACTTGAAATTATTAAAGGAAAATCTTTTTGTAGTTTTCTTTTAAAGATGTATATGAAATACCTACTCTAAATAAAGAGTGAAAAAATCTTTTTGGATTTTTTAAATAAGATCACCGAACCCTAGAAGGGCTGCCTACGTATCTCACTCCCGAAAGAGGAGAATCAGGTGTGTGTAGTTCATCCAGATTGGACAATTAAGAATTAAATAAAAAACTGAACCCTGACTTAAGAGACATGACTAAAGACAGATGATGAAAAACGTCAATGAAATCTTTTAAAGTTTTCAAATTGACACTTGACATAAAACTGACACCAACAACTATGAAATAAAAATCTTTTTGGTATTTTCGTTATATGAAATGTACAAAACTTCTACCATTTCTTTTGAATTTTTCTTTTATAAAAAGCTCCGATTAAAAAAAATTAAAATTTTTAAATTATGAATGCTTGCTAAAGGAGGCGAAGGAAAATCTTTTTGATATTTTTATTTTTTGAGAAAATAAGTGCAAAAGGTAAAAAAATATGTTTGAATTTTTGGATTATGAAAACCAAAAGCCATAAGAATTCTAAAACTACGAAACTCTTTTTTTAACTCACTTTTCTTTTTCTTTTTTTTTTTTCAACATTTATTTTTTTCTTTTCTTTTTTTTTTTTAACTTTTCCTTGCCTACACACTTTCTTTATTTCTAGCTCATGCTTTTCCTAAATCAGTTCATTGACTGATCCTGCAACCCTCAAAGATGCAACAATTAACACATATGGATGATTTAGGGGTGAGTCTCCTACAAAGGACCAAGTGGGTCTCGCTAGGTTTAAGTATGATGCAAATAAGCATGACCAAAAGGGTGACCTAGGCTGGGGTCCACTAACAAGGCTGTTTGGGGGAGCAGATGGTCGATAGTGGTTGCGACGACTCTCCACCCATTCCATACGTCCAACAGCTCCCTCTCCTAAAATAAGGGTAACTCAACTAGAGTTCGTGTACACGACGTGTACTCCGGGACTTGCTGTGAAAGAAATGACTCGGATTATGCAAATGATGACAGGTGTAAAGTGATAACACATAAAGAAAGACTGTAAACAAAGAGCATGTAGGCATCCAACAATGATAAAACAATAGCACAAACCAAATGTTTATTCACCTATAAGATCAAACAAAGCCGATACAGCTCAAAAATAAGCTCGAATTTTGAAAAATCCCCAGCAGAGTCTCCAAAGCTGTCACACCCCTTTTTTTAACCAAAAAAAAATTAGATTTTATGTTTGAAAGGATTTTTATTATTAAGTGACAAAAGATAGAAACTTATTTAAAAAAGAATTCTTTTACTTTTAAACTCAGAGTTGCCACTTATCATAAATCGGGTGTGCTAAGTCACCTTTGGAAATCCTTTTTTAAAAAGGTTTGACTCAAAAAACTGATCCACGAATAGAGAATCTAGTTAAGGAATTCTGTTGATCGAGGGGAAGGTATTAAGCATCCCTCAATCCCGTGGTTCAACCACGGTCGCTCTGTATAATATATCGGGTAGTATGACACTTTAAAGTGAATAAACCACATAAAACACAAAAAACAAACAAACCCAAAAAAACAAGTCCGAAAAAAATAATGTCCAGTCCAAGTTATTACAGACCCAAAATAAAAGATACCAAAATATAAACCTACGCTAAACTACACTATTCCTAAACCCTACCCAATTCCTCAGACCTTGATCTCTAACATCTCTTGCCTACATGATACTTCGGGGCATTCCCCAGCGAACAAGTGTAATTTCCTCAGGGCATTTCCTGACTAAATGAATACATTTTCCAAATGCGAGAAAAATAGAATCACTCAACAAATATTTCAAACATTTAACAATCCACAATCTGTAAGTTTTGCCTACCCAACCTATCATGTACCCACCCACTTGATGGCGTAAAACATGATACTATCAAGTTCGAGAAAATTAATATCAATTTCAAATCAAACAAAATAATTAATCAACACAAGTCGATGTTCACTTTTACCATTTTCAATACCCCTCCCAAATTGCTTTTCAACACCAATTTCTTATACGATACATGGTTATCCAACCCATACGAATCATCAAATTCATACCACACTCAATTATCCATAAATAAAAAACATCAACGTCAACAATATCACCCAATCAAGATCATCCAACAGAAAATCACGACACCAATTTCCCAAATTTAAGGTAAAATAAAGAGAAAGAGTTAAGAAAGAGTACATGTATTATACCAAATTGTGCGATTAAGGAATGGAAGCAGATCTGATAGCCTTTAATTGAACCTTAAACAACGAACCCCAAACTCGAATAATCTAATCTATCCACTCGATCTTATTGCCCTTTTTATTATTTTGGTTAGTTTTTGGTAGAGTTCCATCGCAAAAGACTAAAATGGGTTGAATTTTATTGATTACGATGCTGGTTTTTCACTATTTTTGAGGTGTTGGTTGCTGGAATTGGTCACTGATCTATTGTTGGCGATGTTTCTTGACAGGTTTGATAATGGTAGAGATTGAGATGACTGTTCTCACATTGTTGGAGCTCCGGCAACCTCGGCAGTTTACAGTTCACCTCTCCACCGGCTTTTCTCCCCCATTTCTTCTCTCGATTACTCTTATTGTGTGCATGTGTGTGTGTGTTTTCCAATGAGAGCATGTGTGAATCCCTATCTTAGAGATTGTGTGTGCATATTTTTATGTGTATAGAACTTTTGTGTACATAGTGTGTGTGTGTGTGTGTGAATTCTGTGGAGTGTGTATATGGTCTCCATTCTAGTCAGTGTGAGTGAGTGCCTTTTGAATTATATATTATGTGTGTAGATGTAGTTGTGTGTATATTTCTTGCTGTGAATGGAAATTGGGGAGTATAATTGTGGGTGTGTGTGTAATTATTACTCTTTCCCTCCGTATGATGGTGTGTGTATTTAAATGGAAAAATAAGGTTCCTCCCTGTCAGTGTGTATTCTGAGAGTGTATTTATTTGTGAGGTCTGTGTAAATAGTGTGGACCATGAAAAATATGACTTGGAGTGTGGATAGGGTAGGGGGTATGTGGTGTAGGAGGTATAGGTTGTTAGGATAAGGTGAGGTGTCCATTTTTAAAATGAGAGCTTGTTAATTTGTTAAAAAATTATTATTTTTGTATTTTTGTGGAGGGATAATCATATGGGAGTAAGGTACATGGTAAGGTGGGGTAAATGGGTAAATTTGACTTCCGAGTGGGAAAAAATTACGTGTCTACATACAGTATATCTTCTTTAAAGTAGAATAATTTAACTCAACGAAAGATATTGAAATAGATGGGTCGTCTGTTGTAATAGATGAACTATTTCTTGCAATTTATCTGTAACGTCTCAAAAATGGGTCCCGAGATGTCACACGGTGCTTATGGTCAGAAGTGATCCCAAGCTAACCCTTCTACTGGCATACTTATAAGCAACTGAATAAAATACATAAATCTAAACAAAATCAGCGGAAACATAAAACTTTTATGAACTGGATTAATACGAATTTGAATTTATAAGATTACAACTCTGCTATTACAAACAAAACTGAAATTAAATACAATAACACTACTTACTGTCTATGAAGCCTCTACTAGTACTGACTATAGGTAGCTGGGTCATGACTCCCAACTATCCCAACTCAATATGACTGAATAAAGAAAATATAATACTTCTCGAACTGTATAACTAACTCATGCCCTTGAATCAAAAAGACTCATCACCTGCTGACTGGAAGCTGCGAACTAACTGAATATGGTATATGCGCTACAACTTGTACCTACATTTTGAGACAATGTTGCACGTAGACATATATGTGGATCAGTACTTTAAGGATGTACTGAGTATATGAGGGTGTATGCAATAGTTAAACAATATCATCAGTCTTTATAAAAATCATGCATGCTAATATAAATAACTCACATAGCATGAATAAATATGAAATATAAATCTCATAAATAATGATTCATGAAACATATAGTGTAAATCTCGTGAGTCATTATACTTAGTTTCTAAAATCTGTAATCTCCTTTTATTCTCAAAACTTGCAAACTGAAGAGATCTCAAAACAATAACTCTCAAAACTCATGCTTTTATCCTGAGGAGAATAGGAGACTTCTTTTGAAACTTAAGGACTTAAAAGACTTGAGATTATGGAATTTTTGGACTTTAGAACTTTGTAACTTTGGGATTGGGAGTTTTTTCTAACCGACATAAACCATGTGAGCTGACATGGAGTCCAATGTGTTACCCACATCAGGGAGAGCTTTTCTACCCTTGCCATCAAAATAGAACCTTAACTTTAGTGATCACTATCTTGGCCTCGGGCCCATAAATCTCAATCCTACAATGGCACGTAGTTCTGGGGCATGAGACCTTGGAATCATACCCAACTCGGTGCTAAATACTACTTACATACTTAGGCTCAGAACTTTTAGGAAATTCACCTTTAAATAGCATAAGGGTTTATAATAAAAACCAATTACGCTTCTCTTTGCTATGAATCATGAACTATATGAATAATGTGGATTCCTTATCTTAGCTTATGATCAAAATATCAAATCTTGCTTATCAAAGCATGCTAAGAAAATAAGCTTCTTGAAATATCAAAACTCAATCTTAGTGATTAAAGCTCATGCTTCAAACTCATGTCAAAACATCTCAAAATTCATGCTTGATAACATAAACATTCGTAAATCATATTAAAATCTGAAAATTTCAGCAATGGTCATAAAAATATAAACAAACTCATGAAATTTATCTCCAACAGCTCTCAAAAACTGAAAATCTTGAAAATAGTGATAATGGGTATGAATCCCAATTTAGAACTCATATATAAGCATTCAAAATCATAGGAAAACATCCAACTCAATATGCTTCTTGAAAATACTTCAACACCATCAAAATAATAAGATCAAGAATCTCAATATCATACTTAAACTCACTTTCGAAAATCTGGGAAATTGCGTTACGCACATAAATACAAGAAAATAATCATGCAATTCAATATTCAATCACTTGTAAACTTATAATCTTCAAACAATATAAATTGTGTATAAATCCTAACTTCAATTTCATGAAAAATCACATAAAATTCAAAAATTTATAAGTTAAAATAAGTTTTGGGCACAAGGACGAAAGGATTGTCCTTGTTGAAACCCCACATACCTTAATTGATGATCTTGGATGAGATAGTTTGAATCTTGGATTTCCTAGGATGAATTGAACGTAAAATCTTAAACTTTTGAATCTCTAATGGTGTTCTTGAAGCTTTTTCTTGAGATTCTTAGATTAGTGAACCAAATTCATGGTTTTTCTTGAAGGTATTGTAATGAAATCTTGAATTTCTTGAATGGGGATTAGGGTTTGTTCTTGAGGGAGGTTTGGAGAGAAATTATGAGTAAAAGGGAAAACAATGCTCCCTAAGGCTTTAATTATCTGTTATGGACGAGCTTGGGTGAAGTAAAGGACATTTTTGCCCTAAAAATGTGAAAACAGAACCTTGAAATTGGGTGCGTGCGATAAGGCGTGCATTGCACGCTAATCGCGTGATGCTACTACCTCTCTCACAAAAATGGCCATAACTTTTAGCTTGGGTATCAGATTTTGGCAAAATTGGTATCGTTGGAAAGATAATTCAATTATATACAATTTAGTAGGTCTTGAGTAAGAAAATTACATGTGTATAAAATGTTATACATGTTTGAATTAGACCCTTGTAGAATTGAATATCTAATTTTGGACGAATCAAAGGATCCTAGCTCAACTTGGCTCTAAATGATTTCTATGAACATTTTTAACCTCATGAGCATTGCACACATTAGTATAAAGATCATGAAATTTATATTCACATGAGAATCACTTGGATAATAACTTATACACATAAAAATGATGGTTCATAGAGTAGCCCGAAAATACGAGGTATTACATTATCTTAATAAATTATCCTCCTACTGCAATAGATTATCCAATTATTGATTTGGTTCTCTGAACTTGACTTAACTGATTAACTATCTACGGTAACTTATGCAATAGGTGAATAATCTGTTGCAATAGATTAAACATCTGCTGTGATAGATTAATAATCTGTTGTGGTAGATGGATCATCTGTTGCTTAATTTGTCTATGTTAGCAACACATATTACTCAACTAACTGCAAATTATTAGTTGATTTAAACATATCTACTTTTATTTATAGGTTGTGCATTTATGGCTTGTACCTACTGAGTAAGAGTTGGAGATGACTTCTTTTGTTACTCTAGGTCTTGTTCATACAATAGCAGACCTAAAGTTGGAGTTAATATAGAAGGAATTTGACAAATACTCTCAAATAGGAAATCAAAAAAATTGTAACTCCTCCTCCTCCTACAAAAGTTGATGAAGTTCAAGAACCATTGAGAAGGTAGACATATACGTGTTCTTGATGTCAAATTTAAGGCTAAGCTAAGAAGGTACATAAATTCCAAGCATGCCACAACAACCTTCACCATGAAACCACTTTGCTCCAAAGACTTTAAGAATATGAAAAATATGAGGGAGTGGTACGTGGACAGTGTAAGTTTACTTTTTCTAACTTAATCTTCTAATCTACTTCATTCATACATTCTAAGTCATCTTTTTATAAGATTACCCAGTTAATGCATAAGTTGCGGTAGATTGGGTAATCTGTTATCACAGGTTCAAAGAAGCTACGCAACAGATGAGTCATCTGTTGCAATAGATGGGTAATCTGGTGCAATAGGTTGTTCATATATTGCAACAAATTATCCATCTGTTGCATAAGTTTTAGTAGATGGGTAATCTATTAACAGATTCAGAG